>NC_084887.1:18759493-19103501 GCF_958979055.1 Alnus glutinosa
CCCGAGGATATTATCCGTCACATTTTTCTCTATGTGCATCACATCAAGTTTGTGTCGTAACAAATTATTTTTCCAATAGGGCAATGTGAAGAAAATACTTTTCTTCTTCCATACCACTTCCTCATTTGCTCCATGACCCTGATTCACGGTTCTTTTTCGTTTGCCCCTTTTTGTGTCTTCATTCACGCAAAGAAGTCTCTGCAATTGTCTTAGGATTTCATCGCCATCCGACACAACAGGTGCAGCACCCAACTCTTGTTTACCATTAAATGATCTTGTGTTCTGTCGCCACTTATGATCCGTAGGCAACCATTGCCTATGCCCCATATAACAAAATTTACGCCTGTATGTTAACCATGTAGACCCCGTTGAATGCATACAACACGGACATGCCAGTGTGCCCTTAGTACTCCATCCAGATAAATCTACATACGCTGGGAAGTCATTTATTGTCCACATCAATGTTGTCTGCATAACAAACGATTTTTTCATCGATGTATCAAATGTTCGTACCCTTGCATTCCATAACTCCTGTAACCGGATATTAGAGGTTATAAGTAGACATCTATATTCATTCCATGTGAAGTTGGCCCTGGAATAATCATGGATAATATGAAATATGGTTGTTTCATGCACATCCAAGGAGGCAAGTTGTATGGAACCAATATGACAGGCCAAGTACTGTGACTTGTGCTCGTGTTCCCAAAAGGATTAAAACCATCCGACGCTAGCCTAAGCCTAACATTCCGTGGGTCTGATGCAAAGTCTAGGTGTAGTGTGTCGAATGCCCTCCAAGCTTCACCGTCCGCCGGATGCCTGAGCACATCGTCTTTTGTGTATTCATTAGCATGCCACCTCATGTGGGAAGCAGTATGTTGTGACATGTACAACCTTTGTAATCTTGATGCCAATGGAAACCACCGCAAAACCTTCACCGGTCGTCTCTTCAATGTTTGGGATGACCCATCTTCTTTAATAATTTCGTCCTTCCACTTTGATTTTCCACACACTGTACATGTATCTAAATTCTCATTTTCCTTCCAGAATAGCATACAATTATTTCAACAAACCGGAATCTTTTCATATCTAAGCCCCAAGTCCATCAAATATTTTTTGGCCTCATACGTACTATTAGGCAAAGCTGGCTCATCTGTTGGTACTAACTCATTGATGAACTCAAGGATATATGTGAAAATCGTATTACTCAGTCCACCCACACACTTCAAGTTATATAGATGTACAATAGCTGAAAGTTTGCAATATTTTGTTTTCTCATGAAGTGGCTTGTCTACATCCTTAACCAAGTTGTAGAATTTCCTGGCACTCTCATCAATTTCGTCATCAACTGTCTCAGGTACATCTTCGGCTTGCACTTCCACTTGACACTCACCATCATCTACCCGAATATCATGCATGCCAAAAACATCTTGCAGCATGGCATGCATCGCTCTGGACTCGTTGGGTATTGGTTTAATATTATACGAGTTAGGAGATTCAACAACATTAGGTACTCTATTAGGTACATGAACCCTAATCTTCTCTCCATGCCAAATCCATTAAGTATAATTTGGCAACATTCCCCTTCCAACGGTCAAGTGGTCATATACTTGTTCTGGCTGGAGACTCCTCTTCAATCCACACTTCTTGCACGGGCACACAATTGAATTTTTATTTCTAGAGTTCGTAACTACATACTTCACAAACGCTTCGGCCCCTTCCATATACTCTCTCGAGGCTCTAAACTTCGTCATTCAACTCTTATCTATATTTAGAGTGACTACATTATAATACATAAAATGAACACAATCTCAAATATGATACACCAGACAAGTTTAAAGGCACTTGTCAGCTATAAACTAATGTTTAACTTTGAAATCTGGAAGGTCATATGCTGCCATTCAAGGACTCTATATAGATGCAAAGTGGTACTAATAAAACCATTAAAATGGGCAAAAGACTCAGATTTCATTAAACAACAAACAAACATAACTAGCATTTTGTCTTAGTGGGAGGTGGTCTCTTTTTTAAACTCGCCACATGTCAACCACTGAGGTTGACATATGGCACTATATAAACAAAATTAAAAAAATATATATTTAAAAAATAATTAAAATATATATATATAAGAGAGAAAGAAGAGGCCTTGGCCGGTTTAGGGTGGCCAAACCACCCCATGGGGGGTGGTTCGGCCACCCCATGGCAAAAAAAAAAAAAAGGTTTTGGCCCATGGGGATAGTTCGGCCACCCATGGCCAAACACTCAATTTTTTTTTTTTAAGGGTTTTGGCCCATGTCCATTGTTCATAGCATACATTATTTTATTCTTGAAACTTAGTTGGTCTCCAGCGTTATCGAAAAGAGAAAGAGTTGGTCTCTAGCTTTAACAATCTAAATTATACTTGGACTTATTTTTTCTGAATTTTGCTTTTTTGCTAGCTATGATGATTGTGCTAGGTGCGCGAGCAAAAGCTGTGTATTTGTGATGACTAATGGAATGTACTTTCTATTAACATATTTATGAGCATAAAAACATAAGATTTTTTTTTTTCCACTTTGTTTTTCTTCGTATTAATAAGAAGCAAGTGGTTGTGTAAGGAAGAATGCACAAGAAACGGCTGCAATGATTTGGAAGGAGAATGGAAAACACGTAATTTGAGAAAAGTTAGCGATCCTGAAGGAATTAAGTACCTATAAAAGGCCATATGAAGACAGGTTTAAATGAAGGTACCTGAGGGTCCAGGATAGTTCTAGATATATCTGTATAGCATATGATATTCTTAAATTTGTCTACCATTCCTGATTCTCTCCTTGATGCATAGCATATGATATCAGGGTCTAATGCCTTGTATGTGATTAGGAACTAATTCATAATAAAGCATTAACTTGCAATATCTTCCTAGAGAGTTCCATGAATTGAATCTGAGAACCAAATTTCTCTAACAGCAGGGAAACAATCCAAGCTTCAACTTTACTAGGGAGTTTGATCTCCACAACTAACCTGATCGTCCATTTCCTTAAACCCTATAAGAATGTTGAGGCAGCAGATAGTTTTTGCACATAATATCAAGATAACCCTAAATTTTTCAATATAACAGTATCCAATTTCATGAGATAAAATGATTGAAAACAAAGTAACAAAAGTTTTAGACAATGACACAGTAAAACAATCACGATACTAAAGACATTGCATTTCCATCAAGAACTAAAAGATCATGACTTTGTGACCGTGATCCATGTTTACATAGAAAGGTAGTGAATTAACAAATGGAACCATTCATATATACAAGCAAGGCCAGTGTTTATGACAAATTCAAAGAAAATCCTTGAAGATCATTTTTTGATATGAGATTCTTACTCTGTCAAAAAAAATTACTGATTTGATATCTACTCTTAATAGCTATAGAATAATACAGGGAACAACTACGGAACCAGGACACAAGCTTTGTGAGACTTCCTTATGGGCAGGCTTGCCACAACTGCCCAACTAAAAAAGCACCACAGGATAAAATACCATTTCTTTCTCCCCAAATTTTTTAAAAATTCCCCAGCAATTGAGGGTTGCTCCCTACAGTCATCGACTGTAACCGCTGTGCCATCTTGCTTATTCCTAAATGGGTTAGCTGAAAAACATTTTGTACATGGCCAAGTCCTCAAATTTCCCAATTCAAAGGGTTACCCATGTGCCAGAAAGCTAAAATTTCTTAATATCAGAGCTCAAGCTTTAGGTCTATGGTTAATTCTTCTACATTCCATCAAACATGTGAGATGGGGTTGTTTTAATTTATCTTATAATTTTACACCTCTGTTTTGGGTCCCTTTTTCTTTTTTCTTTTCATTTTATATAGCTTTGATTTTGTATCTCCCTCTGTAACAGGTATTATTGAATAAGTTTTTTTTAGATGAATTAAATCTTTATAACCAAACACCAAAATAATAAATCTTTATTGAATAATTTTTCATTGTAAAAGAGTAGTGATATTGGGCATCATGTTTACTTATTTCACCCATTGCATTAGTTGCCTGTGTGTTGCACTCCATCTATAAAATTGTTTCCATGTTATCCAGTAATCCAATTATTTCCATGTTCAGAGTTAAGATCGAACCTTAAAAGAGGAGGGAATTAATCCATTCAAGCGCAGGAAAGAATTCCTTAAGGGCTTGCAGTTCATTACACCAAAGGCAAGTGCTAACTATTGATGCTAAAACTAAAGAAAATCATAATGCAAGGGGAAAGCAAACTAGGAAGCTAAATCTGCTACATCAAGGAAAAAATTGAGAAAGGGGAGATGAAACTGGATGACACATTACCCACACTACTTCTAGGCAAGACTCGTAGATATGCCATCAACCTATCAATTACATACCAACACAGTCATGGCAGAAAGACAAACTCCAACAAAAATCACAACCCAAGCATCAGATTTAAAAATCAACAATTTTTGAGTGTTCGTGTGTGAGAGATAGAGAGAGAGAGAGAGATAGAGAGAGAGGACGTACCGGTGGGGGTATCTGTGAGAGCAAGCGACAGAGACTGGCAGTAACGAGAGAGAGATTGTAAACAAGAAGGAACTTGCAGCTTCTATAAAGGCAAAAAAAAAAAAATGAAATTTTTGTGATTTGGCCTTTGGTCGGGGAGTGTGCGCGGGACAATTTCCAGTCCCGCGCGCATGCCTAAATCGATTACAACTGTTTTTTTGAAGAGTTGGAGTCGTTTTCTCTAAAACGGCTCCAAATGGATTCATTTTTCAAATAACGGTTACAGAATTCCAATAACTTATTTTTATTTTTTAATCAGCTTTTTTGATATATATATATATATATATATATATATATATATATATATATATATATATATATATATATATAACGAGTTGCTTTCAAATTCGGCCTTGAACTTAACAAATTTAATAACCTAGTTCAAGCTCTAGTTGAGTTGAGCTTGTCGAGTAACCTGGATCGACTCGAATGGGGCATTCTCAACGAGCTTGAACACACATTTCATAGATCGGCTCTAATTTGAGATCAATTATTCAATTAAGCTCAACTCATAAACAAATCAGTCTTGAAATCTTAAATCCTAGGGTTAGGGTTATTATAAATGGAGTTCTTTTTATTTTAAAAACGACTTCACTTTCAAAACAGCTCCAAGTGGAGTCATTTAAAAAAAAGAAGAAGACTTGAATTAGAGGTGTTTTAACAAAAACAGCTCCAATTACATGCATTTAACAATAAGGGCCTCAATTGGAGGCTTTTTAATTTGGCTCCAATTGGAGCCGGTTTAAGCCGCTGTAAATCGGCTCCAATTGAAGCTGCTTTATACAAATGACTCTAATAGGAGCCGTTTTAACAATGCAACTCCAATTGGAGTCGTTTTTAATAAAGCGGCTCAAATTTAGAGTCGTTTCTTATAAAGCGACTCTAATTGGAGCCGTTTTAAAACATCACAAATTAAAGCTGCCTTAGAAAAACGGCTCCAATTGGAGCCGTTTTATTCAATGTGGCTCCAAATTGAGTCGTCTCGTTAGAACGACTCAAATTAAATCCGTTTATCATAAAGCGGCTCAAATTGAAGCCGTTTAAAAATGGCTCTAATTCAAGACGCCTTAGACAAACAGCTTCAATTGGAGCCGTTTTAGTTAATGTGGCTCCAAATGGAGCCGTTTTGTTTAAGCGGCTCCATGTTGAGCCGTTTTAGTTAAAACGGCTTCAATTTGAGCCGTTTGTATAAAGCGGCTCCAATTAGAATCGGTTTGAACTAAATCGGCTCTAATTCGAGCCATTTTAGTTCAAGTCTACTCCAATTGGAGCCTTTTTGTTAAAATAGCTCCAACAAAAACGGCTCTAAAAGCCAGTTTTTTTTGCAGTGTAATAGTAACCTATGACAAGTCATGAGATGACAAGTGTCACAAGCCTATTGGAACTAGTAAATGTTTTTCCCCTTTTGTCACTCTTCAACCTGATATAATTTGACCATGATAACATGCTTTTATTTATTTGTTTGGGTCATGTTTTATTTTAAAATATGAATCACTGTAAGACATTGGTTTGAGCTTGTGTAAGACACAATCTTGAAGAAGATATTAGTGATTGGACTTGAGATAAAATCCAAGCCCATAAGAGCACATGGGGCACATGGGCTAGGGTTTTGCCCTAGCACTATGCGCCATATAAATGGGACCTTAGCCTCCACCCTTGGTTGTCCCCAGTAGTGTAGGACTAGGAGTAGGAAATTTGTTTCTTATTCTACTTAGTAATTCTACCTCTCCAAGTAAACCAAACTCTATAAATAAAGGAGCCTATGAGATAGTTATTTCTTTGGCCCAAAATGTAACCCGTAACAAGTTAATTGTCAAAATTGAAAATCCCATGAATAATTTTTTTTTTTGATAAGTAGTAAGCCAATCTTATTAAAAGCGTGAGGCGCCACTTAGTACACTGGGGGTATACAAAAGGAAACACATAACTAGAGAAGTGAGTAAGAAAACCAAGAAAGCTAAAAGATAAGGGGAACGCATAAGCCGTATTCCAAATATACAAAGTGTGATAAAATGAGGATAAAAGCTCCTCAGAGGTCTTCTCCATGTCCTCAAAGCTCTAGTTATTTATTTTCCTCCATAAGCACCAAAAAAGGCAAGTGGACGCCATTTCCCACACCGTAGCACTCATCGACCGGCCCGAAGACCACCAACAAGCAAGCAGATCAATAACCTATCGAGACATAACCCAAGACAACCCAAAGCGATTGAAAAGAGAATATCACATCACAATGGAGAAGAAGATGGTCCATGGACTCCTCTGTCTTTTTACTCATGTTACATCTGTTTATCACAATAACATGACACTTTTTGAGATTGTCCAAGGTGAGGATCTTTCCAAACCGACCACGAAAAGAAGGTCGCCCTTGAAGGGATCCCATGAATAAATTGAACAAAATATTAGATACTAGTTTTGTTTTGATTTTTTTTTTCTTCTTAATTTTTAAATTGGAATGAGATAAAACGTAAGAGGTTTCAGAGATATATATAAATTAATTACATCATGATGGCCCTCACAAAACCCCACGTATCCCTTAAAGTAGGAAATATGATCCTCTCTATTTCATTGTCAGGATTTAGCTTTAATTTTTGTTTGAGGAGAACAAATCCGGCGGCACTGTTTGGGTAGCCGAGTTAGGGAGTACTGCTCGTGTTTGGTGAGATGTACCCTAGTTGGCCTAGGCGGAAATTTCTCACCCTGATCTTTCTTGATACAGAGCTGGTGATGGCGATGGCGATGGCGATGGCGATTACAGGGGAGCGTACCCAGTTCTGTTTGGCTAATCGAGTTAGGGAGCACCATTCGTGCCTAGTGGGATGTAATATTGCATATGAAGATAATGCTAACACATCTTTTAAAAAAATAAAAAAATAATATAGAATCATGTACTCTTTTAAAATGTACTAACTTCAAATATTGACCGTAAAATAATTATTATTAATTTCAATTAAAATAAAGAGGATCCTTGCCCGCTAAACCAAGACCAAAAGTAAACCCTTTAGCCCAAACCCACTAGTTGAACCGAGTAGGAGTGGAAGTCCAACTTCCACTTTAACAAAGCCCAACTTCTTTTTCTAGTCACTGAAACGACCTATTAGACACTTGAGCTCTCAATTCTAATGCCGCCACTTTGAATGAAGAAAGCGAGGGATTTGGTCCAAACCTCGGGTAGACGCTTCCTCAGGCTCCCAAACTCTAGGACACCCAAGGTCTCATCTCCCTCTCTCCCCCCCCCTCTCTCTCTCTCTCTCTATATATATATATATATATACTTTTTGTACGTTAGTAGCTAAGCTTCAATATGTTACAGATGGAGGATATGTCGGAGCGATACGGGTACAAGCCGATTCTGCGATGGAACCCTCAGGTGGAGGAGTACTTCGTCAAAGCCTACGGAGCCGACCATTTCTCGCGTATTTCCAGTGCCCTAACGTACTCCCACTTTACTACATTGCTTTCTCCTTTCATATTATTACTTTTATATGTTTCTCAATTCATTTTTCTGAAAACCAGTTCTTTATGCTGCCTTCATCGTTTTCTCAAGCTGTTTGGTTACTGAGAAATAAATTCAACTTTCTGAATCTAGTATAATTACTTTGAAGATAACTTTTCTCAATGAGCCTAGTATAATATTTCAATTGTCTGAGCCGAGTGATTCACCTTTTAAATTTAAAAAATTGAACATTTACGAGTTAGTATACTGTCATCGAGAAATATTGTTGCTAAGGAAGTGTAGGGGAAGAATTATTTTTTGCATTTTTTTTTCCTGAATGAAAGAGGAAAAGATAAGTTTCAGAGGTGTTTGATTTTGTGCATTGAATAGTTTTCATGTTTATGACATCAAAGTGTTGTTCTGATCCTTGCATCAATTAATAACTTGAGTAATGCCTTACATACTAATGAACTTTACAAATGGTTCATACAAAATGATATGCCGGTGCTGCTATGCATCAAATGCATGGTGTTAAGGGCTGTGTTCCATACTGCTTTTGCTTAATCACATCGTATATTGTGCAAATTTTGTAAAGTCATTCACAATAAAATCGTTTCCGACCAGTTTTATATATTTCATATGTGAGATGAGTTTTGTGCACTGAAAGTATCTATCATGTAAACTCAGTCCTATTAGTTTGGTTTCTTGAATTTACTAATTTTTCCTGTAATTGTTATCTAATTGAGTATTTGTATGCTTCGATCAGGTGTCCGTCTTGCTACTCTTGTGTACGTGTGAATACACTCAAGTCAACAAGTGATGCCATTATTCAGAAGCTAGTGGCAATTCTGAAAGAAACAGAGCGTGGCGATGCTAATGATAACTTAAGCGAATGTGATGCCAATGTCAATGCTGATACAGGCGTGAAGCAAAAAGGCTGTTTGAAAGAAACTAGTATTTCCCTGAATTTGAGTGACTGTAGTAAGGAGACAAATGCTCTGAAAGAAAACTTCCAAACTGGTCCCATTTCTAAGTGTCAGTTCCCTGGGTTAGACTATGTGGTGTTTGTCGGGGGTTCAGGACCGCATGTGATTGATTATGGTTATATACATGACAAACCTCCTAAGGAGGTCATTGTGAGCCGGAAATGTGCTGAGGCAGTTCTTCGAGGTGCTCAGGTTAGCATACTCTTTCATTTCTAAAGTATGAAGATTATGTCTTTACTGCCAAGTTTGCATCGTCTGCTGATATAATGTTAATCTGACTACGAAACACAACAATTGTTTCCATTTTGCTTAAAATTTTCTTTTTTACCCTTCTTTCCATGCCTTTTTGCTCTCTACTTTTTTTTTTTAAATGTTTTTTCCCGATTGTATTTTAAAGTCCTAATCATTTTCCCTTGTGCTTTTTTGAAGAAATTACTATGGGTTCCTGTAAGTCTTAAATTTTCAAAATGAATTTGTAGAGCTGTTGCAGGGCAATCAAGATGAACCCTATACACTTATTATAACTTGATTGCAGTGCTGACATATTATTAAGATAATCTCATTCTAAAGTTTTTACCTTTATTTTCTCTCTCTCTCTCTCTCTCTCTCTCTCTCTCTCTCTCTCTCTCTCTCATTTTAGTTTTTTTTTTTTTTTTTTTTTTGGGGGGGGGGGGGGGGGGGGGGAGGGGAGCACATTTTAGATTAGTGATTAGTATTTTTCGTTGATCAGGGACCTAATTGTAGTTTACCTTTAGGTCTATGTTCCTGGTGTAATGGCGTGCAGTGCTCACGTTGAGAAAGGGGATAAAATTGCAGTTTCGGTTGCTGTGGAGCAGCCTGGTCTTGATGGTGGATGGGGTCTCGGTATAACACGTGGGACTGTTCTGCAGGGGTTGGAGACAGGTAAGTGCGTTCATTCCCTGCTGGACTAACATATAATTTTAGTATAGTGTTTGCCTTAGAAGTATTGATTGGATTCAGAGTTTTTGTTGAGTCAAGAGTGACTTGGTAAATGTCAGCTAAAAGTAATAATTTTTTGGTGAACTAGAAGACATGTTTTTCCCATGCTAAATGCATGTAGTTATCAGATAAACACTTATAAATTACAAGCAGGCATAATTGGTAATGGATGAATACAGAAGAAGGTGTTGAACTAGTGTATTTAATCATTTGCACAATCTACTGCATGCATTTAGTGAAGATTGTTTTTTGGGAAAAGTACACATACTCCTCTCAAATTACCACCCCATTGTCATTGTCCCTCCCAAACTATCAATTGTGTCAATGTCTCCCCTAAACTACCAAGAAATGTCGATGTCCTCTAAAGGCCAGCAAAAAGATAAAAATGACTTTAATTTTAATTTTAATTTAATTTAATTTAATTTTTTTAAAATGTGGCTTACTTTGTTTTGAAGCTGTTTCTGGCTTAAAAATTAATCTGGCCAAATATGCTTTGGTTCCTGAAGTATCTTTGTATGCCCCTAGGGCCTTCTTAGAAGGCCAAGTCTATTTGGGATGGCATTGTGGAAAAAGATGGAGTGCTGGTTGGCTAGCTGGAAAATGTTGTATTTGTTGAAAGGCGGCAGGGTCACCCTTATTAAAAGCACTCTTTCCAATCTGCCTACGCACTTCTTGTCTCTCTTCCCATTCCTGCTTGTGTGGCCAATCGTATTGTTCACCGAGACTTTTTATGGGGAGGGATAGGCGAAGAATTTAAATATCATTTGGTTAATTGGGCCAAGGTTTGTTTTTTGATCTCAGAGGGTGGGTTGGGGATAAGAAATTTGCGAATGTTTAACCGCGCTCTCCTAGGTAAATGGTTGTGACGGTATGGGATTGAAAGAGATGCATAGTGGAGAGTTGTGGTGGACTCCTAATATGGCAGTTATTGAGGTGAGTGGTGTTCTTTTGAGCTGACAGGAGCCTTTGGGGTGGGGTTGTGGAAGTTCATCAGAAAAGGTTGGGATTCCTTCTCTAGCTTTACTAGATTTGTTGTGGGGGATGGTTCCAGGATCAACTTTTGGCATGATTGGATCTACAAGCTGGTTGCATGGTTTTAATGTGGTTACAAGCTGGAAGCAGCATTGGTTAAGTTTCCTTTTGAAACCAAACCTCTTTTTCTTTTTGAAATAGGTTCGGAAACAACTTCTAGAAAATAGGAAGGAGTTGGCATACAATTAGGGCTTGTTTTAACAAAGAAAACTTTCCTTTTTTGAAAACAATAAAGCTGGCCAGATTCTGCTCGATTTTAGACTAAAAAATTATACCTTTTTGTCCTTTATAAGTCTTTTTTCAGCCCTCTAACCTAACCCACCCACCCATAATTAAACCCAAGAAATTAAAAGAGATAATTAAGCAAAAACACCTACAACACAACAAATTAAAAAATTACCCTAGGGGGTCTAGGGTGTTACAAATGGCTCTCTGCGTTGCATTTTATGAATCATTTTTTGGTAGGATGACTGTAGGTGGACGTCCTTTTATTTTTTATTTTCTTTCTAAAGGACTGGAAAAATTAGATGGAAATGGCTCTCTGCCTTACTTGCATTTTATGATGCACATCATTTATTATAAATGATCTGACATATTATCCCTTAATATAAAAAATTAAGATGTCTAGATTTTGATGGGGAACATGATTGTTATTTTTGGGCAGAGATTAGTTCAAATCAACACAAGCAGCAGATTTTTTCATCACATGTGTAACACCTGCTTCCCGTAGGAAGATGATATTACACATCGCTCGAACCAGAAACATAAGGATACAAGAATTCCATAAACTGAATGTCATAGCAAACAAACTCAATGTCTCATAACAATTAAAACTTCAATCATCGTATCACTGTTATTACAACTCATCCTTTTAAAACTTAGTAGCTAAACCTTAGTCTTAATATAAGAAAGTGTACTGAAACAAAACGAACTATTGTGCCACATGCACTTATTTAATCCTCTTCTAGGTGAAGGTTTCCGACTCTAGTTTTCCTGGGTTGTGACAGCATGTACATGCATTCATATTATACTACTTGCAAAATTTGCATAGAAGTAATGTGTATGTTCTTTTCTCTTTATTTATGTTATGGCGTGTTCACCAACTATGTATATATAATACTTATATAGTGAGTTGAACGCCCAGTGTAGGACTTCTAGTTAACCTTTTGTAAATAAAACTAACATACTGAATAGAACAAGTAAAAATGTATGTGTTGTTGAAAAAAGAAATTAGCCAGCAACTAATTTATCTTTAATGTTACCAAATGTTTTACTTTTTATTTTTATTTTGATAGGTCTCTTTAGAGAATACGTTGTAATGCATATACCATCCCCACCTTGAGCTTTAAATAACTAAATCAAGTTTGTAGTTCCAAATTTACATGTTTTTCAGATTGGTATAACCTTTTCAACCCATAAACAAAATAACTTCTACTTTTGCAGTGGATGTAATACTTGTGGTTAAAAGATATTTCCCTTCACACACACAGATATATGTTGTTGTTGAACCTAAAATAATGGGTTATTTGATATTGCTGGTTGATACATGTCACTATCATCAATATAGATCCATATTATTTTGAACGAAATGGTCTGTATATTGGCCAAGGAAGAGCGATGATGTCAAGGGCTGGGATGTTCCGTGTTTCAGAAGGAATCGCCGTGGATATGAGCAATAGAGTATTTAAACTGCCTTCCTTTCATGGTATATTTTATTTCTTGCACTAAATTGGGTACTTATTTTTCTCAAACAATAATTGATTGTTAGCTTGGATAATATGATATGGCATTCCTTTTCTTTTTTCGTAGTTGTCATATCTTCCAAGGTGTTGACTTATCAAAAAAAATATCTTCCAAGGTGTTGCCCTTGCACATTCTTTAATGGCATATTTTGAAAGTTTTACTGATTTTGTTTTTGTTTTTTTTTTGCTTTTTTCCTTGTTGGATATGATATATTATTAATAGTTCATACTGGTTTATGGTCTGTTTTTTATCACATGCTTCTATCTGTAAGCTGAAATATGCTAGTGGATTAGAAAGCTTGATTTTTGTTATTTTGTGGTCTGGATTGTTTCTCAGAATGTTTATATTGAGTTATGACTTATTTATTTATTTTTGATAAGTAACGTAAAACTTCAATGAAAAAGTGTAAAGTGCCCCTAAGTACATGTTGTATACACTTGGAGGTCCCACAAGCCCAAAACCCAAGCAATAGCAAAAACACCCACAACCCAATCAACCCATCAAGCCCACAACCCCAAAACCCACGAGACAACAAAGCTCAAAACCCGCAACTGCTAATAGCCTTCCCTTTCCCCCACCTAGATGATGCTCCTTTCGCATCATAGTTAATGGAGCATTCCAAATTAAGAACCTCCCTTCTACCCTTAGAGCATTTGTAATGAGCTCCTCAAATAAGCTTTTTCCTCAAATTCTGCTGAGTTTCCTCAAAATTACCTCCGCAGCAAACTCCTCAGTGCTACAGTAGATTTGGTGATTGTCAGATCTGCTCATCTGGTCTGGGGAGCCAAGCTTCGCTCGTCTCTTCATATTTTCTATTTCTTTATTCACTCTTCCCGCGTTCTTGATCTCCTGAACGCATCTCTTCCTTCTCCTTTTCCTCTTTATTTCCAGTTCTTCCTCCTCCTTTTCTTATTCTTCTTTCCTCTTCTTTTGTTCTTCTCGCCGAGTCTAGATACACAGAGAGAGTTGAGAGACCGAGAGTGAAAGATGAGATCGAGAGAGAGATCAGAGATGAGAAGAGAGATTGAAGAGAGAGAGATCGAGAGACTGAGGAGATCGGGAGAGAGGGAGAGTTAGAGATCGGGAGAGGGAGTTGCAGATGGAGTCGGACCCGGAACCTAGGGGACCTGATCCTCTATAGGCTGTGGCTAGAACCGAAATTCAGCGAGGCATGGAGAGGTTTGGCGAGCCGTGAAACCAAAGGAGGCCGATCCTCCATGGGTCACCAGAGGCGCGATTTTCCGGTAGTTCTAGTGGCAATTCTGGCGAACCCGTGACCCAGTGACCCGTTGACCCGAGACCCAGCAACTTTCAATGGCAAATTTCCTGTGAGCCAACAGCTGAACCTGATTCACCCGAGACCCGTTCATCACTATTTTTCGGTAGATTTTTCGTGAAAAATCCTCAAGGTGAATAACCCTATGATTTAGTTTAATTTGTCAGTTTATTATTGCTGTGGGTTACTCTTGATTGGATTATTGTGGGTTGATGTTGATGGATTTTTGGGTTGTTTGGATGTTGTTGGCTAAATGAGTGTTTGGATTATTGTTGATTTTTAGTTGATAAATTGTGTTCTTGTTCGGCCATGTACTGTGATTTGGTTTGTTGATGATTCTTGGCTGAATTGTTGTTAGAAGCCCTCCATTTCTCTGTTGAAACGATTTCCTATGTTTTGGGTTGTCCCCTGTTTTGGTGTTGGTTGTGTACCCGGTTGTGTTTCCTATTTTAGTAGTATCCCTGTTTCGGTTGTTTTGGAATTGGGTGGATTCAATTGATGGTGTGTATTGTTATGGGTAATTACCATGGATGCGGTTCAAGGATTGAAACTGCAAATTTGACATTGGCATTGGTCCATCTCACATTGAATAATGTTGGAAGGTTGGTGAGTGCCTCCATTCAATTCCATTTAAGGTGTTGGTCCATCTGATATTGAATAACGTTGGAAGGTCTTGGTTTTTACGCCTCAATGCTCATTAAGAGCAAAATGTTGTTGCAGCATCCAACTACTTCCATTAAAGGGTTGGTTTACATCTGATATTGAACAAAAATTCTGCAGTATCGGTTTTGTACGCATCAATGCCCTTATAGATGATGTTCATTAATTGGTGGCTTCCATTATCATTCATTCACAAGCTAGATGGGCGTTGGAGTTGTATGAGCATGAGATTTCTAATAAATTTTGGTTTCATGTGTAAGTTAAAAGTAGTTGAAGGTGGTTGTTTTAAAACTAATAAAAAATAGTATTTATTTGAAGTAGAGAATATTTAGGGAGTTTGATATTTGATGCCTTTAAAAAGTGGATCTCCAAAATAACAAAAGAGTATTTTTTCCCCAAAATTTGAGGAAACTTTGAGTAGCTCATTACAAATGCTCTTAACCTTCCGAGGGGTATGCTCTATTAAGTCTTCAATCCCCTCGTCCCCAAACAAAGCCCAATCTAAAATTGTGGCATGGGGAAAATCACTCAAAGGGCATGGAAACTCTCCATCCTCCTCACCCCAAAAATCTCCATCCTCCTCATTACTAACCACCATCTCTGAAGACTGACCAACCTTGCTATGTTGGCAAACAGGGGTACGACATTGCTGGCATAGTAAGTTGATGGTGAGCCAAGGCTCAACAAATAAAAGGGGTTTAAACTTTGGAAAGTGATATTTTAGGATTGAAAGATTAGAAAACAAAGTTTTTTTTTTCTTTTTTTTCTTAATGATTTGAAAGCTAGTATAGCATTCTAGGAAATAAAATTAAAGAAGATAACAATAAGAAATTTTCTAGGACTCTTACACTAGAGTCCCTTAGACATCACACTTAGGTGTTAAGGTTGCATCACAAGATGATTTAAGAGCTTGTTCAATCCTAATTTTAGGGAAATGTAATTTATGTTTTGTTATTTATCACCACCATAAAATATTGAACATTTCCCCATTGGTCATGAAGTATTATATCTTATTTATTTATTTATTTTTATTTATAGCTGAATGCCTATATGACTAGTAGGTTGCTTTTTTTAAGGTTTAATTTCCGTTTTCCTGTTTTTGTTATGTTCATAGTTTTGGACCTGCTGTATATAAATAGTTCTCATGTCATTTGGTTGGATTCCCAGATGTGCTTGAGGGTGAAATTTTTCTTCAAAACCTGCCAAGCATCGTCACTGCTCATGCCTTAGGTACCTATTACTGTTTCAGATTTATCATTGAGTTATTTGCCATTTTCTGATCCTTTGTTTAGGACTTTTTGGTCTTCATTTAATTTGTTCATATCATAAATATATGAGGTCTGTTAGCACAAAACTTCTCTTTTAATGGCATAAGTACTATGATAATTGCTCCATATATGAATCAGAAATTAGTTGCTGAAGAAACATTTTGATAACTGGCTTAGTTAGAAGAATTTAGATCTAAGATAAACTGATCTGACGTAGCAAAAAGGCACCACCTTTTTAACCAATCGACACAAAATAGAGGCGATAACAGTAATTTCCAGCAATAACACTAGAGATCATAGTAAAGAAAGAACTAGATTGCAGTGGCAACAATAAAGAAAGAATCTCTAGGTTCAAAAGATTCAATAAAAATTTCAGATCTGGATTTCCATACATTAGATAAGTGAAGGCTGCATAAAATGACTCTTAAGAGGCTATAGCAACCTAAGGCTCACTGAACATGTCACCAACTAATCTTAGCCATCCAAGCTCAGTCCATCACTATACATAAAACAAACTAATCTAAACTGTCAACTAGTGTCCCTTGCATGATTTAGCTATTGTTTACTTCTTACACTTTGGATTTAATGGACTCTTTGTCTGCATGAAAATTTTCTTTTTATGTCCTAGATCCCCGAAAGGGTGAGCGAATACTAGACATGTGTGCGGCACCAGGAGGGAAAACAACTGCAATTGCAATCCTCATGAAGGATGAAGGAGAGGTTGTTGCAGTTGATAGATCTCACAATAAGGTACAACTTCTGAACTAGAAATGTGATAGTAAAATGTCATACATTCCTTCCTTTTCATATGATTCTTGGATCATATATTCACCAAGCATGCCAAATTAAATTGCTGTAAATATGATAACTTAGCAACTGAACCTGTTTATTCGACCCCAAAGAGTTGTGATTAGGTTTTATGCTTTGTGGAGATGAGTTTAGTTGGTATGTACGGGCTAATTGTATGTGCTAAACAAAACAACCGCACTTTCCACGACTAACCAAATGAACAACAACTGTTCTATTTGCTTGTGCAACCTCTAGAAAATGGATTTTTCTACCGAGGTGCTAAGTTGTTTTTCCCCATATTTTGATATTCAAAGTTGGTTTCATAGTATCTTTGATTATTGTACCCTGTGTATGATTGTAGCATGTCATTTTTAGTTGTTAGATAAAGCTGTGGTTAAATTAAGAGCCCCACACCAGAGTCTTACTTTTTGTTTAACTTTGAATTGTATATATATTTTTTCCAATTCCCTATATTATACTACTATGTGGCTACAAATGCTTTTTCTTGAGAAATATGTTTTGGTTAAAGCTATTTGATGCATTTGTTTATTGTTTGGTAGATAGGATCTTTTCATTTGTATGAAGACTTATTTTAAATTCTATTTGTTTGCCTTTTACGCTTAGATTATCATAGAATAATTCATTTGTTAATGAAACTTTTTTTGAGTTTATTATTCATATTTCCTTTTTTGCGTTGGTTTTGTGGGTGTGATTAGTGGAGTGCGACTAAAAAACTCTCGCTTTCGCTCTCATGGGTAGCGCAAGTTTAGTGTTAGCGCGTGAGGACTGTTGTGGAGGTCTACCATCAAAATTCTGTTCGCCAAGTACTTCTTGTGGTCGAGAGATGGGGCATTTGGGATTTTTCTTTTTAATGTGAAAGCAAAATCTTTTGAGTTTCAGTCTGAGGTCAGTGGGGGTGTTCGATTGGCAGAGAGGAGCAGAGGAGTCTTCCGGGCGGTGGTCCCGGGCTGGCCGAGCATGTTCTGTTTGTTGAAATCGCTGGAAGTGTTGATCAAAGGAGACGACTTACGTGAGAATTGGAGGACCTTTTGCTTAGGGAACATAGCGTACGTGCTGCAGCGACGGGGCAATAAATGCGGCAGATTCATTGAGTTGTCAGAAATAGATGTGGAGGGCGACGAAGCTGTGTTATCATACCGGAGGGTACAGACGGAAGGGGATGGGGTGAATGCTTTGTTTAGATGCAGTGGTTGAAACTTTATTATGAGAAACGAATAGAAGGTGTGAAAAAAATAGGGGCCCAGACTGAGGAGTTATTGGTGGCGACGTAGGTGGTCCAAGGAGGGTGCTCGTATGTGGCAGCGGTTGAAGGAAAAAGGTTCGGAGAAGAAAGGAAGTCTCTGAACAGGGGCATTCTGGGTAGTTCTGGTATTCAAACGGGAAGCCGAAATGGGAAATCCACATTCATTGGTTGGAGATCACACAAAAGGTGATGGGTTTTCAAAGCTTGGTTTGGAAGGAACGAAAAATATGCAACCGTTGAAGAATTTCTTAATTTTACCGAAGACCGAAGCGGGGAGATGGTTGGGCATTTTGGAGATGGGCTTTGAGGGCAAAGAGGAGGGGAAGCTAGAAGGGCTAGTTGTTAAGATGTTAGAGAAAAGGAATGGTAAAGCAGTGGTCTCGGCCGAAGAAATAGAAGACTCAGTCAAGGGACTTAAGGCAAGAGGGCCCATTTAGACAAAAGAAGTTGGCTGGAGTCATGTTAGTTGTGGGAAGGAAATAGCTCAGGCAGGGAAGTGTCAAAAAATAGTTTGAAAGTGTTGGAGAATGACAGGATCTTGGGTTATGCTCAGAGATGGCCAACAAGCAATATAAGAGTAAATTTGAGAGTGGTGGAGTGGTGGTGCAGGGGAGGAGCTCGGGTGTGGAATTGTTAGCAAGTGTTGGAGGAGGATAGTGAGCTTGGGCCACGCTCAGAGAAGGCCGAAAAGTAGCATAAAGTGGATTTGAGAGTGATCCAACAAGTGGGAACAATTCTACCACGAGATTGGATATTATATCACACTCACAAGAGGCGGAGAAAAGATGACCTGGTTTAAGGGTGGTTCCTGTTCAGTTATAGCAGATGGGGGAGACTCAAAACATGGCTTTGGATTTGTTGCCTGTTATAGTTGAGGAGTTGATGGATATAGAACCATTGGACGTTAGTCCAGTGGCAGTTTTAGATGGACAGCCTGACACAGTTTTGTGTGATTGGGTAGTTCGAATGGTGAATTTTTTTTTTGTCATATTGTGGGCTTGTCATATGAGGGGTATGAGGAGTAGACGTGGGCTCTGTTTACAGTTACATAAACAAATCGGAATACAAGTAGTATGGCTAGCACATCTGAACTTTCCGCTAATTCCAATACCGAAGGAAAAAAGGGAATTAAAGCGATTGGCATGTTCTATCAACTATGAAGTGAAGGGAGGGCAGTCTAACAGAGATAAATGAAAGGGAGGGCAATCCGTATGATTAATGAAGCCTAAGATCTTATCTTAGAACGTGAGAGGACTGAATGAGGAGGAGAAGAAAATGAAGATTGAGGGTCTTATTAAGGAGTAGAAGGCATATATTGTTTGTCTGCAGGAATCCAAACTAAAGTTCATTAATAGGGAGGTGGTGCGAAGTTTGTGGGGTTGTGTTTATCTGGATTGGTATTAATTGGGGTCGAGGAGGGCTTCTGGACGAATTTTACTTATTTTGGGGTAGAAGGTGGTAGAAAAGGTGGAATATGTGGGGAGTTTTATTGTTGTGTGTTCTTTTAGGTGTGTTAGTGATAATTTTGAATGGGCATTTGAGGGAGTGTATGGCCCAAATAATGACTATGACAGGAAACTACTTTGGGATGAACTGGGTGGACTTATGAGTTGGTGGGAAAAGCCATGGTGCATTGGAAGAGATTTTAATGCCATCTCACTAAAGAATGCGCCATCTTCATTGTTACTGTACCCGTAGTTAAAATTAGGTTTGACTGTCTAGGACTAGATATGCGTATTAGTCCATAACGATCAAAGTCGAATCCGAGTGAGAGATCAGGAGATACCAATTATTCTTCAGCTTTGAGGGTGTTTTCAGATTTCATATTTGGACAGGTGCTCATGGACATTCCTCTTGTGGGTGGTAAGTTCACTTGGTCCAATAATAATAAATGTTGGTCAAGAATTGATAGATTTTTGTTCTCTTCTGATTGGGAGAAACAGTTTCCTCATGTAGTTCAAATGAGACTCCCTCGAGTCTTGTCGGATCATTATCCTTTATTGCTAGATTGCGGGGTCTCAAATAGAAGTGGAAGATATTTCAAATTCGAAAACATGTGGCTGAAGTCTGTGGGATTTGTGGATCAAGTGAAATCATGGTGGCTGAATTATCAGTTTGAGGGCTGTCCTAGTTATGTATTGGCATGCAAATTGAAAGCTTTGAAATGTGATTTACGAAAATCAAATGAATAAATCTTTGGGGAAGTAGGGAAGCAGAAAAAGGCGTAATTGGAGGGTATTCAAGAGCTAGATGTTGCTGGGGAAGGGAGAGCGTTGGTTGAGGAGGAGAAGATGAGGAAAGTGGAGTTTGTTAGGGAGTTGGAGAGGTTGCTTCTCTGTGAAGAAGTGATCTGGAGACAGAAATCTCGGGCTCTGTGGTTGAGAGAGGGAGATAAGAACACAATTTTTTCACAGGGTGGCGAATTCAGATACAAAAAATAAATTTGGGAACACGCATCATACTAAATAAATGGCACAAACAACACAGATATAGCGTCTTTTTTTTTTTTTTTTGCTCATAAAACAACCTTTCAATTAGGCCAACTTACCTATTGTTGGCCTTGATGCTATACAACTCGCTTTCACCCCGTGTATTAAACTGCATGTCCTTTTATGCATACTACCGCTTGTTGTTTTACTATCTAGCACATTGTCTGTTATTTTAGAATACCACATGATCAGTCGTTTAGCGCTTGACAGAGCTGTCATAACTAGCTTACCAACACTGTCACTACCGCCACTAGAACTTCAAATTTGTTCAAAACTTAAAGAAAAACCTTGGGAAAATGATGAGAATACGGAATCACATTTTTTTTTAAATAATAATTTATTAGAAGGAAAATCTCACGCACACAAAGTATAAAAGAGAAGCAACCACTCTATTGGGGTTGAAAATCTAGAAAATGAACAAGATCTACAAGATCAGAGGAAGAGAAATTAGGAACAAAAGTTACAGCCCAATCTAAGAGAGCATTCAAGAATGATGATTTTAGTTGAATCACATTAGATTCGTGGTCCTCAAAAAAAGGTCGATTTCTTTCTCTCAAAATGATCTACATTAGCAAAGTGGGGATGACTTTCTGTATGGCCTCTTTGGATTGTCCTCGCCCTTGCCTCTTCCAACATTGAAGTAACTCAATGATATTGCTAGGCATGACCCATGAGACTCCAAATAAGATAAGAATCAAATGCCATATCTTGCTAGTAAACTTACAATGGATGAGAAGGTGGTTTACGGTCTTCTCGCTCTTCTTGCAAAGACAACACTGATTGACAAGGGTAAGACCCTGCCTCCTAAGGTTGTCAATCATAATTTTTTTACCCAAAGCCGCCACCCAAGTAAAGAAAGCGATACGAGGAGAAGCCTTCACCTTCCAAATGCTCTTCCAAAGAGACAGGGAAGACTCACCAGGTTGTAAAGTAAACACACAATAACGAACTAATTTTGTGCAAAACCAAGATCAAATCTAAAAAAATATGATCAACACCTCTCTCTGTGGCTCTAGTTTGAAAGACCTACGCGGAAGAAAAACATAACATATTATCTTTGACAATCTTTGAAAACCACGGGTGAGAAGCCCATGAGGTTCTGATCGAAACTCTAGCCCTCTTCTCCTATGCTGATGCCAACATCCATACAACTGACATCAGCTGGGTCATGGATCAACACTATTGTGGGTTTTTTCTAATATTTTTCTAAGATTTGATTGCTCTGATACCAAGAAGAAGAGAGGGAAAAGAGTGGGTGGTGCTCGAAAGAGGTGTCGGGTTCTTTTGGAGTGGGTGTATGAAAACATATTAGGAGGGGGTGGGAGAAGTTTCGCAATTTTGTTCGTTTTGAAGTGGGGAATGGATCAAATATTAGTTTTTGGCATGATTGGTGGCGTGGGGATAGATCATTGAAGCAATGCTTTCCTGCTCTTTTTAGTATAGTGAGGAACAAAGATGCGATGGTGGGGGATAATTTAGCTGTTCATAATGGTGTAATTCAGTGGAATGTTCTTTTTACGTGACAAATCCAGGATTGTGAGATGGATATGGTCCTTTCTTTCTTCGATCGACTATACTCCATTTCGGCTCGACATGGAGAGGGTGACAGGTTAGTGTGGAATCCCTCTAAAAAAGGTTTATTTGAGGTGAGATTCTTCTATGAAGAGCTTATTAGGAAAGATGGCCCACCTTTCCCTTCTTTTCCTCGGAAGAATATATGGCGTGTTAAGGCTCCAACAAGGGTGGCATTCTTCGTTTGGTCAGCTGCTTTGGGAAAAATATTGACGCATGATAACTTGCGTAAGAGGAATGTTATAGTGATTGAGTGGTGTTGTTTGTGTAAGAAGAGTGGGGAGTCTATTGATCATTTGTTGCTTCACTGCGATATCGCTCGGGATCTTTGGAGCTACATTCTTATTTTATTTGGGGTACAGTGGGTTATGCCACGAACGGTGTTGGAGTTGTTGAATAGTTGGGGGACGGCGATTGGGCGTGGTCGTGCTAAAGAAGCTTGGCGGTTAGCTCCTTTGTGCTTATTGTGGTGTATTTGGAGGGAGCGGAATGCGTGGCTCTTTGAAGATGTAGAGACATCTATGGTGGAGCTACGGAAGTGGTTGTTCAATACGTTATATATTTGGATAGCGTCCCATTATAGCTTGAATGTCTTTACTTATGTAGACTTTTTAAAATTTTTCTCTGTTTGTCCCTTTTAGGGGCTCTCTTGTATATTTCCCGTGTATAAGGGTTGCGCCCCTCTGCGCTATTTTTATAAATTGCAATTACTTATTAAAAAAAAAAGGAGAGGGAAAAGAGTGGCTATCAAAAATAGAAGACCCAGAAATTAGGGTTCCTACTGTACTAGAGTATTATTTATATTGGTGTCAAATACTTATAAAAAAAATTTATATTGGCTTAAATGCACCAATCCAATAAGAACAATAATATTAAAATAAGCGTAATACATCAACAAAGATCAAATTAACTTGCCAGCAATATTACCTTAATTTCAAAAATATTAATAGTTTATGATGGGGACTGCATGGTGAAACTGATTTTGTCCTCTTACAATGAGAAATTTAAATTAACTGTAAAAATTAAATTGTCTTTCCTTATATGTAGCATAAAACAAAAAATTATTAGTAGCTATATATAGGGCTGGGACTTTTAATCTGAGGAATAGTACTGGAAAAGAGTATTGGAATCACTTTGTTTCATATCATTCCTCAAATAAGGTGAGATGCCGTCTTCTGTGAGGTGCAATAAAACCTCACACCAAGCAATGGTTTACCCTTGGATTGGGCTTTGGATGGTTCTTTTGAGGAGGAGGCCTTGGTTATTCGGGACGCCTTGGAGGAAGATTTTATGCGAGGGAAGATAATAGCACGTCAAAAGTCAAAAGGAAAGAGGGAGCTACTGAATCTGCAAAGCTCCATAAATTATGGCGACGCCTCAGTCTCCTCTAGGTGTAGTAAAGGAAAGGCTCGCATGTTGTAGGGTTGTGTGCTTTGGTGGGTTGTGGGTATTTCTCTCGGGTTTGTGGGTTTTTTCTCGTGTCTGGTTGGGCTCTTTTGTGGGTTGTTTTGGGCTTTCTTTCTTAGGTCCTGGGGTTCTTTTTTCGTTTTTTGTTAGTTGTTGCGGGTTAGCTTTTGGTGTTTCTTGTGTATACTTCCTGTGTACCAAGGGGCGCTTTTACGCTTTTTTAATAAATCTTTTCTTACCTATCAAAAAAAATTTTTGTTCTAAGTGAGGTGTGGTGCCTCAAATTTAATTTTTCCTTCTGCTTCCTACTTGTTGCTGGTACCTACTTGCTGGTTAATTGCGTGGATCCACCCTAAATTTGTGATACCCCATTACCAATCTCACGGCCTGCGGCCAGCCCTACTTGGAAGAATATAACCAGCTGCTTGCTTTGATTCCAGTCTTGGTGCTTACCACACCAAACCAATTTGAAATTCTAGGCTTTCCTAAACCTTTGTGCTTTATAAAAGGCTTAATACTGGTCCTTTGTGGTAAAATTTAATGTGACCAATATGAACCAGCAAAAGGAGTGTGTACGTTGTGTTTGCTACCATTGTGATATCATAGCAAGCTACTTCATCAGGGCACTTGCATTTGATTGTATTCAGGGTTTCATGGCTCTGGTAGAATATATAATAGAATAAATACATGGGTCCTTGAACTAGGACTAGAAACACGATTTTCATTATAACTGGGTTGCATGCTTTCCAAAAAGTAAATTGGTTTCTTTGCAATTCTTGCTGATAGATAAACTTAGCTTGCTCCTTTGTATTAGCAGTGTCAAAATGATATTCAGTCCATTTAAGGAAAGGAGTTTCACCTTTCTTTTATTTGTATCCTTTTCAGTTTCATTGTTTTATGAATTTTAATTACTTGCTTCTTTTCTGGTCAACTTAAAAGGTGCTGGATATTCAGAAATTGGCTGCTGAAATGGGTTTGAATTGTATAACCACATATAAGCTAGATGCTCTTAAAGCTGTTTGTCAAAGGAATGATTCCTGTAGTACAACCGATCTCTGTTGCAGTAAGGAGGATGATGGTGTAACTAATCTAAGTTCTGACATGCTGAGTTTACATGTGGAGAGAGAATCATCCATCACTACAGAAGGGATGAATGGCGAGAGTCACAAGGAAAATGGTAGGTAAATTTGCATATACTTTGATTTACTGAAGTTATTGACATGCAAAAAAGCATTGAAGAACATTTAGCACTAGCTTTTGTTAAATATCTGAATTGGTTATCATTTTGTTGCTTCTTTGACTTGTAAACCTTGATTTCTTGAGTTCATGTTCTTGAACCTTTTGAAGTATAGCACATAGTACTTTTGAGTTGATTTGTTACAATTAACATGATCACTATTATTATTTGCTGGATTAGGTTGTCACATATCATTTCAACTACTAATAAAGAAACAATGTCTGTGTTGTTTTCTTTTTGGTATGATACAATGAGTCTTTCTAGATGGCTATTTGTAGAATCTAAATTGTTCGAGTTTGCAATGGAAGGAGTCTTTGTTTTACTTGTTTTTGAAAGGAGTAGGGGCTGTATGCGTTTTGTTTCCTTGGGTAATGAGACTATGCATTGGTTGGTGGCAATCGTGGTGTAGTTGCTTAATGCAGAGGCGACGAAGGAGTTTTTGAAGTCCTCCAGAGTGGGCCCTAAAGCATTTGTTGCTCAAAGGCGTGTGAATAGATTTGGTCGTGGGGGAATATGGCAGTGGTGGGCGGCGCGACTCCATCATTATACTAGAGAGCCGAGAAGGTAAAAGTAGGTATTGTTGGGTGATTGAATTGCGAAAGACCGCAACTCCCTTCGGTGTATCAGACGACAGGGTGGAACAGGCAGGTCCTCCTAGCCATCATTCAACATAGGTAATGGAGTGAGCACCTCGTTAAGGGATAGCTTTTCGTGGGAACGTACTGACAAATATGGAGGCGCGTCCTTCAGCTACCAGAAAGCTTGAGCTGGGGAAAGAGGTGGCACAATGGTCGTACAAGGATCCTTGCGACAAGTATTTACGAGGCAGGGATGATGGTACGTACCACTAGTTGTCAGGGTTGTATGGGTGATGTTAGCGCCAAGAATTGCATTGATGATGTCTGTCACATTGGATTTTGCGGGTGTAGGTTCATGCTTTGATGGGGTTGAAGGCAACCCGAATGCCTCATTGGTGGGTTCTGGAGTAGATGTCGTGGAGTTATGCGATGAGGGGAAAGGGTTTTTGGAGATCGATGGTGTTAGCTCGGATGATGGCGGTGCTCTGTCTAAGGTCTCGCTGGGGGACACCTAGGCGCAGCACCATGTGCTATTTTCAAAAACAGATTTTGTCGGTGGTCATGTACAGACAATAACTCTTAGTTCTAAGCCACTGTTTGTGGATTCTGTCAATGGTTTTGCTTGTTCTAGAAGTTCATCAGATTTGGCCATGACTTTAGCACCCGTAGATGAACCACTTTCTGAGGGCAACTTATTGGGTTTGGGGGGCTTTGAGACAGATAAGGAGTTAACATGGTTGGGTAGCTCCGTTAATGATATGGGTCATTTTGAATAAAGGAAAAGAAAACGAGCTACAAGCTAGGGTGGGTCAAGCAAGCTGTGTGGGTGGCAAAGATCCTTCTAGTCTGGATGGGTTTGGTGTGTGTTGTGTAGAAAGGAATGGTCTGGTAGGTTCAGAATTGGCACTATGCGCTAAGGAGGATTCCTTTGTTTGTGAGCCTCTAAGTTGTTGTCCCTCTATGGCTTCTAGTTGGGTCTTGCAGAAGGTGGTGGACATCCGACATCTTGTTGGGCTATCTTGTGAGGGGTTTGAAGGCAATTTATTGCGTTGCTTACAGCCATTGAAGTGAGTCATAAATAGGAGGGGTGGGCTTCCAATTCCAAATCCAGCCGTTAGAAGTAATAGAGAGTTGAAACGATTATCTTGCTCGATCAATTATGACTCTATGTGTGGATGTTCAAGCTGTAGCAGAGTTCAGGGGAGGGGTATCACGGTTTATCCATGAAGCCTAAATAATGGAATGTAAGAGGATTAATAATGGGAAAGAAGTGCCTTAGAGTCAGGAATTTGTTTAGAGAGTGGAAGACATATGTTGATTCATGCCCTATAGTATTGTGTGTAGTTTATGGGGTGCAATCATGAAGATTCATTCTGATTAGACTCTAGGGGAGCTTCTGGTAGTATTTTGCTCATGTGGGATAGGAAGGTGGTGGAGAAAATCGAAGTGAGTTCTTGGTGTGAGTGAGTTCTTGGTTGTTGAGGATCAATTTGCTTGGGCGATTGTGGGTGTTTATGGTCCAAATGCTGATGGTGATAGAAGCTTTTTATGGGATTAATTGGCTAGTTTGCTAAGTTGGTGGGACTTTCAACCTAACTCGTTTTCTGAGTGAGAGATCAGGTGTAGCTCGTATTTATCTAGCTATGTTGGAATTTTCCAATTTCATTTCTGAGCAGGGGCTCATGGACATTCTTTTTGTGGGCGACTCTTTTACGTGGTCTAGCAATAGGGGGACCCTTCTTTCTGATCTAGAATTGATAGATTCATTGTTTCTCCAGAGTAGGAAACCTAGTTCCTTGATTTGCTCTAGAAGTTACCTAGATTGTGCTCGGATCATTTTCCTATTCTTCTCGATTGTGGAGGCCTTCCTAGAGCTAGAAGATATTTCAAGTTCGAGAACACGTGGCTAAAATCAGTGGGTTTTGTAGATAGGGTGAAATTGTGGTGGACCTCTTATCACTTTCATAGTTCTCCAAGTTATATCATAGCTCGCAAACTTTAGGCTCTTAAAGTTGATTTAACTCTTGGAGTGAGGTGGTGTATGACAATATAGAAAGAAATAAACAACTTCTTTTGGATGATTTACGGGTTCTTGAAGTTTGGACGAAGAGAGAGGCTTCAATGATGATGACATAATGAGGAAGGTTGTGGTGATCAATGATTTGGAGAGGAAACTCTTTTGGAGGAATGTGTTCTAGGAAAAATTGAGTGCGCTATGGTTAAGAGAGGATGGCAAGTGTACAAATTTCGTTCATCGTGTGATCAATTCGAATAGAAGGAATAATTCCATTGAACAACTGGTGGTTAATGGTGTAGTTTGTTTGGATTAGACTTGTTTATTGAGTAGTTCTATGACAACTTGTTTATTGAGCGGTATAGTTGGCAGCCCAGGTTGGAGATACGTTTCAAGGATAATGAGGTCTTTGAGGTGGTGAAAGCCCTTAACGATGACGAGGTTTCAGGCCTTGACGGTTTTATTATGGGTTTCTTCCAAGCTTGTTGGGAGGTGCTTAAAGTAGACATCATGGAATGTCTTCAAATATTTTCACTCTAGAGGTATGTTTGAAAAAAGCCTCATAGCTACCTTCATTTTCTTATTTTGAAGAAACCAAGGGCTGTTGTTATTAAGGTTTTTGACTTGTGAGCTTAATGAGTGGAGTGTGCAAATTTTTTGACAAAGTTTTAGCTAACACGTTGAAAAGGGTAGTGGAGAAGATCATTTCTAAGCCTCAAAAGACTTTCATCAAGGATAGCTAGATTCTAGACTCAATTATCATTTCCAATGATTACCTTGATAGTAGGATTAGATTTGCGGAACTTGGTGTGTTGTGCAAGTTGGATATTGAAAAGGCTTATGACTATGTCAAGTGAGACTTTCTCTTTTATATGTTAGGATATGTGGTTTTGGGGAAAGATGGCGTAAATGGATAGCATATTTTATTTCCTATGTGTGCTTTTCTGCCTTGGTGAATGGCACGCTAACGGGTTTCTTTAGTAGCTTTCGTGGCATGAGACAAGGAGATCCTTTGTCTCCCTTTTTGTTTGTTTTTGTTTTGGAGGCATTGAGTAAAATGATTTATGCTTTAGTCAATGGGGGTCTTTTATCGGGCTTCACGGTGGGGCCTAGAAGTGGTGGTGCTATCAACATTTCTCACCTTTTGTTTGTGGATGACACCTTGATATTCAGCGAGGCAAATCCAGATCATCTTTGCAACTTGCGTTGTTTGTTTTTATGTTTTGAAGCAGTTTCAGGTTTGAGGATTAATTTGGCAAAATCAGAGTTCGTCTTGGTTGGTAATGTTATCAATGTTGAAGGCCTGGCTAGTATTTTCGATTCTAGGGTGTCTTCTTTACCCATGAAGTACTTAGGTCATCCCTTGGGAGTCTTGTTTAAGGCCAAATCTATTTGGGATGGATTATTGAGAAGGTAGAGCGTCGTTTGACTCGATGAAAGAGAATGCATTTGTCAAAGGGTGGGAGAATTACACCGATTAAAAACACTATCTAATTTACATACTTTCATTCCCTTTCCCCCTTCCCAATTGGTGTGGCCAATCACATTGAGAAGTTGCAAAGGGAAAGGGAAATTTGATGTTAGATCTTTCTACAAGGTTCTTGCTTGCAAAGAGGATATTCATTTTCCATGGAAAAGTATATGGCGGACCAAGGTTCCCTTGAAAGTGGCTTTCTTCGCTTGGACGGCAGCGCAAGGGAAGATCCTCACCTTGGACAATCCCAGAAAGAAGCGTGTCATTGTGATTGATAGATGTTGCATGTGCAAAATGAATGGGGAGTATGTGGACCATCTTCTTCTCCATTGCAAGGTTGCACGTGCTCTATGGAACGCCATCTTCAGTCGCTTCAGTTTATCTTGGGTTATGCCTCTTCGGGTGGTAGATTTATTCGCTTGCTAGTGGACGGGTGGTCGCTCTCGGAGTGCGGTCGTGTGGAAGATGGTCCCTTGTTGCCTTTTGTGGTGCTTGTGGAGGGAACACAATGATAGACAGTTCGAGGACAAAGAAAGAACCATTGAGGAACTCATTTCATTTTTCTTTTATTCTTTGTACTCTTGGTCGGCTGCGTTCCTCGCACCTTTAGTGTTTAGTTTTAATGATTTCCTTGTTTTGTTTTCTTCTTCCTCTTAGATGTCTTTCTTGTATACTTCCTGTGTAAAACGCTTTTTAATGATATTTCTCTTATCAATTTTTTTTTTTTTGTTGGGTGGTGTGAGTGAAGAGTTCAAATTTCACTTGGTTTTGTAAGGCGTGTACTCCGATATCTGAAGGAAGATATAAACCTTATCTAGAGTTTGAACAGAATTCAAACTCTCTATTTTAAATATACAGAATCCTATCTAATAGTTAGGAGTCTGTTGAAGGAGTTGAACCGTGGTTAGTATTCTGCACTAGGGAGGAGTCTTCACATGAACCTGGACGGGATTCTGCGGATGCTGAGGTGGCAGCAGTGATACTGTTTACAGATTGGGGGTTTGGAATTTACTTTTGTTCAGCCAAACTCGTCTGGGGAAGTGGCTTTGGCGCATTTTTCATGAGAGAGAGGCCTTTTGGAGGGTGTTTATTGATTATAAATATGGTAATGCGTGGGGTGGGTGGTGTTCAAATGAGGTCTTTGGGTCGTATGAGATGGGGCTTTGGAAAAATATTAGGAAGGTTTGGGAGGAACTTTCTAGCCATACTAGTTTTGAGATGGGTGACGGTTGCAAAATTATATTCTTGCTTGATTTATGGCGTGAGGATCAAGTCCTCAAGATAGCTTTTTCAGACTTGTTTAGCATTATTACCCATTTAAGGAAGCTGTAGTGGCAGACCATTTGGAGCTTTCCAGTGCCTCTTGTCAGTTGAAAATTAATTTCCTCAGAGTGGCTCACGATTGAGAGGTAGATCTCTTTACCTCGTTCTTCACTTTGTTGTATTCCATTAGAGTGAGATGGGGTGGTGAAGACAGACATCGTTGGGTTCTTTTTAAGATAGGGTTGTTTGTTTGATGTTAGATCATACTACATTGTTCTTGTTCTCCATGGGAGAGTCAGCGGGTCATCTTCTACTCCATTGGGAGATTGCTAGTGCTCTTTGGAATACTATCTTCAGTAGTGAAGGGTTGACTTGGGTTATGCTTAGGCGGATGATAGACCTCTTTGCTTGTTGGAGAGCACTAGGTGGTAGGTTTTGGCTTGATGTTGTTTGGAAGATGATACTGCCCTACATTATGTGGTGTCTTTGGTGTGAAAGAAACGACTGGAGCTTTGAGGATTGTGAGAGGACTTTAGTGGATTTAAAAGCTTTATTCTTTAAAACTCTTTTTCATTGGAGGCGAGTTGCGGGTGAGCTTAGCAAGATGGTGGCGTTTCTAGAGTTAGCGTCTGGGTCAATGGTGATTGCAGTGGGTTCTTCGGATGGGAAGAAGTTGTAGATTTCTTCCGGTGGGCATTCTGTTGGGGTTAGCCCTGACGAGGGTGGGGTGAGTTCGTCTTATGCGGAGGTGGTGCCTGGGGCGGTTGGTTCTTCTGTTAAGATCTCGGCTACGCCGGTGTAGATGGTGGAGATGCACGAATTGGATTTGCTGCCAACGTTGCTGTTTTAGAGATGTAGAGGACTTGAGAGTGGTGGTGAACTGCTTTGACTTGGAGGAGAAGTCACCGTGGTTCATGGAGAAGAAGCAGAAGATTTAGAGTCATGATTGCGGCAAGTTTAGGTAGATGAAGCTGGAGTATCCTAGATTTTGGAAGAAGCTTCTCGGGCTCCTCAGGTCAGACTTGGATCGGGTTTCATTGACCGTGGACCAATTCTTTGGGCTGGGTCTGAAGCCCAAACTCTCTTTAGGTGTCAAGTGTGCTTGGGTTGGGTTTAAGCCCATTCTGAAAAAGGCTAGAGGGTCTGTTACTGCGGGGCGTGAGATCAATTCTACAGCGTTGGAGTCCGGTTTGGGTTTGGTTTGGTTTCGGATCCGGGTACGACTTCGAATCTGGGTTTAGGTCCAGACACGGTTTCGGACTGAGGTTCGGATCCGGGCACCGCTTCTCTTCCTTTTCATTTTTCGGTTACTTCTTTGGCATCCTCGGCGGCTGGTCAGGAGAAGACTCTCGCTAATCAAATGGCATTTAACCCCCAGGTTCATGGTCATGTGGATTTGGAGCGTGGGTCGGCGATGTCTAAGCATCTGAACCTCTACTTCCGCTAGTCCAAGGCTAAGAGAGTCAGTGCCGCTGCTGAAGAGTGGTTTTCAAATACTCTTGGCCTTACGGGTATGCCCCCTCCCGTAGCTCAGGAGGCTGTGACGTTGGAGAATGTTGATGCTTGGTGGTGGAAGAGGAAGGAAGCAGGGCTGGTTCTGCGTTGGGTTCTGCTGGTTTAGGGTTTTCTCTTCCTAAATCTTTGCCTGAGGTGGGTTCGCCAGAAGGTAGGGTTCTTCCAAAATTATTCTTGGAAGACTCCACGTCTAAGACTTTGATTCAGTACAAGCACAAATGCAAGGGCATGAGGAAGCCGAAGTTGGTTGTGGGTCTAGGAGAACACGATGATGTGGGCTTTCTCAGGTGGGGGTTTCTCAAGTCGAGCTTATCCTCTCCTGTCCTGGCAAATTGCGGTGATTTTGCGTCGTCCCACGTCTCTAGCTCGTTGCTTGTTTCTCCTTCGGTGGTTGAGTCTGTGGGTGGTATCCAGTCTTTCTCTCCTTTGGTGTGGTCTCTGTTATGCTCCACGATGGGGTTCAGGTCCAAGGGGCAAGAGGATAAGATTGTGACTTTTCTCTCTGCTTTGGATGAGGAGCATTTTCGTGAGGATATGCTTGTGGGTTGAGAGGTTTAGGGGTTGGTTTGTTTTGAGGGATGTTGTCTGGGGTGGGTCGGTGTTGAGGTGTTTGTCTCATATACTCCGTGTGTACTAGAGGCGCCTTACGCTGTTTTTATAAAATTTGCACTTATCAAAAAAAAATTCTCTACCTCTAGCTAGATGTGTCTCTTGTATACATCATGTGTACTTTGATTGCGTCTTTGCACTTTTTAAGAAATTCACGATTACGTCATGTGTACTATGCCCATCTCTGTCATGTATCTGTGGTCAGACTGTTGGTTGGTTACACAAGGCCATCCTTTATTCAACACCATAGTGGGGAGTAGGGCTGTGACCAGTTGGTTGGGGCAGATGTTTACTAGTTTATTCCTTTTGAGTTGTAAAAACTTGACATAATGAATTATTATGGATGGCCAAAAACATGTGGAAACATTGCAATCAAACACATAGTGCTATTTGTTGCTTTGAATTATGATGTTAGAGTTTGGATTCTGTATATTATTAGAATGCATGTCCTGTATTTGTTTTCCTTTTTTGTATTGTTGTCATGACTATTTCCTCTTTTATGTTTGTTATGAACATGTAAAGTGTAGTCAGTTACGAATTCATTTCTAATTAATTCGTATCCTAGTTAGCAATTGCACTGAAAAAGCGAATGAGAGAACTTATGTTAGCAAAGCTGACATCAGGAAGAATATACGAAGAATGCGGAATGGCCCAGGAAGAAATCAGTGCAGTGGAGGTAGGGTTCAGAATTCGAAAGGTTTTTCTCCTAACAGTTTTGATAGAGTGCTTCTCGATGCTCCATGCTCTGCCCTTGGTTTGAGACCTCGGCTGTTCTCTGGAGAGGTAGGAGAGTCCACGTCAGTCTTTGCTTTACTTATTGATTTTTTTTTTATAACTGTTCTGTATTTTGGATAATTTAGTTTAGGTTTATTTATTTATTTTTTGCCTTTTTTGATGCTGAATAATTATATCTTGTTTGCAAATCACAGGCAGATGGTATAATTAGCATTGGGGGAGTAGTTTTTATTTTTATTTTTGAGAAAGCATTGGGGGTGTAGTTGGGTCATGCATTTGGTCGGAGAGTACTTAGCCTTGGTTCAGCTGGTAAAATTGTGGGGTGGGTATGAGATAGGCATTGTGTTCAAATCTTACCAATCAAATGAAGAAAAAAAGAAGAAGGAAAAAGAGACGGAGATGTTTAAGTGTGGCAGGAACGTCTGTGAGAAATCATGCTGACATTAGGACTATTAAGCATACCTTGACTTGGCTTTCAGATAGAAACATTTCTGACCTGATCCTAATTTTCAGCTGTGAAGCATGGTGGCAGAGAAATATATTTCCCACCCTATTTTTTTTTTGTCTAAAAATTACTTACATTTTCACTTGAGAGCTATGAGATTATAGGTTCTTTTCTAGCTTTTTTCTTCTAAAATGCAATTTAGTCACACAATGTGTTCATAGCGAGATCAGAGAGGCTACTGTTCTTTATTACAAAAGGCTGGATTTGGAGTCCATCCTTCATTGCCTTTTCTGGATGATCTTTGCATACTTTTTATAAATGGAAGGCATAAGGTGACTTGAGAGGCTATCTGAAGGTGTGGGACGAGTAATTAAATAGGTATTACACTGTTTAGATTCCTTCACTATGGCAGTTTTCTAGGCATGCTGGTCTGCAATTAGAAAGGATGACTGAAATAGTTGTGGTGGCTATGAAGGGACAAGCTTTTGATATTATTGAATTCTGACTTATAAAATCTGTTCTAGGAAACTATTAGCTGAGATCTTTGAGGGTAAGGTTCTCTGGGATTCTCTCGAAGGGTGTAATTTGGGGCAGCAAGGCTGGCAGCTGAATTGGGCGAATTTGAGCCAGGGTTACAAAATAACGTAGGGTTTATTTTGGGCTATAAGCTCGTGGCAGAATTAGTTTTTTTTTTTCTTTTCCCTGAAATAGATTTGGAAACACCTAGAAAATACGAAGGAGTTGGCATACAAAAAAGAAAACTTTCCTCCTTTGCAAAAATAAAGCAGGTCAGATTCTGTTTTCTGGCTTAATATTTATGAACCTTTTAGTCCTTTGCAAGTTTTTTTCAGCCCTCTAACCTGACCCTCTAGCAAACCCACGATTTCTTTTTTTCAAATGACATCACAAAATTACCGTAGGATGGGTCTAGGGGGTTACCGACCCTCACGCCTCGTCATGCCAAAATCTAATTTTGAAGCCATTATCCACCTCAAATCTAGTGTGACTAGAAAACTCCCGCTAACACCCCATATGACCCATGAAATTTATTTGAACACCACTCATTTCACGAGCTGCCATATTTAGAATCCACTATCACCCTCCATAAGCCTCTGTCATGAACATAGCGCCAAAGCTACTTCCCCAAAAGAGTTCAGTTGAACAAAAGTAAATTTCGGACCCCCAACCTTCTTTCAAAGATCAGATAACAAACCTTAGATCAGCTAACAAGTAAAATTTGAATTCTTCACCAATGCCACACAACAAAAAGTCTGGCTGCAACTTTTCTATGTGATTGGCAACACCAACCAGGAGGGGGAAAAGAGACATGAAGTAAGTAGGTTGATTAGATAAAGTATTTTTTATCAAGTAACCCTCCAATTCTTTGCCAAATACATCCTCTTCCATTTAGCCGAACACCGCTCTATTTTCTCAACAATACCATCCACAATAGATTTGGGATTAAACAAAGCTTCGAGTGGAATGCTTAAGTATTAAATAGGCAAAGAAGAGACATCGCAATCCAAAATGCTAGCCAGAACTTCAACATTTTTAACATTGCCAATGGAGACCAACTTTGATTTAGCCAAATTAATCCTCAAGGGACCAACTCTGATTTAGGCAAATTAATCCCCAAATCCGAAACTTATTCTGGCATAAGAACATACAACACAAGTTACTAAGATGATCTGGATTTGCCCTCCAAAATACAAAAGTGTCGTCCCCAAACAAACAAAAGGTGGGAAATGTTGAAGGTACCTACATTCCTAGACCGGTGGAGCCCTCCAAGAAGCCTGATAAAAGACCCCCTTTCACTATTATAGAAATCGTTTTACTTAACGCCTTCGTAACAATAACAAACAGTAAGGGAGACAAAAAAAATCCGTTGGAGTACTGTTCATCAATATGGAAAAACGCTTTGAAGAATTACAATGTGCTATCCAATTACACCATTTCTCCTCAAAACCGCATCTCCTCGGCATGGACAACAAAAAATCCCAATTGACAGGATTGTAAGCCTTTTCAATATCCAACTTGCACAGCACACCTGGTTCCATTGATCTAATCCTGCTATCAAGGCGAGTTGGCTTTGAGAACAGAGTCTAGAATCTGCCTACCCTGATGAAAGCATTTTGAGGCTTGAAAATGATCTTCTCACTTTCATTTTCAACTTGTTAGCTAGAAATTTGGCATCAATTTTGTGAACTCCACCTACTAACCTAATAGGTCAAAAGTCCTTAATATCAACGGCCCTGATGTTTTGGAATAAGAGCAATGAAGGTGGCATTGACGCTTTTTTTAAAACATAACTCTAGGGTGAAGATCATGGAAGCTTGGAACATCTCGACAAGCTTGGAAGAATGCCATAGTAAAACCGTCAATGTCTGGGGCGTTGTCAATGTTTAGGGCTTTCACCACCTGAAATACCTATCTTCCTCAAAAGCACTCTCCATCCAAATGGACTCATCCTCCTGATCGAATCAAAAGTAAGGCTATCCAACATAGGCCGCCACCTGAACCGTTCAGTAAACAAGCAATTATAGAACTGCACAGTGTGTTCTCTAATCGAAAGAAACTGTATTATTCTTCTTAAAACTGCAAGCTCATTTTTGCAAATGGAATAAGCAGACTGATCGATTTTAACTCAAGATGAAGCAGGAAGAGTAGGACACAGTTATAACCTAGGAGTTTCAAAACAGCCAAACCATGATTTCCCAAGCTTTGGTCTTAGAGTCATGCATGTGTATGAGATGAAACGTGGTCATGATTACGTGTGACAAATCCAAGATTAGGTATACAGGGTGAATAAGAAAGGTTTACTTAAAAATTACAATGTAAATTTCGACAAATTAGAAAGGTCTAAATAATAAGAAATGGGAATACTGCTGAAGCAGTTGTTGATCAATGTTTTCATGCAAAGATCTCAAGAATGAAGTTTCGAGGGGACTTCCTAGAAAGTAGAAACGTCAACTTCAGTGAAGATCAAATATTTCTCTTGCTAGATGGTCCGGTCCGTGTAAGGCAAAATGGAACAATATTCTAATTAAAGCTACAATTATGGCTTCCAAACATCCTTTTCAAATAACACTCAAACCAATGACCACAACTCTCTTGCAATAGAAGAGTGGAGAAACAGATGATCCATTGACTCAGCACGAGGTTTGCACTTGCTGCACCACTTCAATATAGTAATGTTCCTTTTGATGAGATTATCCACATAATCTTACTCAGTGCAGCTGTTTATACAAAAAAGCAACTTTTCGTGGAAATACGCTTTCATGAAAAGTGCATACCTTTAGATCCTCTCAACGCAACATAAAGCGAGCGCACATCAAGTTTACCTTTATAGTTTGGCCACAATATCTTACTGGCACAGCAATTAATGGAAGATTAGAATATAACAAGTTAAAAAGCGATTCAACGAATTCTAATTCCCAATCATGGCCTGTGTGCACATTCGTAGGGCATAAAGAAGTTGTATAAGCATCCTCATTCTCAACTTTGAAAAATAAATTGGGAATCAAGTTTTCTTAGGCAGCCTTCCCCGTAATACATATGCCAAAAAACGAATCCTTCTACCATCTCCTATCATAAACTTCATAATGCCAACAAACAGCTGTCAACAACACCCTAGGCCTCTTATCATAGCTGTAGATGATGCAGAAATCGAAGTATTATTCAAACATTGTGTAGCTTTTTTGACTGCATGGAAATTATTGTGTTATTTATTATTTATTTTGTGTTAGTTTTGGCTTAATTGTGTAGTAGAGTTTGATTTTATTATAACTAGCTCATAACCCGCGCAATGCGCGGGATTATTAATTATAATTTATTTTTGAAACTTAAAAAAACATCTCCATTGCACATAGAACATTGCATGAATATATAAATCACGTAAAATTTTACTATTAAAAGAACCATAATTTTAGTTTTAATCCATATAAATTAAAACATATAAAATATTCCCAGATGTGTAGCTTAAAATGGAAAGAAGTGTGAAGAGAAAAAAGTAGCAAGAGAAAAATCCAAATTCTGATTATCAAAGCATTTATAGTAGGATTAATAGTAAGAATTTCTGATATTGTTAGTGTGATACGTATTACGTTTTTCAATTTTATTTTTTTTAGTGTGTACCACGTAGGACTTGTGTACAAAGTGTGTGCAAGAAACATTTCTCTAAATTAAAACATGTTAAAATCTTTGTTCTCATAGGTGTAGTTTAGAATGAAAATGAATATGAAGAAAAGTAGCAAGAAGAAAACCATGATTTTGATTACCAAAGCATAAAATAGAAAATTAGCAGGAATTTTTTATATTGTCGGTGTGATAATTCTCACCACTTAATGCTATAATGACACTTAATGTTATAATGCGAAAAATCTTTATTTTAGTCTCATGAAGATTCACACCCATGATCTTTTCATTAAAGCACAATAAATTTATTAAAATCATGACAAAACCGGTTTAACCTTTAAAATTCACCGGATTTTTACTTAAAAGACCGGTTTAATGTTTAAAAATGATGGGTTCATGACATGTTTCACAATTCTAGGCCAACTATAAGTTAGAACTCGGCTTATATATATATATATATATATATGATAAGGAAAAGTTTTTAATTTTAGATTTTTGAAAAATATTCTCACCACTTAATGCTATAATGGCACTTAATGCGAAAGAGTCTTTATTTTGGTCTCATGAAGATTTACACTCATGATCTTTTCATTAAAACATAGTAAATTTATTAAAATCATGACAAAACCGGTTCAACCTTTAAAATTCACTGGTTTTTTACTTAAAAGACCAGTTTAGTGTTTAAAAATGATAGGTTCACGCCACGTGTCACAATTCTAGGCCAACTCTAAGTTAGAACTCGGCTTTTATATATATATATATAAGGAAAAGTTTTTAATTTTATATATTTTTTTAAAATTCTCACCACTTAATGCTATAATGCGAAAGTCTTTATTTTGGTCTCATGAAGATTCACATTCATGATCTTTTCATTAAAGCACAATAAATTTATTAAAATCATGACAAAACCGGTTCAACCTTTAAAATTCACCGGTTTTTTACTTAAAAGACCGGTTCAATGTTTAAAAATGATGGGTTTACGCCACGTATCACAATTCTAGGTCAACTCTAAGTTAGAACTCGGCTTTTATATATATTAGTCTTTTAAGTAAAAAAATCCGTGAATTTTAAAGGTTGAACCAGTTCTGTCATGATTTTAATAAATTTATTGTGCTTAAATGAAAACATCATGGGTGTGAATCTTTATGAGACCAAAATAATAATTTTTTTTTTTTTTTTTTTTTCGCAATATATCATTAAGTGTCATTATAGCATTGAGTGGTGAGAATTTTTTTAAAAAATCTAAAATTAAAAACTTTTCCTTATCATCATACACACACACACACGAACATATATAAAGCCGAGTTCCAACTTAGAGTTGGCCTAAAATTGTGACACGTGGCGTGAACCCATCATTTATTTTATTTTATTTTCCGTTCATTTGTTTTTTCGAATGTTCAGAAATATAGGATTGAAATATAATAGGTATCACACCGATAATATAAAAAATTCTTGCTAATTTTCTATTTTATGCTTTGGTAATCAAAATCATGGTTTTCTTGATATTTTTCTTCATACTCATTTTTCTTCTAAACCACCTATGGGAACAAAGATTTTAACATGTTTTAATTTAGATAAATGTTTCTTGCATACACTTTAAACACAAAGTCTTACGTGGTATACACTAAAAAAAAGAAAATTAAAAAACGTAATACATATCACACTAATAATTTCAGAAATTCTTACTATTAATCTTTCTATTAATGCTCTGATAATCAGAATTCAGGTTTTTCTCTAGCTACTTTTTTCTCTTTACACTTTCCATTTTAAACTACACATTTGGGAATATTTTAAATATTTTAATTTATATGAATTAAAACTAAAATTATGGTTCTTTTGATAGTAGAATTTTATGTGATTTATATATTCATGCAATGTTCTATGTGCAATGGAAATGTTTTTTTTTTTTTTTAAAGTTTTAAAATTAAATTATAATTAATAATCTTGCGCATTGCGTGGGTTATGAGCTAGTATATATAAAAAGCTGAGTTTTTTCTTAGAATGACATAGAATGGTGACACATGGCATGAACCCATACTTTTTAGTGATTAAATTAGTCATTTAAGTATTGAACCGGTCTTTTAAATAAAATTGAACCGGTTTATTTAATATATATCTCTCTCTCTATTAATGATACAAGTAGTCTCTCTCTCTCTCTCTCCCAGTTAATGATACAAGTAGGACTCTTTTGTGGAGATAGGTGTTTCTTTAGTATTTTATATTTTTGGTTGAAATCTAAATATTTTTCCATTTTGTTTGTGAAATTTTTGGTTGAGCAATTCTTCATTTGAATTTTTTTTTTTTCCCAGAATTATATAGGATTGAAATATAATAGGTATAACATCAACAATATAAAAAATTCCTGCTAATTTTCTATTTTATGCTTCGATAATCAAAATCATGGTTTTCTTGCTATTTTTCTTCTTCATAGAAATGCTTTTTAAAAATTAAAGAGTTAATTAAGCATTAAATTTGAAATGTTTTTTTTTTTTTTTTTTTAATGTTCAGAATTATATGGATTTTATTTTTATTGAAACATAATAGGTACACAATATCATAGATTCCTGCTATATTAATGCTTTGATAATCAAAATCCAGGTTTTTTCTCTTGCTATTTTTTTTTCTTTATACTTTCCATTTTAAACTACACATATGAGAATATTTTAAATGTTTTAATTGATATGGATTAAAACTAAAATTATGGTTGTTTTGATAGTAAAATTTTATGTGATTTATATATTCATGCAATGTTCTTTATGCAATGGAAAATTATGACACGTGGTGTGAACCCATAATTTTTAAACATTGATTCGGTTTTTTAAGTAAAACAAACCGGTAAATTTTAAAGGTTGAACCGGTTTTGTCATGATTTTAATAAATTTATTGTGCTTTAATGAAAAAGATCATGGGTGTTGATCTTCATGAGACCAAAATAAAGATTTTTTCGCATTATATCATTAACTGTCATTTTAGCTTCATTAAGTTGTGAGATTTTTTTTTTTTAAAAATAAAATTAGAAACATGCATTAATTACAGAATTTAAATGCAATTTTTTTTTAAAAAATGATAGATTCACGCTACATGTCACAAGTTTAGGCCAACTCTAAGTTGGAACTCGGCTTTTTATATATTTATATATGTGTGTGTGTGAGTTGGAACTTGGCTTTTTATATATTTATATATGTGTGTGTGTGTGTGTGTGTGTGATGATAAGGAAAAGTTTTTAATTTTAGACTCTTAAAAACAATTCTCACCACTTAATGCTATAATGACATTGAATGCTATAATGCGAAAAAATCTTTATTTTGGTCTCATGAAGATTCTCACTCATGATGTTTTCATTTAAGCACAATAAATTTATTAAAATTATGACAAAATCGGTTCAACATTTAAAATTCACCGGTTTTTTACTTAAAAGACCGGTTTAGTGTTTAAAAATGATGGGTTCACGTCACGTATCACAATTCTAGGCCAACTCTAAGTTAGAACTCGGCTTTTATATATATATATATATATATAAATATTATTGATGGAGGAAATTTAATACACTATTTTGTTCTTGCCAGGAAACTATTCAATCCTTAAGAAACCATGCGAAGTATCAAAGAAGAATGTTTGACCAGGCTGTTCAATTAGCTCGCCCGGGTGGAGTAATTGTATATTCAACGTCAGTATGCATGCATTTTTTTATGGAAAAAGTTTTCCTTCAAGTTGGGACATTTTTAAAAATATTCTGACATATTTTGAACTCGTCAATTTAATAGGCTGGGTTGGAAGAAAACTGTCTTGTTTTTATTCATTGTGTTAGGGGACCATATATGTTGGCTTATTTTTAAAGTGAATTTTTGCCTTACAACGATAGTAATCACAGCTGTAATGTTCATAATTTCATAGTTGCATGTCATATTCATCTCCCTCTTTCCTCTCTTTATGCTCCTGCTTTTCTACAACCCCCCACCCCCCCAAACCCAAAAAAAGAAAAAGAAAAAAACATTTGTGGGTTGAACAGCAAGTTTGAGTCCAGATGCGGATTACAATATTAAATGTTTATATTTCAAATAAATAGCTGAGATGTAAGGGGCGAGTACTAAACATTGCTTAATTATTTTATAGTATTCCTCCATTATCAGCATGAATGTATTGGGGCAATTGTGTGCTATATCTTAGTATGGTACGTTAATACACACTGCAGTAGTGTGATGGTTAAAGACTGTACAGTTACTATGTTTATACTTGTGGTTCGCGTTTTCTGCCATAAATCCATTCTCAGTCCGCTGTTTAGGTACATGACTCTGTGCATGTGATTTACGTAGTGATTTATTAGTGTCAAATGCTTTGCTGTATGAACGACACTCAGTGTATTCTGTTATTATTGGAGTAATTATGTTTATTGTATGCATAACTCTTATCATGTCTGAAATGTTTACACTGTTTTGAATGGTTAGGTGTACGATTAATCCTGGTGAGAATGAAGCATTGGTACGATATGCTTTGGATACATATAAATTTCTCTCCTTGGTGCAACAGGTTAGATTCCAAATTCTTCTTTCTTTTGTAATGACTGGAGATGATGACTCGCATTTGAGCTGCTGGTTATAAAATTGACAAATATATTTCTGGGAGAAAGATGATACCGATTTTTCAATCCCTGGCAAAAGGGTTGGAGCTATGAGACTACACCAACATTCTTAGTACCATTGGTTTAAACTTGAAAAATATATTGCCCCCATTGCATTAGAATCTCTAGTTCAAACCATAATATTGTTGTTAGGTAGGTGAGAGGCATTTTCTAAAATTACAGCTTCTGTGTGTGATGTTTGTTTCTTGAACTTTTTCTTTTGAAATGTTGTTGTCTAGTTGTACATTGTTTTGAGTGTGATTTTGTGGTTCTTTCAGCAACCAAGCATTGGAGGACCTGGCCTTGTTGGCCATTGTGAATTTCCTGATGGATATATTGAGTAAGTACACTTGTCCACTCGTATTGCACTGTGTATGCACGGTAACAATTGGTATAACTAGTTGCAATGCTGGACTACAGGGAGTGGCTAAGACCGGGTGAGGAAAAACTCGTGCAGCGGTTTGATCCATCATCTCCGCTCGATACAATTGGGTTTTTCATTGCCAAGTTTGTTGTTGGCTCAAAAGATGTCTGACTTGGGAAAACTCTGCAACTTCATCAGATCATAAACAGTTAGGGCATGAAGTTCTCTCTCAAGTCAGACCTCATCAAATAGGTATGTGGAGGCTATATGTGGTTTATTTTATCGTAACGTGTAACATACTTTTTGGCTTGTCAGTTGTTTTCGGGACTTGTACGTGATTAAGTTGTTTTCCTATGTTTCTTTAGGACTAAATACTGTTTGAGTACAAATGAAAAACATCAAGTGCTTGCCCCAAGTATGGATTATAATTTCTAAACTTGAAAGGATCTTTAGACGACCTTCCCAGAAGTTCACGCATTTCATTTTATAGGTTTCTCCCAGTCAACTCTCCTTGCTCTGTTGAAGTTGCACAATCATATACTCATATTTACTTTTTACTGTCTCAGCTTGCTAATCTAAATGATCATTGAGCGCTAGGGATGATAATTACCCATGATTAAGGGAATAACACACATTACATAGATCCAAGCTCAACCAGAAAATGTTCATGTTGTCCACAACAACTTGAATTCTAAACCAACGTTTATGATTTGAAGAAATATACTTGGTTCAATATTCTAAGAATCCTAGGGAATCCTAATCCAACTTGATTATCACATTCCAACATCCAGTTCTATTCGTGTATTATCATTGCAATTATGTCTCATTTTGTTCCTATGTATCAAACGTGAGCCATTTCAAAGTATCCGGCTTGGTCAAATATTAAAAAACATAAACAGACCCAGAAAGAAAAAGAACAAAAAGAAAAAACAACAAACGAAACAGCAATTTTTGTTTTTTTCACTTGCATTTCAAATCTTGGAGTTCCTTTGTTAAGATATTGATATTCATGGTGCAGTTCATTTGAGTGGTCTTCTTCTTCTTCATCACAAACAGCAATTCCACTTTTCCATTAAACTTTGCATGGCTGTTCAATGTCAATACCCCGGCATTCAAGTCACTCGCAAGACTCGAAGTGCTTGGTAGTCCATTTGAGTTCACATACACTATTACACTAACTGTTTTGGTGGAACGCAGCCCAGCCTTAGCCTCGGGAATACTCACCCGTCCCACCATCAGACCCTGGTACGTGAACGTTGCATTTGTGCCATCGTACTTGTAGGGACCAAAATTTGTGTTCTTCACCCTCACCTGCATGGGCGGAACTAGAATTTTAAGAGGGGTGAGACAAAACCCAAAAAATTTTAAATTTTGCGGCGGCCGGAGACCTTATGTGCCAGGCGTGATTCCGCCCCTGCTCACCTGGGTTGTGAAGGTCATTTCAAAGAAAGGCGAAGTTAGGTTGCCGGCGTTGACATCTTGGAAGGTGATGGTGCCCAACCTGACCTTAGGTGTCCTAACGCGCATCACAGTGAGAGCAAAGACGAAGATGACTAGTGTCAGAAACACAGCAAAAGCAGCAATATATACGGTCAACTTGATCCTTTTCTTTCGCCGGAGCTCCATGGATTGCAAAGCGTCCAATTGTTCATCGCTTCGGGGGTGCCTATTCGCGGGTGCCAAGGGCTGGTTTGTCTTCTCAGCCATTCTCTTTAATTTGCTTAGAAAAGTGAAAATTTGCGTTTCCTTCTCTAGACGTGGTTTTATATTATATTATGAGGAATATGAGACGCGACTCGAGTAGAAACTGGAAACTGGAAACTGGAAACTGGAAAACGCGTCTTGGGTTGGAATTTTCGATTTCTAGAAGCGCGGTCTTCCCATGACTGACTGGTGAATGCTTTGGTTTACACGCTACAAGCCATAACTCCCTTTTGGCCCTTCAAACCATAACTCACGGAGTCATGAATTCGTATTGTAGGGGGCGAATTAAAATATAATCAGCGTGTGTTCGTTCAAACTTCAAAACTCAAGAACAAGAAGAAAATGAACGGAAAGGCAGCCTGTGACCCGTGTAGAGAGTCAAACGGCATTTAGAAATTTTTTATTTACTTTTATTAATTTAGCTAGTCACTTTTTAAAATTATTAGGTGAATATACACTTTAGCCCCGTGAACAACAACTATTTTGGGAGCTAATATGAATAAGGCAACCCCTTTTTGTTTATTTATTTTTTTCCCTTTTTGATTAATTTTTTTTTTTTAATAATTTTTTTTTTTTTCGAATACTAACTTTTTAATAACCTCAAAGGTATTTTGGGCATAAAAATAAAAAATTTACTAATTTGACACGCAGTGGTAGTTTAGGGGGTCCCGATATCACTTTTTAAAATTTGGAGTCGTAAATGAAAATGTGGTCATAGTTTAGAGCATTCTCAATGGACTCTCTACTTTAAAAATTTCACCAAATTTTGGTGAAAGTTGTCAAAACACCCCATGCATAAAACTCTTTAAAGTTTCTCTAAAATGATGAATGGCAAAAACCCTCCCTATATTTAACCCCCCAAATAATATTTAGTTAAAATAGAGAAATGTTTAGAGAGTTTGATTGAGGAAACTTTTTAAAATTGATAGTTAAACACAAAAAAGTGGATTTTTTCACTAAAATTTAGTGAAATTTTAAAGAGTTCATTGAGTGGGGGCTAAAGTATATTTTTTCCAAATTATTAAACAACATACTCTTTAAATGTTTTTCTAGTTTAATTTTTATTGGTAAAGTGAACTCCAAAGAGCATTTAATGCATTAAATTTAATTCAAGCCAAACCTTTTGAAGCATTCAATATGCAAAATAATATTATAACATTCACTTTTTTTTTTGGCTCTTTGAGTGTAAAAATGGTTATTGGCAAATGTTAAACTTAAAATTTGATAAAGAGTTTGTTAAATGATAGTTTTTGTGAATTTTGTTAAAAATTTAGAGAAAAACCAAAATATGAAGAGCTAATTGTGAGTGCTTTTACAGTTTTACGTAGTCAAATCTAGTGATTCTAATGGAGGCCAACATGGTAGTTGGTCGTCGTTAGTTGAGGAGATACAGTCAACGTTTAGAGGGAAAGAAGTGGCGTCTTCGGCGACGGTTGAGCAGCAATCAACAAGAGAATGTAAGCTGGTTTTGGTGCCCAAGGGCCATACCCTTCATAGAAGCTGAAGTTAGAAAAATGATGAAAGGGGAATGGCCATCGTCACTTAATGGGCCCAATGATATGATTCCATCTCTAAGCGAGGGGCAAAAAGTGAATATTGACGTTGAAGGCGCTGTTGTAGTGGGGTCATTGGCTATTAACGAAGCCGAGGTGATACAGGTAGGATCTTGCTCTGCTTTGGGAGCAACGGATATCGACAGCCTTGTCGATCCCTTTAAAACTTGCAGCGACAAACAAAAGGTGTTGTTGAGCACCTTTATGATAGTGAAGGGAGGCTTCAACTTAAAGACAAGGGTGGACATACTGGTGGGCTCTCTAAGTGGTCTCGGAACTGTTGGCATGAAGCAAGATGATCTTGAAGAGGCTGGTGCTGCTGGAAGCGAGTCCTTTGCATTCCTAGGTGATCCCACATTGAAGTACTTTGGGGCCTCATTCCCGCCGGGTACTCGGAGGGAGACGCGAGGGCCTCTAATGACTTAGTGTTGAAAGTGCATGACATTGTGTTTTTTTTCTTCTTCAATGCATGAGTAAATTAGTATAGAAGAGAAACAATCTGTACAAATACTCTAGCAACCAAAGTGCTAGAGCTTCCAATTACAAAATCCCCAAGGGTACCAACTATAAACCCCTACACTCAGCACAACGTATACACCTCCAAAACTATAGTGTAAATGTAACACTAAACAAAGACAACGAAGAGACTAACAAATCTCAACAGACCATAAAATTTCAAAAGCAAAACAATAAACCAGCAACATCCCACAGCACACAGCTTACGCAATAGGAGTGAGAAAACCCAACCAACCAGCTTCACAAACAGCAGCCAAAATCCAGCAATCCATAATCCCCAGGATCTTCAGACGAAGGTTGCAGATTTTCTTCTATAGGCTTGCATCTCCCTTTAGCTACCATCTTGGAACATACTTACATTTGACTTTCTTCAGTATTTGCTCCTCAGATAAAATGGTATTGCCATGTTTTAAAGCATTACGATGCATCCAAAGGTAGAACACCACTTCCCCTAGGCTCAACCGAAATAAACTAGCCTTCAAACCTTTTTCCCTTTAATTCCTGCTCACCCCAAACAACCACGTCCTTCCATAAAACCTGTGGATCACTAATGAGATTACAACTCATAACTTCTTTCCATAACCAACGACTGAAACCACAATGGAAAAATAGATGAGCTCTGCTCTCAATGCAACTTCTGCAGAATAAACACAGCACATTACTTTCATAACCCCATTTAAGCAAATTCTCTAGCAGCCAACCAAAGAATGAAAGCCTGCTGAGGAATAGCCCAAGGAAACCAAACCATCCCCCACCAAGAAACCACAGGAGACCTAAACCGACTAGCCTCTCATGTCTCAAAGCAGGAATATTTGCCTTTCTTGGAGCAATTCCAAACAAGTTGATCCTCCCGACCTATAACCACCTCATGATGTTTGCTATGAATTATCACCAACTCGTCTGATCTAGCAGGAGGCCACACCCACTTGTGATCTCTCAAAACAGAATCCATAAATATCATATAGAACACCATCTGGGTGCCACCAATCATACCACAAAGAAATGCTTTTCCCATCACCAACTTTAAATTGAACAAATCTCTTCTTTCACAATTTACGCCAACACCAATAGCACTGCCAAAAGCTAATTCCTTTTAACAAGCATTCTTTGATCCAAGCAACATGGCAGCCAAGTTCAATCAGTCAGCCCTTTTAAACCCAAGCCACCTTCCAATTTTGGCACACACACTTTTCCCACGAAACTTATGTTTTGGCTCGATTCTGATCATTCCAGACCAAAGGAAACGATTAAATTTTTTCTCTACCAGATGGATGATCCTCTAGGGGAGAATAAAAATGCTATCCCAATATGCTTGAAGACTGTACAAGACAGAGGAGAGCAGTTGGAGCCTCCCTGCAAATGTGAAATTTTTTGAAAGCCTATAGTCAATTCGAGAAGACACCCTCTCAAGGAGTACCGCACAATCATCAACAGTGAGCTTTTTGGCGGTAAGGGGCACACCAAGATATCTGACAAGTAAAAAACCCTCTTGCATTTGCAAACAATGAAGAATAGCAGCTCTCTCAGATTGATGAACTCCAGCACAAAAAACAGAGCTCTTACTAGGATTAGCTTTGAGACCAGATATGGCAGCAAATTCATTTAAAACCTGCTCGATAGTCATCTTAAAATATCAAGGCAAGTGATGAAGTTTCAGCTTAGAGCATTGATGATGAATCTCAAACATAGCCATATCCGCGGCAGCCTCATCAAGCAGCCTACTCAAAACCTCCATAGCAATGACAAATAAAGGTAGAGAGGATCTCCCTGCCTTAAAACTTATACCCTCAAAATAACCCACCAAAGATCCATTGATTGCCACCGAGAACCTGGGAGTAAAAATACACTCCCTCACCTACTAAATGAATAAATCAGAAGCACCAAAACATTTCAAACAATGCAACACAAAACTCCAACTCACTGAATCTTTGCTTTCATAAGATCAACCTTGATTGAACATCTAGGTTTCCCTTTCTCCTTATCATAATCACGCACTACCTCTTGAGCTAAGAGGATATTCTCTAAAATGCTACAGTTGGGGGTGATGGTAGCTTGGTTGGGACTAATAATAGAATCAAGCCCCGATAATAGCCAGTATCGTACATAGTACCTCACTTAAGGCTAAAAGAGGAGATAGTCCATCAATGACGTCTCACATCGCCTGGGTATGGGATGAGTATAAGCTTATATGTATATTCGCACATTTCTTGACACAACGCGTTTTAAAGCTGTAATGACCATAAACCTATCAGAACTCCACAGTTAAGCATGCTTCTCTGAGAGTAATATTAGGATGGGTGATCTCCTGAGAAGTCTAGTTCAGGAGAGCCAAAAGCGAACAATCTTGTGTCGTTAAGGGTGAGTCGTTACAAATAGGGGTGAGCATGGGGTGGGCAAAGGGGGGGGGGGGGGGGGGGGGGGGGAGGGTTTCCCCTTGTTTTGGCCCTGCCTTGCACGCCTGCAGGTTCGCAAATTCACACCCGTAGCCCGTTGAAAATCACTGGTATCCGAGCGGTGTAGGGGTGGTGCGGGGCGGATTGTGTGGGTATCCTGGATTCTGGCCAAAACATGAGAAAAATTAAAACCAAAGCCAAATTCAATACCTAGAAAGCTAGCAAAGATTCAATACCCATATTCAATAAAATCGCAACAGAGGCCAGAGAATGAGAGAAACACCAACCTATGGACGATGATGCAATCATGTAGCCACAACCGAAGGTCTTGAAGCCGATCTTCCTGGTCTTGAAACCGCATGTTCATGATGTCCTCACAGGCCACAGGATTGGCGGAGCCAGTGAGGATGTGAACAATCGATTGAGGCTGTGGCGCTGTGCGGCGTAGGGGAAGAAAATGGAAGATGAAGAACTTAGAGTTTTTTCTGGGGTATTGCGTTTTTAGTATTAGGCTAAACGCACTGTATGAGTATTTAGGCTAAACGCACCGTTTGGAGTAGGGAGTGTAATGACTAATAGCTGTATCACACTTTAAAAAAAAAAAATACAACCTGCATGCGACACATGGTCCACTGGTCTCTAAGTCTTTTCTTTTCCTTTTAGGTTTCACCGTTTCAACTTTGGCTCTTCTTTTCCTTTCTTCTTTTCGCAAATCCTCCAGGCTCCCGTCCTCCTCTAGTCCACCGTCCTCCTTCATTAGTAACGAAGATGAAGAGAAGAGGAAGATGAAGAGCTAGAAGAGGAAGAAAAGAAGAGACATGAAAAAGGGGGTGCGGCTGCGGCACACTAGGGTTAAGGAAGGGTGATAAGGTTTTTTTAATTGTATATATAAAATTCATGCGGATAGGGGCGGTGCGAGGTGGGTCCCCGGTCTTTTTCAAATGGCCCACCTGCATCCCTCACCGCACCGTGTGGAGGGCCTAAATAAAGGCCCATGGCCTGCACCAAGGGTGCGGTTTTGCTGGTAGATGGGGAAGGGCGGGGCAGGTATATGCGGGTATTGCTCACTTCTAGTTATAAATGGTATCAAAGTCATTGCCCAGCCTGAAATGAGGGAGCATGCACAAGCTCATGAGGGTTGCTAGCGAGCATTCGTTGGGATACTAAGAATGAAGGGTGATTGTGACGTTCCGCATTGCTTGGGTATGTGAATGAGTATATACTTATTTGTATATTCGCACCATTCTTGACACAACACATTTTAAAGCCCCGATGACCATGAACCTACTAGAACTCCACAGTTGAACGTGCTTTTGTGAGAGTAGTGCTAGGATGGATGACCTTCCGGGAAGTCTGGTTCGAGGAGTCAAAAGCGGACAATATTGTGTCGTTGGGGGTGAGTCGTTACACCATCCGTCCATAAAATTAACGAAAGTACAGGTCAACCAATAAGAAACTAACACGGTGCCATATTCGTTATTAAAAAAACTAAAAAAATTTAAAAACTTAAAAAAAGAAAAAAGAAAAAAAAAAGAAGGGTTTAGCCAAATGGGCGTTAGTTCGGCTACTCCTAGATTGGTCGAAAGGGGGTGGTTGAAACCACTCCCTAGTCAAATGAGGATAGTTGAGCCATCCCTAAGGTCCTTAAGAGTGTTTTCGGTCACCCCATTTGGCCATTTGGGGAGGCTCGCATTCTTCTTCTTCTTCTTCTTCTTCTTCTTTTTTTTTTTTTTTTTTTTTTTTTTTAAAAAAAAAAAAAATTTTAATAAGGAATATGGCCACATGTCAGTTGTTTTATTGGTTTGACGTGTAATTCTGTTAATTTTATGGACGAACGATGGACGGCGATACCATCTCTATTTTTAACCATAAGAGATGTATCATCTACCATACGAATTAAAATAAAGGTGAGCAAAAATAAAGTCATTAAATCACATATAATAAAAAGTAATTAACAAAAAAACAAATCTGTACACTCGGAGATCGTGATTAATGTATGACCACATAATAATGACAAAAACAACCGGACTACCAAATTCTTGTAAAACTGAAAGACTTCCAAATAATAATAAACTAATACGACTTAATTTTACATGCAATTCAAATATTGGACGGCCTTTGCTGACAAATTGATAGCTATGGTGCAATTCATTTGGGCAAAACTCTTCTTCTTAATCAAAGACATTACTGCAACTCTCCCACTGAGCATGGCCTGGCTGCTCAAGTTCAAAAACCCGGAACTCAACTCCCTTCCAAGAGCCTGTTTAAAATTGCGTCGAGAAATTAACTCACTCGAATTCGCATTCACCGTCACGTTAACCCTTTTGGTGGAAAGCCACCCGGCCGTGCCGTTAGGAATAAGTGCTTGCCCCACCGTTACGCCCTCGTACATGAACGTGGCATTGGTGCTATTGAAACTGTATGATCCAAAATTTGTGTTCTTGATTCTTACTTGGGCTGTGAAGCTCATGTCAAAGTAGGGTAAATCTTGAGACCCCGTGACCAAATTTTGGACCGTGACTGTTCCCAACTTGACCTTGGGAGTCCTAACACGCATCACGAGGAAATAAAAGATCAAATTGTGTACGATCTGAAGCACAATAAAATTGAAAATACACTTTATCCTTCTCTTCCGGCGTAGAGCGTTGGATTCCGGAGTGTTCATCTGTTCTTCATCGCTCCCCAGGTGCTTATTGGCTGCCTGCTGGTCTATTTTCTCAATTTTCTCAGCCATTTTTCTTCTCTTGGAACAACGAAAAGAAAGTGTTTATGTTTTTATTTTAATTTTTTATTTCCTCGATAGAATTTAGGAAGTAAAGGAGTTGTTTGTGGACATTTTTTAACACCTCAATTCTGTTAGGGTTAGGATTGTCAACAGCTACCCTAAAGGCGCAAAAAGAATTTATAAGGTTTACGAGTGCAATTCGGACCCCACATTCCGGCGTCTTATTCCTTGCTCTTATAACCTGAAAAACAAAACAAAGAAAAGGGTGAGCGAAAAATAAGGCTAAGTAAGAAAATTCTTACCCATTAAATGAAAATTCTTTAAAATCACATGAAATCATATTTATTACATCTCAACATTTATATATAGAAACAATTTTTTTTAGGGATAAATGCAAAATCGGTCTATATGGTTGGCCTAAATTACAAATCGCTCCTTACAATACAAGAAATAATTCAGATGTTCTCGGAGTAGGCCGAAATAACAATTTAGTCTCTGCAGTCAAATTTTATCAAAACAGTTCACGGATTTTGTTAGTGTGTCACACCAGCACTAATAGAATGATGACATGTGTCACTCGTAATAAAAAGAAAATTAATACATTAAAAAAATATAAATATTTAAAAATTAAAAAATTAAAAAATTATTTATTTTTTGTTAAAAGAAAAGAAAGAAAAAAAGAAATTTCTGGACATGCTTAAAAACTATTTTGCTATAGTACTTAACCAACTATTTCTAACATGCTTAATAAATAATTAGGACTTAGCGCCTAGTGAAATTGGTTCAAATATCCCTAGAAATGAAATGATTTATGATTCTAGTGTACATATATATGTCATGTGATTCAACCATCCTAACATGTTTGTATGATTTTATAAAATCATGTGAATCATAAAGGTAATTCAGATCTGATATTTGAAAACTCTTAACAAATCGGTTGTGAAATAAGTTAGCATGTGATCGAATGAACATACAGAAAACATGACTACATGCATGTACTGGCATGGACCCTTAATGACAAAATCCTAATTATTTATTTATATCAGATTGATGAACAACACACATATCAAATAATTTATGAACTTTTGAAAGAGAAAAGGAGAGGTGTTGTCGATCTTCTTACTATTTTCTTTTGTTTTTCCAGGTTAATTTTGAGAGAGGGAGAGAGAGGGAGAGAATTCCTGAGAATTGAATGCTGAAATTAATGATGAGTTTTTGTTGTTGTTGTTGTTGTTGGTGAGTGGAGGAGCAATTGGACGTACGTATGGTATATAAAGGGGGTGCATTGGACTTGGTCAAATGAATTCAAACTAGCTTCATCTTTGGGGGTTTAAACTTATAATTTCAGCAAAACTGACCAGATGGCTGGTTAAGAATTTTCTCCAAATGAGTTTCCAAAAAAAAATGTTGTCCTTTAATTAAGAAGTGGGTGTGCGTACGTGATGGGTATTTGCATGAGTTTAGGAAGTGGCTTAAAAGTAGGGATGTGAACTTTTGGTGTTTTTGTTTTTATTTATTTATTTTTATTTAAGTCTATGGCTATTCCGTTATGTGGCTTGAAAGCAGAGCTACGAAACTAAAAGGAGAATTTTTTTTTAGTCCATGGCTATAAATTAGGGTCTTTGATCCATTCTACTAAGTTATCTTACATGCTAATTTAGGGTTTAAGGGAGGGCACATGGTAGGAGAATAATGCACTATATTAGAACAGTTTCCAATACAGTATGAATGACACATTATTCGATGTTATTTACGCTCAGGGACGGAGAGAGAGAGAGGGTCGAGAGGGGTCAAATGCCTCCCTCACCTCCCAAAAACTTCTTTTACTCCTGATTTTTTTTTTTTCTTCAGAAATCCTAATTGCCCACCCTCAAAAACTCATCTAGGGGCAAATATTAATTACTAAATAATTAAATTTGAGGGGTGAAATGCACCTTGAAGATGAGTCAAAGTGTCAGACCAATGGATCACAATACACATTTTTCTTGAAATAAAAAATGCATCGTTTAACTTAAACAAAGGACAAAGCTTTATATCACATTTATTCAGGAAAAAGAAAGAAGAAATTGGGGAGTGATTCCTACACAACCCCTTCCACATAATTCTCACACAATCCCTCTCACATTGTGTGGGTCCCATGCATATGAGTCCCCCATGTGAAACCCACACAATGTGAGAGGAGGTTGTATGAGAGTTGTGTGGGGTTGTAATTTTATCATTTTTCGACTTCTTTATATATATTGGTCGAAGGATGGGACTTGAGTTAGACAATCACGAGGACATGAGGACATTCTCCAAAAGTACTAGACATCTCTCGGGAATCGTCATCTAAGTAACTAGCTGTAAAACAACATATGTTTTATAGGTGAAAAAGATACAAGCATAAGTCAACGACTATGTTTTCTATAAAAGGAGACAAAGCTCTTGGCCCGGATGGGTTTTCAGATAACTTCTTCCGTAAGTCTTGGTCCATTGCGGGTAAGGATGTGATTCAGGCAATGCTGGATTTCTTCAGAACTGGCAGGCTGCTTAGGGAGGTCAATGCTACCATATTTACTTTAGTGCCGAAAAAGAAAAATCCCTCAGCTATGGGTGATTATCAGCATCACAAAAATCGTTGCAAACATGTTATTATCGGGGCTTGATTCTATTATTACTCCCTACCAAGCTGCCTTCATCCACAACCGTAGCATTTCAGAGAATATCCTCTTAGCTCAAGAGGTAGTGCCTGATTATCATAAGGAGACAAAGGGAAATCTAGATGTACAATCAAGGTTGATCTTATGAAAGCATATGATTCAGTGAGTTGGAGTTTTGTGTTGCATTGTTTGAAGTGTTTTGGTGCTTCTGATTTATTCATTTAGTGGGTGAGGGAGTGTATTTCTACTCCCAGGTTCTCGGTGGCCATCAATGGATCTTTGGTGGATTATTTTGAGGGTATGAAAGTTTTAAGGCAGGGACATCCTCTATACCCTTTCTTATTTGTCATTGCTATCGAGGTTTTGAGTAGGCTGCTTGATGAGGCTGCCGCGGATATGGCTATGTTTGAGATTCATCATCGATGCTCTAAGCTGAATCTTCATCACTTGCCTTGATATTTTAAGATGACTATCAATGATTCCATTACATAAGTTCAAGTACATAGTTCAATTATATAGTCAAAGTACAACATTACAAAAGAGTCATTTAGTAAGTGCAATACTACCAATCAACAACATGCATTAGCAACCATCACAACAACAAACCAAACATATATACTTTCTCTCTTGCCCTAGAAGATGTTATTTCCCTTCTCTAAGTATTAATTCTTTCCATATGTCTATCATCTTCCTCCTCCAAGTGTTTCACCATTGCCATATAGCTGTCATTTTAATTCTCTAGGTCTTTAACCCTTACCATATAGCTGTCATTTTCATTTTATCTGTCTTTAACCTGCTACAACAGCTCAGGTAATACTACCTTCATACCCTTTTCACATGTTGGTTTGACCAACTATTTGAAAAATTGGCAAGCCTTTTTTTTTTTTTTTTTTTTTTCAGCATGTTGGATAATAGCATACCAGTCAACTCAGGTAACAACTCATTCAGGGATTAACACTTCAAATTGGTTGGATGGAAATATAAAAAATCCAACCATCAAACTACTTACGTTCAAATCATAGGTGGTGCAACCCAAAATCGTCTGTCAGAGTTATCCTTAGTCCAAGATGTCTTAATAGAACGGGTAAATTGCAATAACACACCCAGGACATCTCATAATGGATTTATGTTCAAATCATAGGTAGTGCAACCCAAAATCGTTTGTCGGAGTTATCCTTAGTCCAGGATATCTTCAACAGAACAGGTAAATCGCAATAACACACTTAAGACATCTCACAACGGCACACTAAAGAAGACCCAGATGATGACTTTGTCTGGTCCCAAGAAAAAAGAAAAAAAATCCACCTTATCTCCCTAAACATAATCAAGAAATTTGTTTTGATTTGGAGTACATACCTTACATACGCCCCAAGAAGCTTCCTTGCGTTTGGAATCTCGTACGCAACTTGATGTCATTTCTTCCTTTGCGCCTTCTATCGTATGAGTTTTGGGAAGATAAACACTAGACGAAGGTACTCGACTTTGTCTGCGTCAAATTCTTTGTGCGATTTGGGGAGAAAGACGACAAAATTTGAGGTTAACGTTCATACGATTTTGGGATAAATGGGAAAATCGAGAAGGAAGATGAAGATGAGTTATTGATGTGGCAGAGTAAGATAAATTACGTAGCATCCGGGACATGTGTCATTTTTTTAAAGGAGCTTAGTGACTATGATGTAAAAATTCGTTAGTTTTATTGACAAAAGATGGACGAAAGTACTATCTCCATATTTACTCAAAAGCGATGCAATATGAAACCTAAGCAAGAAAAAATAAAATTGTTAAACCCGAAGCACTGATAAAGGCATTTAACCCTTTATTGAATACCGAGTTTCCTCCATGCTTTAGTCATCTGTAATACGTATATTAGGCTTTTATAATCTTTGCATGGCGGAGCCACGTGAGGACCGGTGGGGACCATGGCCCCCACAAAGTATGGAAAAAAAAAATTAGATGTATATGTTAGTAGGGCAGAGCTGCATATGTATATGTTTGTCACCGCGGCCTTCACCAAAAACTTCCACCCTTTGAATTATTTATTGTTTTGCTGCCATGTTTTTTACTCGATTTCAGCAATTGGACTAATTACCCCTGCCGAAGAAGAAGGCCATAATGAGTAATTATTCAACCTACTTGCAAAAGATTAAAAAAATAAAAAAAATAGAACCAAAATCTATAAATAAAAAAATAAAATAAAATAAAAGGCATACCATCTTATTAATAGATTAATTTGTCTTATTATAACTTTTTTATAGTCATTACTATTCAGGCATTTTTTAATAATGAAATTTTTTAAAACAAGACTTGACAAAAACAAACCGAGTAAGAATTTCTTGCAAATTTAAATTTAGTTGTTTATATTAAAAAATTTGCTATCAACTTCAATTCAAACTCCATACTTGATGATTTTAGTTTTCTAAAAGAACGTAAGTAGTTTACAATTTTAAACACTTTATTTTTGTATTTTTGCTTTAATTTTTTTTTTTAACTAGTGCCTACATGACACATGTCACGTGTTACCTTATTGATATATTAATTTTGACACATATTTATGAAATTTGATAAATATACTATTTGTGAAGACAAACTTGCTCCCATGCAACCTTCGCCCCACTGAGCTAAGTGTGCATGCACTACAAAAAACCTTACATTTGAACTCGTGTCTACAGTATCGGTTACTGTAGACACGCGTCCAATTAGCCACGTGTCCTTTTGACATCGTGGCTAACTGTATAATCTCCCCAATTGGACACGTGTCACGTGTATTATTACACGTGTCCAGATTGATAGACGCGTGTAATAATACACGTGTCCAATTGGACGCGTGTAATAATACACGCGTCCAATTGGACACGTGTATTATTACACGTGTCCAACTGTTATTTTTTTCAAAAAATATATTAAAAAAAAAAAAAACTCATTGTCTTATTAACCATATAAATCTGTGAAATTACGGTGTACCTAGCATATACACATAAAGTTAGGTTTTAAAGCTATATGCTATATGTAAATTCTATACTTGGAGTTTATGCTTTTTAGGTTCCTTATTTATATATATATGGTATACTAATAAGTACGTAAACCCTAACCTAATTTACATATTGTACTATATGCATAATTAAACCAAATTTGGTGCTATATATATATATAATTAAACCAAATAGTTTAAATTAGGGTTTAGTTTTGTACACCATCTACGTTTAGAAAAAAAAAAAAAATTTAAAACATAAAAAAGTTAAAAAAACCTATAATTAATACTATATATATATAGATATGCATGCATGTAAACGGTTTAGAAACTATATACAGTAACGTTGCTATTTATGGCTGTATATAGTAAATGCAATTATTTTGAGGGTTCCGCACTACATAATAAATTAAATACTTATGGTTTAGTCCCTTATATAGTACATACACTTACGGTTTATGGCTATATATAGTACATACACTTAGGGTTAGGGTTAGGGTTCATATCTATATATATTATATACACTTAGGGCTAGGGTTTATAGCTATATATAGTATATATACTTAGAATTATGGTTTATCGATATATATATAGTATATACACTTTGGATTAAGGTTTATAGCTATATGTAATATTTACACTTAGGGTTTATAGCTATATATAGTATATAGCTATAAATTAGGTCAATGGCTATATATAGTACATACACTTAGGGTTAGGGTTTATGGCTATATATAGTATTTACACTTAGGGTTATGATTTGTAGCTATATAGATATATAATATATATACTTAGGGTTAGAGTTTATCGATATATATAGTATATACACTTAGGGTTATGGTTTATAACTATATATAATATATATACTTATGGTTAGGGTTTATTGCTATATATAGTATATACACTTATGGTTAGGGGTTTTAGGGTTTATAGGTATATATAATATATACACTTAGGGCTATGGGTTATAATTTAATTGATTTTACATTTTATGAATAATAATGTCAATATATTTTTTACGTGTCATTATTGTACACTTTTAAATATAACATTAAATCGTAGATTGAATATAATTAGATTGTTCCGATATTATATATATATAGCCATATACACTTAGGATTAGAGTTTATGGCTATATCAAGTATATGCATTTAGGGTTAGGGTTTATGACTATATATAGTACATACACTTATGGTTAGGGTTTATAGATATATATAATACATACAGTTTGGGTTAGGGTTTATAACTATATATAGTACATACACTTAGGGTTAGGGTTTATAGTTATATATAGTACATACACTTAGGGTTTATGTACATATATAATACATACACCTAGGGTTAGGGTTTATGTACATATATATTAAATACACTTACGGTAGGGTTTATAGCTATATATAGTACATACGTACACTTAGGGTTAGGGTTTATAGTTATATATAGTACATACACTTAGGGTTTATGTACATATATAATACATACACCTAGGGTTAGGGTTTATGTACATATATATTAAATACACTTACGGTTAGGGTTTATAGCTATATATAGTACATACGTACACTTAGGGTTAGGGTTTATAGTTATATATAGTACATACACTTAGGGTTTATGTACATATATAATACATACACCTAGGGTTAGGGTTTATGTACATATATAGTACATACACTTACGGTTAGGGTTTATAGCTATATATAGTACATACACTTAGGCTTAGAGTTTATGTACATATATAGTATATACACTTACGGTTAGAGTTTATAGTTATATATAATACATACACTTAAGGTTTATGTACATATATAATACATACACATAGGGTTAGGATTTATATACATATATAGTACATACACTTACGGTTAGGGTTTATATCTATATATAGTACATACACTTAGGCTTAGGGTTTATGTACATATATATTAAATATACCTAGTGTTAGGGTTTATGTACATATATAGTACATACATTTACGGTTAGAGTTTATAGTTATATATAGTACATACACTTAGGGTTTATGTACATATATAATACATACACCTAGGGTTAGGGTTTATGTACATAAACCCTCGGTTAGGGTTTATATCTATATATAGTACATACACTTAGGTTTAGGGTTTATGTACATATATATTAGGGGTAATTACCTTTTCCCCCATCAACTACCAGTCATTGTCAACATGCCCCCATGAACTGACACCTCAACCAAAAGAGAGCATCCAACTACCAACTTTACACACTTTGCCCCATTCTGTCAAGGAATTCCGTTAACTTGGACAGAATATTCCATTTTTGGGCGTTAATTTTGGTTTAAAGACGAAAATGCCTTCCAACAGTAATTAATAAAAAAAATATTAAAATTAATATGTTTAAAAAAGTTGAGGGCATTTATGTCTTTTTACGAATTAAACTGACGGAAGGGGGTAAAGTGTATAAAGTTGGTAGTTGGATGCTCTCTTTTGGTCGAGGTATCAGTTCATGGGGGCATGTTGACAATGGCTGGTAGTTGATGGGGGAAAAAGGTAATTACCCCTATATATTAAATATACCTAGGGTTAGGGTTTATGTACATAAATAGTATAGTATATACGTACACTTAGGGTCGGGTTAGGGTTTATATATTTATATGTATAATTTTGACTTTTTGTTAAAAAATTAAAAAACATTTTTTTTTTGGAGACGTGTAATAAAATTACACGTCTCTCATTAGGAACGTGTATATTAGTACACGTTCCTAATTGGCCACGTGGCAACCTGCCTCGTGGCCAACATTTGGCCAGGTGCACAGTGTGGGACAATTCCCGCGCGCTACCTGGCCATTTCTTGAAAATATATATATTTTTTTTAAAAAAACAAAAAATAAATAAATTTAAATGGGTAGCTTCCAGAGGAAGCTACCCATCGACTACATCTCTCTCACACTCACTCTTATTGTCTCTCTCTCACCCTCACTCTCTCTCTCCCTCTCTGTCGACGTCACCGGCCACAGATTCCGACCTCCGCGCGTCCTGCCGTTCCTCCGGCCAGCTCCCTCTCCGTCAAATCACCTCCGGCCAGCTCACTCACTCTCTCTCTCTCTCTCTCTCTCTCTCTCTCTCTCTCTCTCTCTCTAACCCAAATAGTTCCGGCCCTTAACTCTGACCGGCGATTTCATCACTCCGGTCGTGACCTCTCTCCATACATTATAACAAAGTCTCCCTCTCTCTCCCTCTCTCTCTCTCTCTGTCTCTATCTCTCTCTATATCTGTCGCTCTCTCTCTCTCTCTCTCTACATCTCTCTCTCTCTCTTTCTGAACTCCGGCCGGCTCCAAACACTCCGGTGAGCTTCAGGTCCGGACCTCTCTCTCTCTCTCTAAATATCTCTCTGTCTCTCTGTCTCTCTGACTTGTGTTTTTTTTTTTTGTTTAATTAATTTTTTTTTTCTCCACAATGCAGGTACAAAATCCACAACAAATACATACTGCATAAATTGTGATTAATTTCCCCTTATTTTTGTCATTTATTTTTTCGCTATAATAAATGTGGTACATTTAAATGTATTTGTTTAAAATATGTTCCTAATTGTTTTAATATTTTCGGACAATAAACGTGGATTTAGCAATTAATAATGGACAGTTTTTTTTCCCCATACAATGCTACTGATTTTGTTGGGTTTGTATATATATTGTTATGTTGTTTTTTTTAGTTTTTTTTTTTTTTTTTGGTGGTTTTGCATGTGAAATATGCGTACATTTTTGTAGTCTTTTTTTTGATATATTTTACTGTACTACGAATATGGTTTTGCATGGGAAACCAACGATTACAAATTGACCGTCCACTTTTTACTTCATTATTTGTATTATAAAATTTACAATATCATTTTGTCACTTTAAACGTTGGTGTGAGGAGAAGACATATTTTTCCTAAGCATTCAGTACAATTCGCCTTAACAACAAAATTTAAAAAAGCATCATAAAATTAATATATGCATTTTACATATGGTCGACATATACAAATTCATAAAACATCCAAATATGAGAAAATGAATTCTAAAAATGGTTCACATATACAAAATCACCTTAAAATAAATTGTGGAATTGTTTAAAATCAAATTTCAACAACCATGCTGTACACTCTATTTCAACATTTTTTTCTACAAAAATAATAACATAGTTTAATTATACGTTTGTGTTGATATTATCCTTTTTGACAAATTTTTACAAAAATGATTTTCAAACAAACTGGCCCTCATTTAATAATAAAATGATCTTACACAACGATTTCAACAAAAATGAACCTCAATAATTATAATCAATAAAACAAAAACAAATTTGAATCAAATTTGCCACCGTCTACCATTTACAATAATATATGTTATTGAGCAATTCATAACAAAGGTCTAAGCCCTAAACCCTAAGGAAAAAAATTAAAAATCCTAAACCCGTAAGAAAAAACAGAAACCCTAACCCTAAACCCTAAAAAAATACAAAAACCCTAAATCTATAAGAAAACAAAAAAACCCCTAAACCCTTAAGAAAAACCAAAAACCGTAATCCTAAACCCATATTTAAAAATACAAAAACCCTAAACCCTTCAAAAAATATAAATAACAAAATTAACCCTAAACCCTAAAAAAATACAAACACCCTAAACCTATAACTTAAGAAAAAAACAAAAACCCTAACCCTAAATCCTTAAGAAAAAAACCTAAACCCTAACCCTAAACCCTTAAAAAAAAAACCCTAAACCTATAAGGGAAAAAAAAAAAAAAAAAAAACACCCTAACCCTAAACCCTAAACACCCAAAAAAAAACCAAAAAATCCTAAACCCTAAACCCTAAACCCTACAAAAAAAACCCAAAAACTATAAACCCTAAAAAAAAAATACAAAAACCCTAAATCCTTAAAAAACAACAATCAAACACGTAAACCCTTAAGAAAAAACTAAACCCTAACCCTAAACCCTTAAGAAAAAAAAACCCTAAATCCTAATTGACGACATAAAAATAATAATAAATGCGAAACCCCTAAACCCGTAAGAGAAAACAACAATCCTAAACCCTAACCCTAACCCTAAACCCTTAAAGAAAGAAAGAAAAAAAAAATCCTTACCATAAACCCTTAAAAAAAAAAAAAAAAAAACCTAAATGGGGTTGAGAACATATAAGTTAAAAAATAACACATAAACCCTTAAAAAAAAAAAAAAAAAAAAAAATCCTAACCCTAAACCCTTAAAGAAAGAAACACGTAAACCCTAACCCTAAACCCTTAAAAAAAAAATAACCCTAAATCCTTCAAAACATATAAGTAAAAAAATAACACATAAACCCTTAAGAAAAAAATAAACCCTAACCATAAACCTTAAACCCTAAACCCTTAAATTTTTTTTTTTTTTCAAAAACCATAACCCTAAACCGTAAACCATAAAACCATAACCGCAAAATTGTAACCCAGGTTCTTTATTCTTTTACAAGTTTATACTATAAGAAGTATGATTTTTCTCAGTCTCTTAACCCTATACAGAGAAATATAGACAAGTCTTGGATGTCAGCACATAGGGGTACGACACAGTATAACGACGGGTGTAGGGCGTTTGTGGCATTTGCCGTTAGTAACTGTACGGCTGTCGATGGCAAAATTCACTGCCCATGCTAGTATTGTCGAAATAACCAGGGTCACACTCCAGATTACGTTCTTGCCCACCTGACAGGAGATAGGGGGATGAATCCGGGATACAATTTGTGGTATATGCACGGTGAGACAACGACTGGGTCCACTGTTCGTGGTCAGTGTTTGAGTCATCACAGTGGCACAGAGGACGCTGCCTGTAGCACTGAACATGGTGAATTCACAGAACATGGGGGTGTGGCCGTGGAACAGGATGATGACATGCACGCCATGTTGCGTGACGCCTTCGGCATGCACGATGTTGCTGAAGCCGTCAGTACGGATCCGCAACAAGTTGACGAAGGAACCTCTTGCGGGGACGCATTGAAGTACCAAGAGTTGTTAAAGATTGCCGAGAAGCCCCTTCACCTTGGTACCAAGCATAGTAAATTGAGTGCTACTGTACACATGTACAATTTGAAGTGCGTTGGAGGTATTAGTAACAAGATTTTTTCAGACATTTTCGAGTTTATCAATCAGCTGTTGCCTCCTTGCGATGAGACATTGCCAGATAATACGTATGAGGCGAAGAAGTTCCTAAGTGTCATGGGTCTGGGGTATGAGAAGATTCCGGCGTGCCGTAATGACTGTATGTTATTCTGGAAAGACAATAAAAAATTAGATTCATGTACCGTATGTGGAGAATCTAAGTGGAGGGCTGATACACATATAGATGAGGATGGTGAGGTCATATCAGCGAGAAAAAAAATGTCCGGTGAAGATGTTGAGGTGGTTTCCACTCATCCCACGGTTACAGAGATTATTCATGTCTGAGCATACTGCACCCCATATGAGATGGCATGCAGAAGGCCGCACTAGGGATGGCGTATTGAGGCATCCGGCCGACGGTGAGGCATGGAGTTCGTTTGACATTTTACATCTAGATTTTATGGCAGAGAGTAGGAAAGTCCGGCTTGGTTTGACAGCAGATGGATTTAATCCTTTTGGGAACATGAGTACATCCCACAGCACATGGCCCGTAATGCTTGTGCCGTACAATTTGCCAACTTGGATGTGCATGAAACAGACGTCGTTCATCCTGTCACTGATTATCCCTGGTCCGAGCTCACCAGGTATGGATATTGATGTTTACCTTCAGCCATTGATTGATGAGTTGCTGGAACTGTGGAATGTAGGTGTACGAACATTCGATGCTTCAAAGAAGGAAAATTTTAATATGCGATCCCAGTTGATGTGGACAATAAACGACTTGCCAGCGTATGCAGATTTATCTGGTTGGCCTAACAGGGGTGTGAAGGCATGTCCTTGCTGAATGCAATCGACACGTTCTAAACACTTAGAGAACGGATGTAAATTTTGCTATATGGGGCACAGGAAATACTTGCCAACTGAACATCTGTGGCGGCTGAACAGAAGAACATTTGACGGTACTGAAGAATTAAATAGCGCGCCGATTGTGCCATGCGGAGACGAGATCCTCCAACAGTTGGACGGAGTTGCGTTTGGGGATGAGATCGCGGGTAAGAAGAAGAAACGGAAGAAGCGGAAGAAGGGTGCAGGGAGTTCCGATGTTATATGGAAGAAGAAAAGTATTTTTTTCAGATTGCCGTATTGGAAAGATAATTTGCTTCAGCACAATCTTGATGTTATGCAAATATAGAAAAATGTCATGGACAATATACTTGGCACTATTTTGGATATCAAAGGGAAAACAAAGGACAACTTGGCAGCTCGGCTAGACTTGCAGGAAATGGGGTTGAGACCTAAGTTGCATCCGTTCACGGCCGCAAATGGTAAGACGTATATTCCCGCTGCCTGTCACATGATGTCTAGGGAGGACAAAGAAATTTTTTTGAAGGTTCTTCGAAATGTGAGGGTCCCGGACGGATACGCCTCGAACATTTCATGATGTGTTCGGCTCAAGGACCGTACAATTTCCGGGTTGAAGAGCCATGGTAGCCACATACTGATGCAACAGCTTCTCCCAATTGCATTGCGTAAGTCATTGCCAGAAAAAGTTGTTAGACCTCTTGTGGAGATTTCAGCATTTTTTAGAGGCATATGCTCAACCAAGCTATCACAAGAGGATATGGACCGACTGCAGGGTGACGTCTGTATCACTTTGTGCAAGCTAGAACAGGTATTTCCTCCAGGGTTTTTTACCAGCATGGTCCACTTGGTCGTGCATCTTGTGCGCGAGTGTAGACTCGGCGAACCTGTGCAGTATAGGTGGATGTACCCGGCAGAGAGATAAAATTTGGCGTAATATGTACATATATATTTTGATTTAATTGTAACCCTAATTGACGACAATTCAAATGTCGTGTATGTGTGTACACCAGGAGTCTTGAGGGTTTCAAGTCTAATGTGCGCAATAAAGCGGCTCCTGAGAGGTGCATTGCAGAGGGGTACATAGCGACCGAGCTGGTAACGTTCTGTTCAAGGTATCTGAATAACGCACCAACATTTCACAACAGACCTCAGAGAAATCCTGATGGATCCAAGGGGCCAGGCACACGAGTTACCCTGAACCGGTTGACAATGCACCAGATCATCGTTATATTGTGTTCAACTCTGAAGAGTTTCACAATTTGCGGATGTAAATAGTGTTTATATATTTAATAGAATTCGAATAAAATTATTAATAACAATTATTACATAATTGTATACGCTGAATGTAGGATGCACAAAGATGCGCTTAGGCGATCATGCACTAGGTCTCACATTACGGATGCTCTTATTGAAGCACAACATCATGAGCAGTTCTGCGAATGGTACCGTGCATATGTAAGGAAATAGTGGTAATTTTGAAATTGAAAAAATTTATGTGGGTTCAATGTAATTAACCAATGTGATGTTTAATATTTGTAATTATAATATAGGTTGATGGTGTGGACGATCAACGTAAGGAGGAATTGGGCCACAACTTGGTTATGCATTGTAGAGGGCTAAAGGAGACAGCGGTCAAGTACAATAGGAGGACTCAGAACAATGGCGTATGTGTTCCAACCGTTGAAGGCGAAACGTACTACGGGCAGTTAACTAATATAGTTGAGGTCGAGTACTATGACAAGACTACGTACGTCCTATTTAAGTGCAATTGGGCAGACCTCACGATGGACAGAGGATTCACAATAGACGAGTATGGCCAAGTGTTTGTCAACTTCAATCACCTCGTCCACATGGGAGAACTGATGAAGGACGAGCCGTACGTGCTTACATCTCAAGTAGATCAAGTATTCTACGTCGAAGATGGAAGAACCCAAATTGGGTTTGTGCAGTTAGGACCAAACCGCGCAACATGTACGATGTTGGTCAGGGGGAAGGGAGTAATGAGGCAGGTACAACCTACTATGAGTACGTACCGCTCGTACTAGCCACTGATGACCTACCCGATACGAATGACGAATTCGAGTACGACCGACCTGACATTGATCCGATCGAAGCTCCCGTGATACAATGACTGATATATTTATTGTTCGTACAATTCGCTTGAACTCAATACAAATTTTTTTTATTTGCATAAATTTCATTGTATAATTTTCATACTCATTAAAAATATATAAAATACAAATTTTAATTTATTTGTCTACATTTGTTCGCAGGTATCGATGCACCAGAGACCCCCTCATGCATATCGGGCACCCCGCCCACCCGTGCCCCCCATGACCACGCCCACAGATTCGACGGCATTATATACTGCGGCGTGGCCACACCACCCAGGTGCCGCTTATAGACCATTGTTGCTGGGTACGGTGGCCGTGCCCACGTCAGATCATGGGTAGACTAGCACAACTGGATGTTGCAGTTCTCCATTGTCGGAGCTCCCGACATTATCTCAGATAGGGTTCACCCCACCGGGTAACGTGGCTCAACGGTGGGTGCGAGAGGGGATGGGGCCACAGGGTTATGCACCGTACTTTCCGTATACATATACTGGACCTATGACATGTAACCTTGATAGTGAGACGCAGGATGATAGATTTCCTCTGTCACAGACCGGGGAGATGCAGATGCCAGCTGTGGGGTTGGGACATTTGCCAGCACAGGCAGCGATGCAGGGCCAGATTATGGGGTTGAGACAGATATCAGCATCGACAGCAAGTCAGGTCCCGGGGCCTGGAGAGAGCCAGATGCCTTTATCTGGTGAGAGCCAGTTGCCACTTTCCGGTGAGAGTCAGATGCCAGATCTAGGGGGGAGCCAGAGTACCCATGAGGAGGACGTTGCGATGTTGGGTACCGATCAGTTGGCCCCCGATAGCCCCCAGGATATGCTTTCAGATGATGATCAGCAGCCTCCACCAGTGGGAAGGGTTGGCAAGGAGGTCGCAGGCGACCCAGCACCCCAGCACATAGAGATTGAGCAGATTCGGTTGATGGGTAAGTACATATTTAGACATCCTTAAAACTCATATTATGTTACCAAAAATAAATATTAAGTTTGAATGAAAAATAAATTTTATGCACAATTTGTTGATATAATTATGTTTTTTAGTGTTAACCAATTAAATGTTGTATATTTTTTTCATTAGGGTACAATCTAGACGAAACCATATATTATGAGGTAATTAGGGACCCAGAGAGAAACTGGGTGCTCTCGAGGGGGAAGAAGGTTGTGTTGCAGTACAATGCTGCTCTACAACCTGTTGGACGAGCCTGCAACCGTTTTAGGCGGGCTGAGGGAAGGCTTATCAGGAGCGGGTCCTACATACATATGCGGGACAAATGGGCGAGGGTAGATAAGCAGATTAAGCAGGCAATGTGGGACGCGCTGATGGTATGTTTTAAAAATCTAATTTATTTATTTATTTGAATTAAACTTAAAATTAAGTTTTTCTTGAAGTATTTAAACCTATAATGCTTAAATTGAATGTGCATGAGGAGTTCTATCTACCTGTATCAATAGACAAGCGCAAGGCTCAATAGGAAGCGTGGAATGATATAGGTCGGAAGCACCGCTCGTGGAAGTCGAGGTTCAAAACCAAGCTACATATCCAAGACGGTGACACGCCCAAGATTATCCGTGCGAGAGTGCCGGACAATTTTTTTGCGAAGTATGACGCAACAGATGTAGAGTTCCTACTGAGCGATTGGTGCACTGAGCATAAAATGGTATGTAGGCTTTTAATTGTATGACAAAAAAATATTGTGGTTTTTTAATAATAGTTCATTTAATTTTATTACTACTTTAAGTGTGTCAATGCAAACATTTTTATTTCCATGTTCAATGCGTAGGCGACCTCTGAACGGATGAAGAGGCTGTAGGAGCAGAATGACCTTCCCCATTGTACGGGATCTAAAAGTTATGCCAGATTTAATCACGAGGAGGTGTGTAAAAATATATGTTTATATTTTTAATATTTGTTGGTAATTGTATTTCTTTTTCTTTACACTATTTTATCGCTCTCTGTTTGTTATATATTTCAACTGGATGATGACAGACATGTACATCTGCCACGCCCCCCACTCGCGCCGCGTCGTTCGTGAAGACCCATACAAGGAAGGACGGCACTTACTTGAATGAACGTACACGGGTCTTATGCGTATGCTACTGATCTATTTTACTAATATTTTTAAATTATGTGTGATATGTCATTATTCAGTATATGAGTTTTTCATGTTGACGACATACAGGAGAGGATGACGCAGAGTTCATCTAGTGATCCAGCCGCCACGCAGAGTGTCTCATCAGACACGGTGCGTTGGGCACCGAACGACACGTACGAACGGGCGGTTGGGAGGCCTGAGTACGCGGGGAGGGTTCGGCAAGTTGGGCCGAACGTTACACCTGTTCGGGGGACATGTTTCTCATACAGGCCTCGCTCACAGGGAGGACCATCTGAGGGCACGTCTCGGGATTGGGCCGAACACGCCCGGAAGATGGAAGAAATCCAAGCGGAGTTACGGGCTGAGCGAGAGAGGAATGACGCTATGGAGCAGCGCATGCAACAATTCGACGCTATGGAGCAGCGCATGCGACAGTTCGAGGTCTTCATGTCCTCCATGGGAGTATCACAACCATGTCTTGGTGCTCAGTCTTCACCTGCACACGTAGGTAGTACGTCGTCTGTTAGTAGTGCATCTGTAGGTATGATTTATATTGTGTATAGGACAAAATTAATTTCAATTTGTTTTTATTACTCCTTTAATTTTGCAAGTAATATTATATATTTTAATTGTCTATATTATTTGCAGGTAATTCGACAACAGTTGGTACGTTGTTGCCTGTTGGATGACGGCTGAGCTAGTACTCCCCTGTCGCTACACCTTCGCCCACTACACCATCCCTTGCGCAGCAATCGCCAGTTGGCGATAACACGCCTGGGACGGTACCTCGTGCTTCGCAGGGACGCCCTTCGGATTTGTAGATATTTTTTGTAATTATGTTGTGTAATTATTTTTTGTTTGTAAAGATTTGCATATTTAACAAATACGTTATTAATTATTGGTTTGTGTAATTTGCATTTTTTTATTTTTAAACGCAATATTTTTTTAAATAGTGCGTTTTAAAAAAAAAAATTAATTAACCCAAACAAATTTAAAAAGACAATAATCAAAACTAAATTAAAAAAAAAAAATTCAAATTGTATTTTTTTATTTAATTATTTAATTGTATTTTTAATTTAAATTAAAAATTTAATTAAAGAATTAAATAAAAAATTAAATTAAATTAAAAAATACAATTTGAAATTTTTTTTTAAAAAAAACATAAAATAGACACGTGTATTGACATACACGTGTCCAACTGTTTGACACGTGTATTCCAACTGTTTGACACGTGTATTTAATACACGTGTTTAACTGTCAGACACGTGTATTTCAATACACGTGTCGAATCAGACACGTGTATTTCAAAACACGTGTCAAAATGCACAGTTAGTGACAACCACATTTGACACGCGTCGCACGTGTGGTAACCTGTTTGACATGTGTACAGTATCCGTATATGTGTCAAAATGCACGTGGCAAATTTCAAGTATTTTTGTAGTGGTACGAACTACTTTGTTTCTATTTTGACTTGTATTTATCTTTTTATTTTATATGGTAAAAATATAGTATATACAGAGAGAAAAATCATCTTATCGTTAAATTTTGATTTGCCCCCTGAAATATGAGTTTTTGGCTCCGGCCGCCACTGATTCTTTGGTTGCAGATAAAAGGAAGAAAGTGCTGCACGAGGAGAGAAACCTGAAAAGAAAGGAAAGAGTCAAACTCCCAAATGGGAAAGAAAGCTTGAAGAACAGTAATGAGTAGGCGAACAAATGGAAATATATGTTATATGTCACATTTTTAAGAGGCCATTCTATAAAATTTTATTTTTTCAAGGAGCCGGGCCACCGTATGAATTTTTTTTTTTTTTTTTTTTTTTTTTTCTTCATTTGGTGGCTAGCCTAAGAGCTTTTGGTTTTGGTCTTCAAAAATCCATAAACGTTTTTATTTCATAAATTATATTGTGAGACCTTTTCTACGTAACATTTTTAAGGGACCCAATCACCGTGTAGATTTTTTTTGAGTTATTATTATTATTATTTTTTCATAAATTAAGAAGGTCAGTCCATGGTAATTTTTTTTTGGGGAAAGTACATTTACCCACATTTCCAACGGTAAACCTTTTCTCTTTTCTATGTTTCAAATGCTTGTACAATTTAAAGCATAATATACCGATCTATATATAAAGAGCATAATATATCGATATCAGATTTTATTTTTTTATTTTTTTTTAAAAAAACATTACTATGATTCATGTGTGCTTTACTGCTTTATTTTTATTAAAAAAATATATTATTCATGTGTGTTTTATTTAATTATGTAATGTTTCACTGTACCTGCGAAAGTTAGGTTATTGCTTTTGAAATATATTACTGTGTTTGACTTTTTTTTCACAAATTCTTTGTTTGAAAAAAAAAAATAATAATAAAATAAAGCATTAGAGTCCGTGAGTTGGTTTCTAATTAGAGCTGGTAATCATTAGAAACCAACTCACGGACTCTAATGCTCTTTTTTTTTTTCTAATAAAAAAAAGTCAAACACAGTAATATATTTCAAAAGGAATAACCTAACTTTTACTGGAAACACGCTTTTGGGTGGTAAAAGACACAGTAATATTTTTCCAAAAGTAATAAACCTAACTTTCGCAGGTTGCTCATTAGACCCATAATGGTCTTTTACCACCCAAAAGCGTGTTTCCAGTAAAAAAAAAAAAAGGCGTTCACGTAGAATTAACAATTATTTATCGAAGAGCAAAGAGAGCATCGGAAAAAATTATCTGGCTTCAATGCTAATGCTACTAGTTTCAACGGATTAGTATTCTATATGATTATTTGTTTGAATTTAAAAAAATTTGAGCTGGTGATTATAAAGACCACTTATAAGATTCACTTGACCAGATAAATGGTTCTCATATGTAGTCTCTCACAATCACCTGCTTAAATTCTCTTAAATTCGAATAAATAATTATAAAATATCTTGATCTAGTTTAAACTACAGCATATTTGCTGTAGAAAAAAAAATGGATTAAATTTAAATAAAAAATAAAAAAATGGCATTAATCAAAATGGCATGGACACCATTACCATTTACCGAGGACCAAAATGAGAAAATAGGACAAGTCGAGGGTAAAATCGAGAAAACGGTTTAAGGGCGAGGGACGAATCCGGCCCATCATCTTTAAGACATCAATGTAACGGTAACTTTCTGCCTCTTGTTCTTCTCTTCTCTTTGCTGGTTAAAAACATGACCAAAAACCACGACAAAAGTCAGCTTTCAATCATCAAAGAAAAGAAAGCAAAAAAAAAAAAAAACCCCAAATAAAATAAAACGGCAAGTACTCGATCGAAGAAGGACCAAAATAAGAAAACAGGATAAGTCGAGGGTAAAATCGAGAAAACGGTTCAAAGGCAAGGGACGAATCCTGCCCAATCCCATCATCCATTTTAAGACTACAATGTAACGGTAACTTTCTGTGTCTTGTTCTTCTCGTGTTTCCTCTTTGCTGCTTAAAAAGAATTATCCTTCAATCATCCGAAAAAGAAAGCAAGAAACCAACCCACTGAAAAAGAGATCACTGTACGCTATGAATATCATGAACAGAGCAGAAGAGAAAAAGGAAGAGAAGGAGAGGCTTGTTGTGCCCACTACCAAAACCGTGGAGTACTTGCTGCCATTGATGTCCAAAGAGCTTCTCTACAAGTTTCCCGACAACTCTGCCTTCGACTTCGACTACACGCAGAGTTCAATTTGGTCGCCTTTGGTCACTCGGGCTTACAGTCCCATGGACTTGGATTTTGATTTGGATTTCATAACACCAAGAAAGCTCTCATTTGGGATGGATTTGGACAAAAAAAACAAGCTCAGGAAAGTCAGTTCCAACATTAAGAAGAACATCAGCACCACTGCCTTCAAAGTCAATCTTAATCTTTTGAAAATGAAGAGCAAGAAGAAAATGATGGCATCAGAATTCTCTCCAACTCCTATGAAGAGCACTTGTTATCCAGCCACCACCAAGGTACTTCGACTTTGTTCTGGGCTCTTGATTCATATCTTCCTTTTAGATTTTCTTTTTTATTTCTCTTTTATTTCTTTTTTCAAGCTGAAAGACTAGATTAGCCAACTGAAATAAGCCCATTTGAGATGAAAAGCTTTAGGAAAATGTGTTTGATTAACTCATTCATTGAAAAGTTCTGATCTTTGGGGCAAATTAGAATATTCAGAACCACTCTTCTAGATTTTAGCATGTGATTCACTGCTAGCTGCTCTATTTTTCTTTTCATTTCTGATCTCTTCTTTCTAATAGAAATTAAATTATTCCACTAATTGAAATCCTACTGTTTTGTTCACTTGCTCATCCACTAGTTCATTCATTCCTTAGATTTGAAGTCTGTTGAGTGTAATCGTCTATTACTTGTGAGTGTAATGGATATTGTATACTGAATACAGGCATGGACTAAGATGCTGAAAGCTGCGTCAAAACATTTCAAAAGAAAGAAGAAAGATTCCACGGCCTATGTGAAGCCCTCCAACTATTTGAAAGATGGAAATATTTCAAGATAATTATTAGATTTGCAACTTCTCTTGTTCGTTATTTAGCTTGATTTCGTTTTATATAATCGGTATTTCTTCTAGCAGGCTGCCAGGCACTATCTTCCACTCGCAATAGATAATTTTCCTCTTTTGTATTTTGAAGTCATAGAAAATAAATGTGTTTATTTTATTTATTTTTATATATTCTTTTAATTTGAACCTACTTTTTCTTTTATTATTTTATTATTTTTTTTATCAACTTGAAAATTGTTTATAAATTTTACCTCCTGTCTTGGTAAAGAGTGTGTTAGGTACGGTTAAACTTAAGATTAATTTTATCACTTGTAAACTTTTTATCTATTATTAGATGGAAGAAATAGTTGTGACAAAATTTCTTCAAAGGCATGCCATTCCAGTGAAAACATCAATAGCACTCTGTATCAAGCTGAGCCACCGGGGGTAGAAAAAGGGAAATAAATAAATCAGGCTTTTTCCGCTTAAATAATCTAAGAAGGTTCACTAATTTGCCGAGAGATATGCAAATCCACAATTGAATATGTGATACCACATTTGGAGTTCCACAGATTTAATTGTGGATTTGCAAAAGAGAAGTGCAAGAGATGGGTAAGAGAATAATACCAAACACATCTTCAAAATTTTTGGCTGCCTACCTTCTGAGGCCGTGAAGTAGATACTGTTAGTATAGATAATAAGAATAGAAATTTTTATCATAAATGAGGATTAGATTTACTTTAAGTGGAGGAATTTTATTAGGATTAAATTACATTTGAATAAGTTCAAATAATTTGTAAGCTCTATAAATAGAACTGTGTACACAATCATATTAAGTAAATAAGAGTATACAATGTAGCCCAATTGGGCTATATCCTAGGGATGCATGCAAATGTATCTAACACCGAACAACCCGTAAATTATTTTATCTTTCTTCCACTTTTCTATTAAAGTTTCTTTGTGGTATCAAAGCCATCGACTGACATCAGTTTTCAATCCCTAAAGACCATGTGGATTCTTGTTTTATACCTTTTTTGGGCAATTCTCTCTCTCTCGAGATTCCTCACTGACATTCAATCACCCTCCGCCTTAGACCCTTGTCTTTCGAAAACTCTATCAAGCTTTTGACAACGTCAATCAATAAGCTTATTGGCCGATCTACACAATGCCACAAAAATAACAAAAGCAGACATCACACGCACCTTTAGAAACTTATTCCAACCATGTAATACCCCAAGCATTTATTAGGGTTAAGAAAGCCTTAACCAATGTTGATAAGCGATGGGTTGGATGAAAAAGGTAATTTTGATTATTTGTCTTGGCCGAATGTTCCACCAGGGACCACCAAACGTTTGATATCACAGTACACTGAATGTCACGAACATTCGAGGATCTGACGCATGTCATTGTTCAGGCAACAACTTTGTGTTAAAGGGTACATTGAACGTTTGACCAGGGACCACCAAACGTTCAACCGTTTGTCGAGAAAGTACATGACAAGAGTGCAGGCATATGTCCAAACAGTAAATCCAATGTTCGATATAAAGGAAGAACGTTCAACTAAAGTACACCAAACGTTTGATGAGGGTCTTGAAAACTTTTATTTTTGCCACCTCAACCCTTTTGGAAATGCATAGTAACTAAAGGAAAATTATTAACATAATGATTATGAGATCAATTATGATACAAAGGTTAAGATAGGATTCTTAAAAGCAAGAAAGCATTGAAAACATTGTCTAAAGAGGGGAAATATTGGATTTTTGAATCCCAAGAAGACACTCAAAAATCTTGGAATGGTTACCATGACGCGTGTCTTGAAAAGAGCTTTCTGGAATGGGGTCGCACGCAAAATTTTGAGACCCGAAGCAAAAGTTATGCCTGTTTTACAAAATAGTGCACGAAGCGGTCAAACTTCAGAAAAGTTAACTGCAAACATTCGACCCTCGACCTTGAACGTTCAAACCTATATTAGACACACAGATATGTGATTTTTTAGCTATAACAGGGTGTTTTGGGGCTAGGGTTCCATTATGTGCGTCCCCCAACCCCAATAACGACCCAACAGCCTTTAGAGAGAGAAAGAGAAATGGAAGGGAATATGAGATTTTTTATAGGAGATTAAGAGAAGGAAGTGTGCTTGGAACATGAAGACTTAGAGCAAGCTTCAAGAGTAAGATCCTAACACTCTTCTCTTATATTTTCTTGAAGTTTCTATTGATTATTAGCTCATAGATATACTATTTCGAAATTTGGGTAATATGGGTTTGTATTTAGGTAATGGGTTTGTTGATTAAGTTTTCTAGGATGAATCTTAGAGGATTGATGTTGATTAATGTCTGGGTAGTCTATGTTTATGAATTAGCATGTGTCATCTTGATAGTCTTGCATGATTAACCTAATGTTTAGAGAGATGATGGTAGATCCATGTGTTTTAGAGATGTATTATGGTAGATTTGTTGTTGGGTTAGTAGATCTAAGCTTACAAGTTGGATATTATGAGTTTGATGTTGCTTTGTGAAAATATTAATGATGGGTAAGAGATTAGATGTTATGGACGGACATGTATATGTATGAAAGCTATATTTGGGCTTACAATCGTATTAAGAAGTGAAATCAAGCCTTGGATCATGTTAGGATGGGTTAAGCTAAGACCTTTTTGGAAATGGGGGAGTTTGCCAGACTAACCGAACGTTTGATGGAAGTACTGAATGTTCAATGTCGATCATTCGACATAAATACTGAACTTCAATGCCGATCGTTCAACGCAAGTATCGAATGTTCGATGGTCATCCACAATGACCATTTTTCCCTTAGAATAGTGTTTAGAACATTTTAGCTTAGATAAAGATTAATGATACAACCTTTCATAGATTTGGACGTTGTTTACTATCAAGGGATTTACCCGGTGGAAAATCACGACTAAAGTGAGTAAAAACTCATATAGATACTTGTTATTATATTTCCCGCATAGCATGATTATTTTGTGTACCAAAACATGTTACAACTCACATGAAATATACTTTTAACTATTGTGAACTCTATTTTTATGAAAATGAGTGATTAATGACAAAATAATGAAAAAATGCTAAGTTTATGAAAAACATGTATGTAAAAGATGGTGAATATTAAATTTAATCATATGACATGGTACATCAGTACATGCAGGATAACAGTCATTGGGCTTACTATTATACATGTTTTTTATGGTTAAAGGTTTGTTGTTATAGTTGACATTGAATCCAATGGTTCTTGTGACCAGTGCCACCATACGTGAGTGGTGTTCACTATAGATATATGCCATTAGCATCGTGGGCCACCTGAGGTTGGACTCGGTCGAGCCGTTAGTGATGGACGGTAGCGTACTATATCTGGGGCATTAGTTTTGTATTACAGGTCTCTTGAGACAGAGCCAACCCTGACGGGAAGGGGTTAAAATCCTTAGTAGACCATATGGAATTTAACTATGATATGATTATCTTGTTACAGTATATATTATATTTATATTGCATACATGATCATTTTGTCAAATAAGGAACTATAAATTTATATTGCTACTTGTGATTTATATCTTAAATCGAGTTCACCATATGATAATGTGTGTATCATGCGTATTATTACTTACTAAGTCGTAGAATTACGCTTGTATCTTTTCCACCTATAAAACATGTGTTATTTTATAGTGGACTACCTTTAGATGTTGGATTCGAGATAGACCTCAAAGTAGATCTGATCATTCAGCGTAGTGATATCAATCCGGTTATGCTTAAAGACTAATTGCATGATTTTGAAGGCCGCTCGTGGTAATTAGAACTTTTGGTTGACGTTGTAGACTTAACATTTGATGCTCAATTGTGTATTAAGATTTAGTTTGGATATTTTATATCGATGATTTTGTATAGTGTGATTTTAGTTAATGAGATGACTCTTGGTAGATGCTCTGATTGTAATTAATGTTGATAGAATATTTTATGTGTTTCCGTTGCGTAGTATTATTTTTTTAAGTAGAGATCCCTGAGTCTTATTCCTTGTGGAATGAGACTGGAGGCGAACCGTAAAGTTAATTACCAATTAATTAATTTTTTGGGGCGTTAAAAGTCATGTTATGCACCTCCACACGCCAGTACCTTCATCATTCTCTTTTCTAAACAAGTCATTTAGCTCCTGTAAAAAGTAAATAAATCCTCTTCCTCTTCTTCTTCTTCTCTATTATAAACGAAAAGTCTTTTAAGCGGTTCAACAGATTTGAAACTTAAAAAACATGTCATTTATCTACGGCCCCCCAAAAAAATATATATAAAAAAAATTGGTTGGAAAATAAAATAATTTTTTTTTTAATTTTTTTAAAAAAGTGACTTATATATATAGCCCTTTTATTGGCCTTATTTGATGACCCAAACCCATTGTCAGCTCATTTATCGGCCTAAGTCTACAAAATTGAACTCACGATCAGATTCTGATGCACATTACACTTGATTATTTCCCTAATCAAGCTCACATCCAACCTTTTGCTGCTACAACATAGCATGATTACCACTTTCATCATTACATTAGTATTTCAGCTATGGATCTGAAGGCCAAGCTCACGTTCAGAATTTGGTTCTTATTGCACTAGATCAGTTTCTGCATTAAAAAAAAAAAAAAAAAGTTTGTTAGAGGATGTTATAGTATATGATAAGGAATCTTTATCATAAATGAGGATTAGATTACCCTAAGTGAAGGGATTTGATTAGGATAGATTACATTAGAATAAATTCAAATCATTTGAACATAGGTGTCTAGTACCAAACCACTCATAAATTATTTTCTTTTTCTTTTGCTTTTCTATTTAATTATAATTTTATTCACATACATGAGTTTTTTCGATGGAAAAGATATGCCACTTTCATGTTGTCCCTTGTTGCTAGAGATCCATACAATGACATTCTCCCAGAAAGTTGAACTTTAATCAACTCCAATATAGAATTAAAATATTTTTTAAACTGTTACGTGAACGATCAACAAATCGTGTAACTCATCTGTCAACTAGAAAAGAAGCAGCATATTGCATAACAGATTGTGAATGCTTGTAGTTCGGGTTGTTTCTGTTGGGTGGTCCCTCCTACGTGGGGGACCAACCCAGGCCAAAGAAACAGGGGAGACAGCCTCTGTTTCTGTTGTCAGCAAGTTGGCAGCAAGTCACGCACAGTGCGTGACTTGCGACCAAAGAAGAAGAAAAATGAAAAAGAAAAAGAAAGGGAGGCAAGCTGATTTTCAGTTTTGAGACACAGACATAGAGGGAAGTTCTGTTTTTTTGAAACAGAGTCTCGAGCAAACAGTGAGGGAAGAGAGAAAGAAATGGTGTTTTACACACAGCCATTTTCATCAGAGATTGGAGGGTCATCTATGGTCCGATCTTGATGAAATTTCAGTATGTTGTTCCTAACGACGAGGGCTACGCATTGACTGGTGTCGATCGTTGGATTTCCTCTCCAGTTGCTCAATTATTCATCCCCACTTGGTGAGATCTTTCTTTGTTATTGTTGGAATCCACTTATATAGTGATGAATTTATGTTTTAATCCAAGAATGTGTGTATTCTTGATGTAGTGATAACCTCTAGATATTGTTCTAGAGAAGACAATTTGTAAGCCCATTATTGTTGATAGTGGAAGTTTTAACTGGACTAGGTCCCGTGGTTTTTCCCTTCACACTGGAGGGTTTTCCATGTACAAATTTTTCGTGTCTTGCTTGTGGTGGTTGCTGGATTTATTTTTCTGCATTGTTTTTGGATGAGTTGATATTTTGGTGCTAGCTAGATTGACTATTTAATTTGCACAAGAAGGGGTAGATAATTTCCGCTGTGCATTTTGTTATTGGCATTCACCCCAACAAAGTGGTATCAGAGCTTTCGTTGTGAAATTGCTGTGTAAATTAAATGGAGGAGTCATCTAATAGCATGGTTAAACTCACGGCTTCCAATTATTCAATTTGGAAGATTAGGATGGAAGATATTTTGTACTGTAAAGAATTGTTTGAGCCTATTGAGTTAAATGGGATTAAACCGGATGCCAAAACCGATGATGAATGGAAGAAATTAAATAGGAAAGCCGTCGGACATATTAGGCAATGGGTTGATCAAAGTGTCTTCCATCATGTAGCCAAAGAAGTTGATGCTTACTTACTTTGGTTGAAGTTAGAGAGTCTTTATAAGCGAAAGATTGCTCAGAACAAAGCATTTATGATAAGAAGGCTTGTGAATTTGAAGTACAAAGATGGGCAAAGTGTTACGGAGCATTTGAGTAATTTTCAAGGATTATTGAATGAGTTGTCTACCATGAAACTTGTACTAGATGATGAGGTGCAAGCATTACTTATGTTGAGTTCTTTGTCGAACAGTTGGGAAACCTTGGTAGTGTCACTCAGCAATTTGGCTCCCAACGGTGTAATGACTATGGGTATGGTAAAAGATAGCATGTTCAATGAAGAGGCAAGAAGAAAAGAGCATGGTATTTCTTCTCATACAGAGGCACTTGTTACAGAAAAGCGAGGGAGAAGTAAAAGCAGAAAACCTCATGGTGATGACAGTCGTGACAAGTCAAGGGGAATATCCAAGACAAGAAAAGAGATAAAATGTTTTCACTGTGGCAAGCTTGGGCATATGAAGAGACAGTGCAGAAAATTTAAAAAGGAACAGTTGAAAGAAAAAGGTGAAGAATCAAAAGAAGAAAAAGACACTGCAACAGTTGCATCTGATGGTGATGATTTAGTTGTTTGTGAAGATGCTTATGTTAATCTCGCATGTCATGAGTCTATGTGGGTAGTTGATACGGCAGCTTCCTTTCATATTACACCACATAGAGATTTCTTCTCTTCCTACACCAATGGCAACTTTGGTTGGGTCAGGATGGGAAATGAAGCAAAATGTGAAATTGTGGGCATGGGAGATATACAGTTAGAAACCAGCATTGGATGCAAATTGCTTCTCAAAGATGTCAGATATGTTCCTGAGATGCGCTTCAGCTTGATTTCCATTGGGAAGCTTGATGATGAAGGCTACCATAATTACCTTGGAGGTGGACAATGGAAACTTTGCAAGGGTTCTCTTATTTTAGCCAGGGGAAAGAAGATTAACACTCTCTACAAGACTGAAGCAAGATTAGTCAAGGGAAATGTGAATGTTGTTGATAATGAAACTTCCACTGAGCTATGGCACAAGAGGCTTGGTCACATAAGTGAGAAGGGACTTCAAGTTCTTGCCAAGAAGCAGCTCCTACCTAATATCAAATGTGTGTCACTAATGCCCTGTACTCATTGTCTTGTTGGAAAACAAAGAAGAGTTTCATTTCATAAATCCCCACAATCAAGAAAGACTAATATTCTTGATTTAGTTCACACTGATGTCTGCACTATGAACACTAAAACTCTTGGTGGTGCACTTTATTATGTGACATTTATTGATGATCACTCTAGAAAAGTGTGGGTTTTTACTTTGAAAACTAAAGATCAGGTGCTGGATGTGTTCAAAGCCTTTCACATGAAGGTTGAAAGAAAAACTTGGAGGCAGCTGAAATGTGTTTGAGCAGATAATGGTGGTGAATACAAAGGTCCGTTTGAAGAGTACTGCAGAAGCCATGGTATTAGGCTTGAGAAAACTGTGCCCAAGACTCCACAGCATAATGGCGTAGCAGAGAGAATGAACAGAACTATTTGTGAAAGAATCAGGTGTATGCTATCTCATGCAAAATTGCATTAATCCTTTTGGGGTGAGGCAATAAAGACCGCAGTTGACTTGATCAATCTTTCTCCATCAGTTCCTTTGAATTGTGACTTTCCTCAAAGGGTGTGGACAGGGAAAGATGTTTCTTTTGAGCACTTGAGAGTGTTTGGCTGCAAGGCATTTGTTCATGTTCCTAGAGATGAGAGGTCCAAGCTTGATAGCAAGGTTAAACAGTGTATCTTCCTGGGTTATGGACATGAAGAGTTTGGTTACAGACTTTGGGATCCAGTTTCTAAGAAAATCATACGGAGCAGAGATGTTGTTTTCTTTGAAGATCAAACCATTGAAGACATGGAACAGACTAAAAAGCCAGAGTCTCTTTGTGAAGAACGTGTTGATTTGGGTCCAGTTGTTCCTCCTTGTGTGACACATGATGAACACATGAGAGATGTACAAGAAGAACATGTTGACACAGTTGGTAGAGATGGTGAATCTGCAGTTGATAATGTGGAGTTAGAAGAGCACCTAGAGCAAGCTTCCTTAGAGCCATCTACTGAGATTTAGTTGAGGAGATCTACCAGAGAACGTCAACCTTCCAGAAGATATTCAGTTGATAAGTATGTGTTACTTTCTGATGGGGGAGAGCCAGAAAGTTATTAGGAGGCTATGTTACATGACCAGAAAAATGAGTGGCAAAAAGCATTGCAAGAAGAGATGAAATCCTTGCATGAGAACCACACATATGATTTGGTGGAATTGCCTAAGGGAAAAAGAGCACTCAAGGATAAATGGGTGTTCAGATGCAAGATTGAACCAAACAGATCGCAACCAAGGTACAAGGCAAGACTGGTTGTGAAGGGGTTTAGTCAGAAGAAGGGTATTGACTTTGAAGAAATTTTTTCACCTGTGGTGAAGATGTCTTCTATCAGAGTTGTTCTAGGTCTGGCTGCCAATATGAATTTGGAGATTGAACAGCTTGATGTGAAGACTGCTTTCCTTCATGGTGACTTGGAGGAGGAAATATATATGGAGCAACCAGAGGGGTTTAAAACTAGAGGCAAGGAACATCTAGTGTGTCAGTTGAAAAAGAGCTTGTACTGACTCAAGCAGGCACCGAGGCAGTGGTACAAGAAATTTGATTCCTTCATGGTTGAGCACAGGTATGACAAAACTACTTTTGATCACTGTGTATTTGTGAAGAAGTTCTCAGATGGAGAATTTATTATTCTCTTGCTATACGTGGACGACATGTTGATAGTTGGTCGTGACACTAGCAAAATTGACAGATTGAAGGAGGATTTGAGGAAGTCCTTTGCTATGAAGGACTTGGGACCCGCAAGACAGATTCTTGGTATGAAGATCGCTCGTGACAGAAAAAATGGAAGATTGTGGCTATCACAAGATAGTTATATTGAGAAGGTATTGGACAGGTTCAACATGAGCAAGGCAAAACCAGTGAGCTCTCCACTTGCAGGTCATTTGAAACTAAGTTCAAAGCAAAGTCCTACAAGTGAGAAAGAAAATGAAGAAATGAAGAAAATGCCTTATGCTTCAGCCGTAGGTAGCTTGATGTATGCCATGGTGTGCACGAGGCCTGATATCGCTCATGCTGTTGGAGTTGTCAGTTGGTTCCTTTCTAATCCTGGCAAAGAACATTGGGCAGCTGTGAAATGGATTCTTAGGTATCTCAGAGGTACTTCGAGGGTATATTTGTGCTTCGGTAACGGTAAGCAGGTGCTTGATGGGTTTACAGATGCAGATATGGCATGTGATATTGACTCTAGAAAGTCTACTTCAGGGTACCTGATTACTTATTCAGGGGGAGCAGTGTCATGGCAATCCAGATTGCAGAAATGTGTTGCTTTGTCTACTACAGAGGCAGAGTACATTGCTATCACAGAAGCTGCCAAAGAATTGTTATGGATGAAAAAGTTCTTACAAGAACTGGGTCTACAACAAGAGAGTTATTTGCTTTATTGTGACAGTCAGAGTGCCATCCATCTCAGTAAGAATTCAACTTTCCACTCAAGATCTAAACATATTGATGTTAGGTATCATTGGATTCGTGATGTACTGGATGAGAAACTGTAGCAAATTGAGAAAATTCATACTAATGATAATGGTTCAGATATGATGACAAAAACGTTGCCTATGCAAAAGCTTGAAATTTGCAGAAGGAAAGCGGGCTTGGTGGAGCCCCCCGCGTAGTCGGGAGGGGGAGATTTGTTGGGTGGTCCCTCCTACGTGGGGGACCAACCCAGGCCAAAGAAACAGGGGAGACAGCCTCTGTTTCTGTTGGCAGCAAGTTGGCAGCAAGCAAGTCACGCACAGTGCGTGACTTGCGACCAAAGAAGAAGAAAAATGAAAAAGAAAAAGAAAGGGAGGCAAGCTGATTTTCAGTTTTGAGACACAGACATAAAGGGAAGTTCTGTTTTTTTGAAACAGAGTCTCGAGCAAACAGTGAGGGAAGAGAGAAAGAAATGGTGTTTTACACATAGCCATTTTCATCAGAGATTGGAGGGTCATTTATGGTCCGATCTTGATGAAATTTCAGTATGTTGTTCGTAACGACGAGGGCTACGCATTGACTGGTGTCGATCGTTGGATTTCCTCTCCAGTTGCTCGATTATTCATCCCCACTTGGTGAGACCTTTCTTTGTTGTTGTTGGAATCCACTTATATAGTGATGAATTTATGTTTTAATCCAAGAATGTGTGTATTCTTGATGTGGTGATAACCTCTAGATATTGTTCTAGAGAAGACAATTTGTAAGCCCATTATTGTTGATAGTGGAAGTTTTAACTAGACTAGGTCTCGTGGTTTTTCCTTTCACACTGGAGGGTTTTCCACGTACAAATTTTTGGTGTCTTGCTTGTGGTGGTTGCTGGATTTATTTTTCTGCATTGTTTTTGGATGAGTTGATATTTTGGTGCTAGTTAGATTGACTATTTAATTTGCACAAGGAGGGGTAGATAATTTCCGCTGTGCATTTTGTTATTGGCATTCACCCCAACAGTTTCTTTATCGCCTCCCCATTTGGGTTATTCCATCGGCCTTTTTTTGGTTGCCCCCTATTCCCATGCAGACAAGGCAAGAGGGAAGGGGTTGACAGGGGTCAAACTCTCCCTAAAAATTTCTCTAGTTGAATCTTTCCGCGTACCTTAGTTGTCTACCCTCAGCCATTCATCAAGGAGTATCACCAACAAAGCTTTACTAGGAAGACCAGGATTCAGTCTTTCATTGCTCTTTTTTTTTCTATTTTTTTTTTCTTTCTCTCTTTCAAAGATTTAGATTAACGATGTGAAAGACAATACAAATTTCAAAACATTGCATACTAATGTTTAGTATATGTTGAAAAAATGTACCGTTGAAATAATAGATGCTTGATGTTGAAAAAACGCTCTACTTCAATGTTTGGGAGTTGCGATTTGTAAGTTGAGTTGCAATTTTGAAGTTACCAAAACGCTGAGCTAACCTAACAAAACAAGTGTTTTATATTACGTTGAAATTGAATCATGATTCATGCCAACGAATGGTTTTCTATTACGCCCCATATTCCCATGGGGACAAGGCAAGAGGGAGGGGGTTGAGAGGGGTCAAATGCCCCCTCTAGACTCCAAAAATTTTCTTTGCTAGAATTTTTCTGCATACCCTAGTTGCCTACCTTCAGCCACTCATAAAGGGGTATCACCGGCAAAGCTTTTCCAGGATTAGGAGGACTGGGATTCTGTCTTTCACTTTTTTTTTTTTTTTTTTTTTTTTTTTTTTTTTTTTTTTTCTTTCCGTCATTCAGAGATTTAGGTTAACGATGAGAAAGACATTAGAAATTTCAAAAAGTTTCATACTAATCTTTAGTATATGTTGAAAAAACGCACTAATTAAACGTATTTGTTTGTTTGTTTGTTTGTTTGTTTTTTTTTTTTTTTTTTTTTTTTTTTTTTTTTTAATTTTTTTGGATCACATTTTCTACTAGAGTGTTTGGGAGTTGCGATTTCTAAATTGATTTGCAATTTTGAAGTTGGCAAAACACTAAGCTAACTTGACAAAACAAGCGTTTTATATTACGTTTAAATTGAATCACGATTCACGCCAATGAATTGTTTTATATTATGCCCCACTAACCCATAGGGACAAGGCAAGAGGGAGGGGGTTGAGAGGGGTCAAATGCCCCCTCTCGACACCAAAAATTATCTTCGATAGAATTTTTTTGCATACTCTAATTTCCTACCCTCAGCCACTCATCAAGGGGTATCACCGACAAGCTTTTCCTGAACAAGGAGGACTGGGATTCAGTCTTCTTTTTTTTTTTTTTTTTTTTTTTTTTTCTTCAGAGATTTAGAATAACGATGAGAAAGACAATAGAAATTTCAAAACGTTGCATACTAATCGTTAGTATATGTTGAAAAATGCACCGTTTAAATAAAAGAAGCTTGAGGTTGAAAAAATGCACTTTTTTTTTTTGGATCGCCTTTTCTACTTCAATGGTTGGGAGTTCTGATTTCTAAATTGAGTTGCAAATTGGAAGTTGGCAAAACGTTGAGTTAACCTGACAAAACAAGCATTTTATATTATGCTGAAATTGAATCACGATTCACGCTAATAAATCGTTTTATATTACGCCCCATATTCCAATGGGAACAAGGCAAGAGGGAGGGAGTTGAGAGGGGTCAAACGCCCCTCTCGACCGAAAAAAATTTATTCGATAGAATTTTTCCGCATACCCTAGTTGCATACCCTCAGCTTCTCATCAAAGGGGTATCACGGACAAAGCTTTTCTAGGACTAGGAGGATCAGGATTTAGCTTCCTAAACTCCCACCCTTTCTTCGGATGGCCCCCAAAACTACCAAGGCTTGTACTCTAGCTACCGAAACTACCAAAACCTTTGAAAAATGCCATTTTTGTTGAAATATTCCTATAATACCCTTGCCACGTGTCTTTTTCAATTAAAAAAATTATAAAATAAAAAAAATTCAAAAAAATAAATAAACTAAAATTTTATTTCTTATTTTTACTTTTTTTTTTTTTTTTTAAAAAAAAGATGAGTATTTGGGGTGGCGTTATTTCCCAACATTGACTTGATATTCTCGACACTCCTCCTGTCATCGTCTGTTTGCTATGTCGTAATGACCGATTTTATAGCCTGACTCGGCGAGTTCCGATTCGCAATCATCAGGTCGCTGATCTCGACCGAGTTCAAGCTCGCCCCACTTGGGAAAATATCCTCCACCTGAGAGAAAAGATTGTAATCCTTGAACCCTAGGTAGTTATTGGCCAATGTTTTGAATGCCAAAAAATTATAGAGAGGAAAATGGATATGAACATCAACGAACAAGCTCACGATCGTTGACTTCTCTCTCAAAAATTGATCGAGGTTTTCCACAACGATAATAGATTTGCTTGTCGTTTGTAACAAAACAAAATTCAGATTGAAATCATTCATAACCTTTAAAAGATTAATATCATAGACATCGAAGGATAAAAAATTTGTAATGTCTGCGTTCGGAGAGGAGGGAACGTGTTCGCTGAGCTGCAGGCGTGCATCGTGCCCAACGACGATGCTGGAAAGAAGCAATACGTTCTTCAGTCGATCGTAATATTTTTTTAAAAATAAAAAAATAAAAAATAAAATTTTTGTTTTTTTTAGTTTTTAATTTTTTTTATTGTTTTAATTGAAAAATGACATGTGGCAGGGGTATTATGGGAATATTTTGTCAAAATGGGCATTTTTTAAAAGTTTTGATAGTTTGGGAGGCCAAAGTGTAAGCCTTGGTAGTTTGGGAGGCCATCCAAATAAAGTGTGGTAATTTGAGAGGCTACATTGTATTTTATGAATTGACATAATATATGTGAAAATTAAAAAAGAAGGGAGAGGGAGAGAACAAAAGGAAAAGGGCAAGTTATATTGAGATGCATCATTTTTGGCCGTTGCTAAAAATTACGTTAAGAATCCAATGAAAAGGAAATTAAGTAAAATTATGCTATAATTACCAAAACTATGGGGCAATAAATTAAACAACGCCAGAAGATAAGTAGTTTCTTTCAAAATGAGTTTCCATGAAAGCACTCTCTGTCTATGGTTGGCATTATCAACAGTATCTTTCTTTTTCTTAATTTTAAGGTGTCTCAATTGATAATTAAAAAAAAAAAAAAAAAAAATCATTTTTGTGGCAAAGCAATAAATTAAGACTGAGGGGTGTGGTCCACAAGGCTTGGGTTGTGATAAGGCGATGGCAACACTTGTGAAGTGGATGCTCTACATTGGCTGAAGAAAACGAATTACAAGACACTTGATTAGATCTATTTTTATTTTTCAAACTTACTTAGTAATTGTTGACTTTTAAATAATATATTGGTATCAAAATGAATTTAAAGGTCTTTTAGATATGCCAAAAAAATAATTTACTCCTTATAATCAAATTCCGTCCATTAAATTAATATATTCCGATAGTGTAATACGTCAAAGCCAAAAAAAATTATAATACGTGTTCTATTAACATCAGTGTCACAAAACTTGAAAGCCTAGCATCTTGGAAAATGAAGAAAATATGGACAAAATAAAAAATCCAACACCAAGGACCTTCATCCATGGCAACCATTAAAGCGTTAAAGGTAAAATATCTGATGTGTACCAACTAATAGAAACCACATGAAAATGATAAATAGATGAGCAATATTAATTGGTTACAAAAATAACTAGTAATTAAAATAAGAATCTTAAACTATCTAACTGACTAACTAGGATTAATACGGACTCCATTAACTCTAGACTAAGACTAACTCTACTAAGAATAATTGAAATCTTACTCTTTATTGTAGATTATTTGTTATTGGACACTAACATAAATACTAAATAATATGATCACATCGTTCCTTTCCTTTAACAATTTCCTTGTCCCCAATGAAAATTTTCTAAAAACTTCTCGTAAAACCCTTTTAAAAATATTATTTAACAATTATAAAAATAACATTAATTATTAAAAACTCAACCAAGGCATGCTTTCTCTTTCATAGCCCACACGAAGTTGCTTGTTTCCTTTTGCACATCTTTTTTTTTTTTTTTTCCTTTTTTTTTATTTAAAAAAAATAAATAAGGAGTTTGATATGTTGACTGAACTTCATACTTTTTCTTTGGGATTTCGCATCTTGTTAAGCAACCTAGCTGCCGCCTCTATCTCTTGTTTTCTTTTCCATATTTTTTTTTACCCTTTTTTCTAAGCCACACAAAGGCTCGTTGTTGATATAACTTAATTGCACCACAATAAAGAATAAACCCATGGATTGAACAGTGTAGATTTGTGTTTGAGTGAGATGGTTACATGGGCTTATAGCGTTGCTTTCTAAGCCGTTGGCAGTGTGGGCTAAGGATATTATTGCAATGTGGGCCCTAGCAGTGTTGCCGACGATGGTGGCTCTAGTGATGTCTGGGATTGTAGCTGGGACGGGCGGATTTGTGGTTTGGTGCGACGTCGGGACAGATGGATTTTTGTTGCTTCAGCAGCTCTTCGTTACGACAATGGCAGCTGGTGGGGTAGGTGTTTTGGACAATGATTAGCTTGTTGGAAATGAGCATGATGGAAAAAAAAAAATTTCAATTTTTCTTTTATGCTCCTCCATCTACTTGGTAATGCTAGGAAATCTGATAGACTCTATTCTAGCCTTGTTAATCAGCACTAAAAAAGAATTGGAAAGACATGGTGATGGACATGGATCGATGATTGTTGCAGAAAACAATCAACCTAGCTCTTATACCAACTGATGCGTACTAACTAATAATAATAGATGAGTTCATTCGAGGGAGCCGTGACCTCCAATATTTAATTATCATGCATCTTCTTCATTGATACTCCCCTCTTTAAATAGAAGAGCAATACCAATCGGTTACAAAGATAACTAGTAATCAAAATAGGACTCTTAAACTATCTAACTAACCAACTAGGATTAACTCTACTAAGAATAATTAGAATCAAACTCTTTATCGGAAATTATTTGTTATTGGACACTAACACAAATACTAAATAATATGATCACATCAATATCCATCAATTATCATCATCCTAAACTTATGGTACCATCTTTAACACCACTAATTACGACACAGGTAAAGTACTTTAAAACTCACAAACATTACAACTCTAAGAAATTTTATTTAATAAATTCATGTACAATTTTTACCATAAAGTTCAAAAGCTTATTTTTATCATCCTGTCATTCAGTTATATTGTAGTTGGATTGGAATTTGCCAGATAGAATTATTCTAAAATACCTTACAACTCACAAACATTAAAGTTTTGCCCAAATGGAAGAAAAAAAAAATTACATTAACCTCTAAGTGCTTACTTTCAAGTTCATGCTTATTTTTTAACATGGCAGTAAAACAATTAATCTAAAATGTATAAATTAATCTGTTCAAAATCCAAACCTAATGATAATTTTTACTCATACATAAAAGAGTAAGCACTTAAAATTAAACACTAAAAAACACATGCATATATGTAAGATTTCTCTACTGAAAATGTACGGGCATCAATTTTCAATACTACTCCATTGGGGCAACATCGTTTCCTAGCATAGTCTCAATCAACAGTCCAAGCGAAGCAAATGAAGATCCACCGTTCCCCAGAGCCTTCCTACTCTTTCCACTCATCTCTTTGACCCTCTTCCTCACCTCACTCTCATCGTCCATCAAACACTTGATCGCCTTTTCAATATCGTCAGCCACCAAAAGCTCACTGCCGCACCTATAATCCAATTTCAGCTCCACTGCTAAACACAGATCTCTCACCATCTGGAAGGCATTGATTTGCTGCTCCGCGTATATCGGCCACGCAGCAATAGGTACACCGTGCCACAAGCTCTCCAAGATCGAGTTCCACCCACAATGCGATACAAACCCTCCGATCGCTTTGTGGGCCAGGACCTCCACTTGCGGGGCCCACCCGCATATCATTCCGATTTCTCTCGTCCTTTCCAAGAATCCTGCCGGCAAGACCTCCTCAAGTTTCTGGCAATCGGACGGTGTGGGAATCGTATCATCAAGACCCGGGGGTGATGCCAATCGTACGGACCAGAGGAACCGGTGCCCACTCCGCTCCAGCGCAAGTGCGGTCTCTTTCAATTGCGGCGCAACGAAGCTCCCCCCGCTCCCAAAGCATAAGAACACCACGGATGATGGAGGCTGATCGTCGAGCCACTTCGTGATCTTATCATGCTCCCCCTGATTTGCCTCTGAATTTGTATGACCCTTGAGGTTAATCAACGGCCCAACTGCGTAAACGGGAGGTATTCCATCATCCAAAAACGTGCTGAATGCATGGGATTCCAGCTCATGGAACGTATTGACGATAATACCTTTGGCCTCTTTCAACTTTCTATCATGGTCTACCGTGGAGATGTACCCTTCTTTGTGGAACACAACTGAAGGCAAAACACTAGAAGGAACTGGGTTGACGTAACTCGGTATGACCAACTCGGGATCCGACTCACTAAACTCGATACCGACCTGGTCATGCCGGGTCAGAAGGTAGAGCGAGAAGCCAAGACAGGCTGCATTACAAGGGAAGTACACACAAGATGGGACACCGAGCTCATGTCCCACATCAATCATGGCGGTGCAAAGCAGATCCACCACCAACCCGGCAAGCAGAATCGAATGGGATAACACGCTGCTGACGATAGCTTCTTTGACATGAGCTTTGTGGCTGTCAATGAAATCGGTGAACCATTTTTCAACAGAGCTACGGAAAAGCTCTTGTGGAGGAGGGTCTACTTGAGGAAGATGAATACATTTGATGCGGGTGTGGGAGGCAGCAATTGATTGAATGTACGCATCGAGGGCGGCTGGTGCAAATGGTGGGTTTATGACGAGAACAGTGATTGAGAAACGATCATCCCGATCAAGTAAAAGCTTTGCAAACTCGATTATTGGTACGAGGTGACCCACTGCAGGGGTAGGGATGAACACAATCTCTGCCCTCCTCATCTTCCAGTACTCTTAATTACTGGTTTCTGATCTCTTCAATATATTTTTCATACATATATATATATATAGAGCTGGAATAATAAAAAAGGTAAATATATAATAAATTTCTACGAGCGATTTGAAATTATTCTCTTCCTTTTAAAAATTAATTTTTATTTCTTCAGTTTGTCACAGATTTGAAATCAGTCATTCTGTGATTTTGCAGTCCAATTTTTTTTACTTTTTTTAGTGTCACGTTAGCATTTTTGCCGTATCATAAAAGAAATTCATTTTTTTTTATTATATTACAAATTTCAAAACCCAAAATATTATTTTTTTATTTAAAAAAAAAAAAAAAATTGGGGGGTTTAAGGGTGGCTGCCCTTGGGGAGATGGGTGATGCCGGTCACCGCCGACCTATGCTGGAGGCCACACGGCACCCCCCCTCCCTCCACCCCATGGATCCCCCTTGAGACCTATGGGGGAGGTCGCGAGCCACCCCATAGGCCAAGGGTGGCGCGCTAGCCACCCCAGAGGTGGCCGATGCCACCATTGATATAGCCGCGCAATTGCCCTCCAAACCCCTCATTTTTCATTTTTTTAAATAAAAATCTTATGATGATGTGGCGAAAATATTGACGTGGCATTAACGGAAATAACAAAAAAAAAAAAAAGAAAAAAAAAAAGGACGAAAAAAGCTGAATGACTTATTTCAAATATGCGATAAACTAAATGAGTAAAAATTGATTTTTAGAAAGTAAGAGACTAATTTCAAATCGCCTATTGACTCAAAATTTGTCATACATTTACCCTAATAAAAATGTTTCTCAATAACCTCTAAAACAGGAAATAAAAAAATTGGTAGATCATAAAAAATAAAAAAAGAAAAAGAAAAAGAAAAAGAAAAATTAAAAAAAAAAAAAAAAAAAAAAAAAAGAAAAAGAAAAATGTTCCTTATAGTAATAAGAATGACAATTTTCAATAACCTGTAAATGGTCACACACACACACACATAAAAAAAAAAAAAAAAAAAAAAAAAAAAAAAAAAGAAAAAAGAAAATAAAAAAAAAAAGAAAAAAAAAAAATGTGTTCGTTATAATTTGTGAGAAAATATTTGGAATGACAATTTATAAGTTGTTTAACAATTAAAATTTTATGGTTTGACAAATTAGTTATTAAATAAGTAAATTGGTAAGTCATATTTTTTGTTCAATTATTTTTTTCTACACAATACGATTATAAAGAACTTTATTCTAAAAATTGTGCCAAAAACAACAATAAATTTATAATATATGAAGTTCAAAAAAATAAATTATAATATATGAAATTGAACTATTCCTAATACCACTCAATTTATGATATATCGTAATTCAAAAAAAAAAAAAAAAAAAAAAAATTGTAATATATGGTAAGTCTTTTGGAAAGGTCACCGATGACGCAACCGGTGCGTGCAATTATTGTTCGACCCACAGTGTTTAAAAGGGATGATGAATCAATCAGGTAAGCGAATGAAAAACCTTAGAAAAATGCTAAACATCCCAAAATTTTTTTCCAAAAGTTGGTTCCCAAATGATGTGTCACAATCCCATGAGATTGTGGCACATTTTTCAAAATGATAGATTGCATAAGGTGTTGACACATCATTTGGGAACAAATTTTTGGGAAAAAAATTTGGGAGGCCTAGCATTCCCCAAAACCTTAATGGTACCCACTCCTTTTTTGCTTTTCCTTTTTTTTTTTTTTTTTTTTTTATCACTTTCCTCACACTAAAGTTTAAATTTCATTTCATATTATATCACATCAATCACCTTTTATTAATATTCAAAAAAAAAAAAAAAAAAAAAACTCCCAACAAAACTTTTTCTCAAATGGAGCATTCAATTCTATCATGGGTTGGTTTTACATTTCAAGTTTTACATTAATTTTGAATCACTTTATCTTATTGTCTTTTAGCTGGCTGATCTTCAAGCTGAGCATGTGCAATTTAGCGCATTGAAGGTTGAGAATTAGAGTTTAAAAGTGAGATCAAGATTTCCTCAAATTTCTTTTAAATTTGAGATTTTCAAATTATTAAATCTTCGCCATACATTGCATCTAACAATCCAAAATGTGACAGCTGTCATACAAAATAAATACGAAATTTGTTGATGTAGTTTCCGGTTTGATGACATAGCAGCCTCAGATTCGCTCTTTCTCCTGTGAACTACAGCACAGTAAAGACCCGCTGGGGGTTGGTCGGCAGAGCCTCATTCAACACCCAAATCAGTAAGGAGAGGAAGAGAGAGAATGATCATAGTAAATGATATATGTTACCTCTTTAACCATTATATGTGTATATATAGGTTTCTTCCCAATTGTTGTGCGTGTAGAAGAAGTTAAACCTATTTCCTGGTTGGCGTGTAGAGGTGGTCCTGTGATTGTCTAATATGAATAAAGACCAGTCATGATATTCTAACGCCCGGTAAGGTGTGCTGATGTTAGGTGTGAAGCTTTGTACTGACACCTGATATGATTTCTGACTTGATTTGACTAAGTAATACATGCTGGATATCTTTATAAATGTTGAGGATCTTGGTTATGCCCAACCTGCGCACGATTCAAGGGTACAATTCGAGTGTCATACGACCCGTGCATATTGCAAGTGTCGTACATAGTCCGAATGAGGATAACAATTCTCCAACAGCTACCTCCCAATTCTCTTATTTTATACTTGAGATGAAGAGAATTTAAGCAAGGGAATTATGTAAGGTGATGCTCCAAAATTCTAGAATCTTGAATTTCCTCCTTTCTGGAATTCCTTGTGATAAAGTGACTTTTCTTGAGCTTTGATTGGGTTTCAAAGATTTTGTGACTTCCCGAGACCTCTCATAATAATTCCATGGATTCATGGATGCCGAACTCATAGAGCTTGTTGTAGTCTTCGTGAAAACTCAAAAAACTTATATTAACTATCTCCCCTTAGATAAGGGGGGTGTCTTGGGCTTTGAGAGTGTTCCCCGACTGGCAACCCCTTCGACCACTCTCAACCCTTTCTATAACCTCGAGAAAGGAGGAAATCTCGGGAATCGGTTTAGCTTCCTGGCTGACAAACTGCTTGCCGTTCTCAACCCAAATAGAAATGATAGCTTTAAAAGACAACTAATTAAAGGTTAAATTCAGAGTCTTAAGACAAAATCTATATTTTGGAATTCAAATTCTCTGGTCGTTTGTTTCGTGAAATAATGATGGAAGCCAATGCTTTGAGCTTCGAATCGCCAGGCTTGAGGGGTCACGTTAATGGCTATTTTATTATTGATACACTCAAGCCCATATCAGCTGACTTAACTAAAATACATATGCGTTTAATATTGTGAGTAAACCACGACATAAAAGCAATGCGTATTTATTCTTTAAACATGATAATTATCTGTTATGTTAGAAATCATGGCCTAACACTATTATATGGTTGAGTGACGGTACACATACTCCCACTTCCACACTTTTGACATATCTTTGAAAATTAAATTCATGATGGATTATTATTGAATTTTGATTAATTAGTGATTTTAAAAGTTATGTCAATAAATGTGAGAGTGAGGTGTAGAAGTAAGAGTGTGTGTAACATTTCTCTTATGTAGTTTCATTACGCAAAAGCTTAAGAGTGGACACATGGAGATTCATTAATAAATGATAATCCAAATAAAGCTACACTTCGTTATTGTTCACGACCAAAAAAGAAAATGAATTGACATATAATATATGTGAAAATTAAAAAGATCGAAGGGAGAGGGAGAGAACAAAAGGAAAAGGGCAAGTTATATTGAGATACATCATATTTGGCAGTTGCTAAAAATTACGTTAAGAATCCAATGAAAAGGAAATTAAGTAAAATTATGCTATAATTACCAAAACTATGGGGCAATAAATTAAACAACGCCTGAAGATAAGTAGTCCCTTTCAAAATGAGTTTCCATGAAAGCGCTCTCTGTCAAATTATCAACACCTTTCTTTTTCTTAATTTTAAGGTGCATGTCTCAATCGATAAAATAAAATAATAATAAAAAAAAAGTCCTTTTTTTTTTTTTTTTTTTTTTGTGCAAAAGCAATAAATTAAGACCGAGCGGTGTGGTCCACAAGGCTTGGGTTGTGATAAGGTGATGGCTAGCTACTTCTCAAGTGGATGCTCTACAGTGGCCCAACAAAAAAACGAATTACAAGACACTTGATTAGCTCTTTTTTTTTTTCTTCTTTCAAACTTACTTAGTAATTGTTGACTTTTAAACAATTTACTCCTACCAATGCCAAAATGAATCCAAAGGTGCTTTAAGTATGCCAAAAAGATAATTTAACTTTTATAATCAAATTATGTTCATTGAATTAACATATTTCAATAATATGACATGTGAGAGCCAATAAAATTATGATATATATATATTCTACTAAATTCAGTATCACAAAACTTGAAAGCCTAGCGTCCGTGGAAACACTCGAGGATCACGTGTAAGGATAATGAAGAAAGTATAGACAAAATAAAAAATCCAACATGGGGGACCTTCATCCACGGCAACCATTGAAATGATAAAGATAAAATATCCATCAATTATCATCCTAAACTTATGGTACCATCTTTAACACCACCACTAATTACGATACAGGCCCTGTTTGTTTCCTCCCTCTCCCTACCCTCTCCTCATTTTCCCCCCCGACAAATTGTACTGTCCGTGTCCCTCCCCCAGCCTTTTGGCAGAAGACCGATTTGAATGTTGAAACATGAAGTTGATTGAATTTTCTACTTTACCCCCAGAAGCTTCATCGTGAAATTATTCAGTTATATTTAATAAATTCATGTACAATTACCATAAAGTTTAAAAGCTTATTTTTATAGTCAAGTTATTCAGTTATATTGTAGTTGGATAGGAATTTACTAGATAGAATTATTCTAAAATCCCTTACAACTCACAAACATTAAAGCTTTGCACGTACACAGATAGAAGCAAAAAAAAAAAAAAAAATTTACATTTACTTCTAAGTACTTACTTTCAAGTGCTTATTTTTTTATATGACGGTGAAACTATTAATGTAAAATGTATAAATTAATCTGATCAAAATTCAAATATAATGATAATTTTTACTCATTCATAAAATAGTAAGCACTAAAAAATGCATGTAAGATTTCTCTACTGAAAATGTGCATCAATTTTCACTACTCCGTTTGGGCAAAATCGTTTCCCAGCATAGTCTCAATCAACAGTCCAAGGGAAGCAAATGAAGATCCACCGTTCACCACAGCCTTCCTACTCTTTCCACTCATCTCTTTGACCCTCTTCCTCACATCACTCTCACCATCCATCAAACACTTGACCGCCTTTTCAATCTCCTCAGCCACCACAAGCTCATCGCTGCGCCTACAATCCAATTTCAGCTCCACTGCTAAACCCAAATCCCTAACCATCTGGAAGGTGTTGATCTTCTGCTCTGCGTAAATCGGCCACGCAGCAATAGGTACACCGTGCCACAAGCTCTCCAAGATCGAGTTCCACCCACAATGCGATACGAACCCTCCGATCGCTTTGTGGGCTAGGACCTCCACTTGCGGGGCCCACCCACATATCAATCCGATTTCTCTAGTCCTTTCCAAGAATCCTGCCGGCAAGACCTCCTCGAGATTCTGGCAATCGGACGGTGTGGCAATCTTATCATTACCTGGGGGTGATGCCAATCGTACGGACCAGAGGAACCGGTGCCCACTCCGCTCGAGTGCAAGTGCGGTCTCTTTCAACTGCGGCGCACCAAAGCTCCCCATGCTCCCAAAGCATAAGAACACCACAGATGATGGAGGCTGATCGTCGAGCCACTTCCTGATCTTATCATGTTCCGCCTGATTTGCCTCTGAATTTGTCTGACCCTTGAGGTTAATCAACGGCCCAACTGCATAAACGGGAGGTATTCCATCATCCAAAAACGATCTGAACGCATGGGATTCCAGCTCATGGAACGTATTGACGATAATACCTTTGGCCTCTTTCAACTTTCTACCTTGGTTTACCATGGAGATGTACCCTTGTTTGTGGAACACAAATGAAGGCAAAACACTAGAAGGAACCGGGTTGATGTAACTCGGTATGACCGACTCGGGATGCGACTCACTAAACTCGATACCGACCTGGTCGTGCCGGGTCAGAAGGTAGAGCGAGAAGCCAAGACAGGCTGCATTATTAGTGAAGAACACATAAGATGGGACACCGAGCTCATGCCCCACATCAATCATGGCGGTGCAAAACATATCCACCACCAACCCGGCAAGCGGAATCGAATCGGATAACACGCTGCTGGTGATAGCTTCTTTGACATGAGCTTTGTGGCTGTCAATGAAATCGGCGACATATTTTTCAACGGAGCTACGGAAAAGCTCTTGTGGAGGAGGGTCTACTAGAGGAAGATGAATACATTTTATGCGGGTGTGGGAGGCAGCAATTGATTGAATGTACGCATCGAAGGTGGCTGCTGCAAATGGTGGGTTTATGACGAGAAGAGTGATTGAGAAACGATCATCCCGACCAAGTAAAAGATTTGCAAACTCGATAATGGATACGAGGTGACCCACTGCAGGGGTAGGGATGAACACAAGCTCTGCCCTCCTCATCTTCCAGTACCATTAATGACTGGTTTCGGATCTCTTCAATATATTTTTCATGTATATACTGAAATAATGAAAAATAAAAAACCTGAAAATGGTCACACAAAAAAAAAAAAAAAAAAATGTGGTCCTTATAATTTGTTAGAAAATGTTTGGAATGAGAATTTATAAGTAGTGAAATAGTTAAAATTTTATTGTTTGACAAATTAGTTATTAAATAAGTAAATTGATAAGTCATATTTTTTGTTCAATTATTTTTTTGTATGCAATACAATTATAAAGAACTTTATACTAAAAATTGTGCCAATAACAACCATAAATTTATAATATATGAAGTTTAAAAAAGAATTATAATATATGAAAATTATACTATTCCTATTACCACTCAATTTGTGATATATGGTAATTTCCGAAAAAACAAAAAATGTAATATACGGTAAGTCTTTTGGATAGGTCACTGATGACGCAACCAGTGCAATTATTGTTGGACCCACAGTGTTTAAAAGAGATGATTAATTAGGTAAGCGAATGGAAAGCCTTAATAGTACATTCTCTTTTTTTTCAAATCAATTTTTTCTTTAAAAAAATAAGTTAAAAAACTTATTTTTACACTCCCTGACCTACTCTAACCTCGAGTGGCTATGCTACTACAGAAGTCATAACCGTGACTTTCATTTCTACATGGTGCGCCAATTACAAAACAATTATTGGATCTAAAGTCCATCATAACATAATCATAAATCTCTTTGACTATAGGGTTAACTTGTATAATATTAAGTTCATAGCCATTATCCTGCATGTACAGTTGTATCATGTCATATGATACAATTAAATATTCACATTCTTTTACATGCATGTTTTTATAATCTCATCATTTTCATTGTCTTGTTATTCATCACTTATTGTTATAAAATAGAGTTCACAATAATCAAAAGTGCATTTCATGTGAATTTTAAGCATACATGTTTGGTACACAAAATAATAATGATATGCAAGAAAAAATAATAAATTAATAATAAGTATTCATGTGAAATTTACTCACTTGCGTTGTAGGGTTCTTCCACAAAAACCACATTAGGCTCTACAACCTCGAAATCTGAAAAAGACCAATAATTATTTCTAAACCCGAGCTAAACAAGTCTTAAATCTTAAATAAGCTCAAAATAGCCTTATTGCCCGACTGTCGAACATTCGGACAGAAGGTTGAGCATTCGGCCTCTACATTAAACGTTCATCCAATGAAGGGTTGAACACTTGGTGCTAGGCGAAATCCCATTTTCAAACCTAAAAGTGATAAAACTACTTCTAGGCAAGTCCTAAGGTCTTAATATGATCTATAACAAAATCCTAAGCTACAATAACACCTCCATGCAAAATTTGATACGTTATACCTCATCAAATCAATAATCCATCTTTAAGCTAGCATTAAAGCAAAAAGTAAGTAAAACGGTAAAACTAGATAGAGCTATTATCAAAACAGTTCCATCGTTAAGCTAGCATTAAAGCAAAAAGTAAGTAAAGCGGTAAAACTAGATAGAGCTATTATCAAAACAGTAAGTAAGCAACATAATAACTCTACTAAAATGAACTAGGCTAAGAAAGTTACCTCATTGGTGTGAAAAGAGCTTGTTCCTCTTTTAAAGCACTCTCACACACTCACAGGGGATATACTAAGAAATAGAGGACGAAAATAGGCTGAAGGGGCATAAGGGGTGGAGTATTTATAGGCTTGGGAGTCTGAAAATAAGGATGAATTGTTCTTACACATTTTTGCCAAACATCAATGTTCGGTCTACTTTAATCGAATGTTCGGTATACCTTTTGACACAAAGCGTGTTGCCTAAACAATGGCATACGTCATAAGAACGAACATTCGTGACGTAAGCCTCCAACATTCGGTGTACTATTTTATCCAACGTTTGGCATCCTTTATTGAACGTTCAATTAGGACATAATATATATATAAAAAAAAATTAATTAAAAAAAAAAAACTTCCTTGACTAGCTCTAATACTTAATGATCATTAATTAAGGCTTTCTTAACCCTAATTATTAGTCGAGGTACTACATTCCTCACCTCTTATAAAAATTTCATCCTCGAAATTTAAGAATAAAAGAAAAGACTTAAAAGGAATGGTAATATTACCTTATCTCTGTAACCTAGCACAACTCATGCTCAGTAAATTCTTGGGTGATCTCCTCTTATCCATTTTTTGGCACGAAAGCTTATTCATGTTCAAAAAGGTGCATAAAGTCAATCTGCAGATCAACTAATGTATCATAGTCAATCTTGCCTATGCTAAACCAATCGTCATCGATCTCTACTCCCAAATCTATCCATTTGCAAAAGGAATAGTTCCACATGCAATATGGATCCATTGGTATCTTTGCCATGATCCTAAGCTTCCTGAACAGGAAAACAAGCCATTCTTAGTAGAATCACGCAACTATCTTTAGTGCAAGATAATCCAATGCAAGGAACCATACACATAGGATCTTCGAATAGATGTTGAAATCGGTTCTTCACATCCGGTTCCACTTCCCATGATGATTCCTCAGCTCCATGGTTATGCCATAATACCTTGACAATTGGAATTGTCTTGGTGCTCAACACATGCTCCTTGTGATCCAAGATTCCCACAGGCATCTCCTCATATGTCAGTCCTTCTTCGTTCCAAAGGTTCATACTCCACTACCAAATCTGGGTTAGGGATGTACTTCCTTAGCATTGAAATATGGAAGATATCGTGCATCCCTGCCAAATATGGCGGTAGGGCAATTCGATAGGCTAGTTTTCATACTCTTTGAGTAACCTTTAATGGCCCGACAAATCGAAGGCTCAACTTCCCCTTTTTTCCAAACCTCATCAAATCTTTCATTGGGGATATCTTTAAAAATATATGGTCCCCAACCTCAAATTTGAGTATCCATCTTCGATTATCAACATAATTATTTTGTGGACTCAGGGCTACTGTCATCCTTTGTCTGATAAGAATTATTTTTTCTCAAGTGTCTTGAATCATTTTCGCCCTAGTTGTTGTTCCTCAACATTGCTCTAATATAGGGGTGATTGACACTTTCGCCCATAGAGCGCTTCGTAGGGTGGCATTCCAATAGTTGCTTGATAACTATTGTTGTAAGAAAACTCAATAAAAGTTAGAGACTAAATTCAACTTCCTTGGAAATCCAAAACACAGGCTTACAACATATCTTCTAAGATTTGATTGGTTCACTCTAATTGGCCATCAATTTGTGGGTGAAAGGTGGTAGTAAACTTTAATTTCGTCCACATTTCTTGATGTAAGCTTTGCCAAAATCTTGAAGTGAAATGTGAATCCTTGTTTGAAACGATTGCCGAAGTTACTTCGTGAGGTCGTACCACATTTTGAATGTACAACCTTGTCAATTTGTCCATTGGATCTTTCACCTTTATGGGAAGAAAATGAGTACTTTTCGTTAAACAACCCATAACCACCCAAAATGGCCTCTTCCTCCGTCGACGTTCATGGTAGGCTCAGTATAAAGTCCATTGTGATTTCGTCCTATTTCCACTTAGGCACAAGTAATGGCTTGAGCATTCATGCCGGTCTTTGGTGTTATGCCTTAACTTGCTGACAAGTGGGGCATTGCTTGACATACTTGGCAATACCTCGTTTCATGTTGTTCCACCAAAATTTTTCCTTCAAATCCTTGTACATCTTGGTACTCCCATGATGTATAGTGTATAAGGAATGGTGAGCCTCATTCATAATCTCTCTTCTCAACTCGCTTCCTGGCACACATTCCTAATTGAAACCGGCGGGCATCCCATCATCCCTTAGATGAAACTCTTGTGCCTTCCTTTCTTCAAATTGCTTCTTGATCCTCTGACACTCCTGATCATTACTTTGAGCGATCTTGATCCTTTCTAACAATTCTATCACATAAACCATGCTGGATAGAAGTGCAGGTGTGTCCTTGTTAACGACTTCCAATTTCAACCCCTCGAGCTCCATTATCAACTAAGGTCGAGTAATTTCAATACTTGCAAGCTCAATAGTTGACTTGAGATTGGCTCGACTGAACTCGACTTGTACTTGACTCGATTATTAAATGAGCCGTTCGTGAACACGATACTAGGCTCGATTATTAAACAATAAAATTTCTATAAATTCGGCTCGACTCGGTTAATGTTTGTGAGGCCACTTGTATAAGGATGGACTCGCTTATTAGGGCTCGACTTGTATATATATATATGTGTGTGTGTGTGGCATAACTTAAGTAACAAATAACAATGGTCAATATATATTAAGTGCCAATAATTAATTGTTTATATGTATATTGAAAAGTAAATTTAAATGATATCAATACTTAATCATATTATTCATATAATATAATAGAACCGTATAATTATATAATAATCTAACATTGTACTACATGATCTCATATAATCTTTATATCATATGAATATGATCATATAATCTAATTATTACCCTTAGATACTTATGAATCGTTAGACCATATGATCCGAGATTTATGATCAAATGATAATACTCATATCATATGATTAATTATGATTTAAGATTCTAAGTAATTGAAATTCTTAATCATACTTAGATGCTGTGATTAGACATATAGATTAGATACGTAAGTATGAATTCACATTAATCATATGATATAATATCAATTCTGAAATTTAATCATATTATTCGTATACATTGACAATGTGATTCATATAATCCCAAATTATATGATAAGAATTGAAATAACCAATGAGTTAATTATAATAACAAATTAAGCATTATCATTAGAATTTAGATCATATGATTATATCTTATCATTAGAATTTAAATCACATGATCTTGTGATCTAACATTGTGCCATAAAATCATTAGATAATATGATCTAAGTATTATCGTTAGACTAAAAAAATGTATTATCATTAAATACATAGAATCATATGATTATATAATAATTATTATTTTTAATGTTATTAACTTAATAATAACTATTGACTATTGTTACTATTTTCTATCATTAGAAACATAGGAATTGATAATACTATTTTATTCGAGATCACATGATACAAGCATTGATCTATATTAAGTACGTAAGTATATTTTTTTCCGGTCCAATAATTTAATTTTTTTTTAAGTCAGTAAGTTCATTATTATTATTATTATACCTTAATTATAATTTACAGCTAAAATCATATTTTATAGGCTATGAAACAAACTATGATTTTTCATATTATTATTATTATCTAATTATATAACTAAGTAGATTTTTTTTTTTATTATTATTTTTTTTATACATGATTAAGTATAATAATATGAAATGTTGTGTTTTTAGTAACTAATTAGTGGTTATTATTATTTATTTTTTTTTTATTTTTTTTTAAAAAATCTTTAAGGTTCAAACGTACTCTTCCAATCATAGAAAAAAGAAACATTATTCCTCTTTCACCATTAAACACACTCGAAAAGGTGGAATAGCTTTAATGCTTTTCTTTATTCCAAAAAATTATTTAAGGTTCAAATACGCTCTTCAAAAACATTAAACGCACTGCAATTTGCAAAGGGTGGAATAGCTTTAATGCTTGTCTTTATTTCACTAGATTCTCTTTACTGTATAGGTTGTATAGCTCACTAAAACGCAGGCTTGCAAAACATTAAACGCATACTCCCTTTGTAATGGACGACAGCTACGTTCCACCATTTTCTCCAACCATTCCTTGTCTCACACATAGCCTTAGACTATGGACTTGGTCTTCATGCACGCCTAATTCTTCACTTTTACAATTCAACAACTTGCTTATCAAATAATCTTTCCCATCTTCTGTCTTTCTTCTGAAAATCACCCTAAATCAGACATTTTCATTGGCCATTTTCTTATTCTTCACTTCTTTTTTCTTTTCTCATGTATGGGCTTTCTTCTTTTTAATGTTCTTTTCTTAGTCATTCAAAGGTGCCTTTTCTAAGTCATTTTCTTCTTCTTCTTCTTCTTCTTCATATCACGCACGTTCTCAGTTGTTCTGTGGACTGTCGTCTTTGGCTTTGCGATGATTCGACGTGGGGGTTTAACATGTTAGAAAGAGATATTTCAGGCCTTTAAGAGGCGACTCTAGGACTTTCCAGACTTTTCAACTTACACGAGCCGAGCTCAAGCTCGGCCAATGTGATCGAGCTTAAGCTCGCACAAGGTTCACCCCTTGGCGAGCCGAGCTTAAGCATAGAAATGGGGCTCATCACGAGCTCGAGCTTGAGCTCGAGCTTGAGGAAAAATCAAAAGAGCCAGGCACAAGCAATCACTACTCGCTCAAGCTCGGATCATTTACACTCCTATCTGCCTCATGTTTAATTCTTTGTGAGTTAAGAAATACGTTAAGCTCTTGTTATCAATGTAGATCTCACACTGTTCGCCATAAAATAGTGCCTCCAAATCTTAATAGCAAAAGCAATGGCTGCCAACTCTATGTTGTGTGTCAAATAGTTTTGTTCGTAGCTTTTCAATTGGTGTGAGACGTATGCAATTACCTTGTCATTTTGTATAACTACGCTCTTCAGTCCTTTCTTTAAAGGTGTCACTGTAAACCACAAAATTTCCTGATTTTGTAGTTAACGTTAGTATAGGTGCTGACACTATCCATTTCTTCAATTCTTGAAATCTTTCCTTGCAAACGTCTAACCATAAGTAGCGAACGTTCTTCCTTGTGTGGGCGGTCAAAAGCCCTGACAATTTGGAAAATCTGTCGATAAAGTGGTGATAGTAATCAGCCAGTCCTAGGAAACTCTGAATCTCTTGTATGCTATTCGGCCTTCCCCATTTAACTACTGCCTTGACCTTCTCTGAGTCTATAGATAACCCTTCTCCAGAGATCATGTTTCCAAGGAAGGACATGCTATCCAACCAAAATTCACACTTCTCGAGTTTGGCGTTTGCTCTTGTCGAAGCCTCTCCAATGCTTTTCGCAAGTGCATTTCGTACTTGTTATGTTTCTTGGAATAGATCAGGATATCGTCAATGAAGACCACTATAAATTGATCTAGGTAGTCATGGAAAACTTTATTCGTAGTGTCCATAAATATTGTTGGGGCATTAGTCAACCCAAATGACATCACCAGAAACATTTAATGTCCGTTACAAGTTCAAAATGCTGTCTTGGGAACATCCTCCTTCACTCTGACTTAGTGGTAACCCGATTGCAAGTCGATTTTTAAAAATATGCTAGCTCCTTGCAATTGATCTAGCAAATCGTCAATCCTTGGCAAAGGATACTTGTTCTTGATCGTGACCTTGTTCAGCTCCAAATAATCGATGCACATCCTCATCGTCCAGTCCTTTTTAATAAACAACACGGGCGGATCCCATTTTGATGAACTTGGGCGCATAAAACCCTTGTCTAGTAACTCCTGTAGCTGGGTCTTCAACTCCTTTAGATCTGTTGGCGCCATCCTATATGGTTCCTTAAATATAGGACCAGTACTGAAAATACATTCTATTATGAATTCGACCTAAAAAATAAAGAGACTTCTAATTTAACTATGTGTGTGTGCAACGTGTAACAAAATATCAAATGGGCAAAATTAAATAAAATAGATATTTTGTTAACGAAGTGGAAACTCAATGAAGAAAAACCACGTTAGGGCAGCCAAATCTAGGAAATCCATTATCAGAAGACAAAGCTAGTACAAAGACAGTAACACTAACATACCCATATGCAGTAATCGTATCTTGCATCCTGACACGTAACCCAATATGAATGCCTCCCAACCAATTCCCTTACTTGAAGGGGTCTTCTATGGATTCCTTTATCTTAAGGCTCCTTCATAAGATAGACTTCAAACACGAGCACATCATCAACACAATGGCAACGGCTTGAAAGCTAGCGGATCTTCACAATTTCTCCCTATAATATATTCTCTAAGTTATAAAGAATTCATTACAGAATTCGGTAAAGAATACATGCCTATAGGCCTATATTTATAGGCTTAGCAGACCTAAAACAAGTCTGAAATGGATTTCTCTAGGCGGCATCCAGATGCAAGCTGAGACCGTCCGGATGGACAATTGTGCAACCGGCTTTCTATAACGCGCTCCAATCGATTCCATATTAAGGATGGGTCCGGATGGTGTTGCCCTAACGTTCAGACGATTGCAAAATTCCTCCACGTCTTGCCTTATCAAGGATTGCGTCTAGACGGTGTAGCCCTAACATCCGGACGGATGCAGCTGTCTTCCCATATACGTGTCTGTGAAGGAAATATGATTACTTGTCGAACACTGATATATGTCCGGACGTGTTGCCATGATGTTCGGATGAATGCAACCTTGAATTGTTCGAATCTTCTAGACACTGATGGGTGTTCAGACAAAAGTTGCTGACTGATGAGCATCCGGACGCTTTACAGGGCCGTTCAGATGAAAACAAAGGATCTGACTTTTCTGAGTTTGGAATCTACACAGAATCTTCCTTGAACACTGAAATAGCATTCTTGCAGCTTCTGACACTGAAACTTGTCATAATAAGGCTCTTTCCATCTTAGAGGAATAAACTCTAAATACTTTGAAGATTCTAGAATATACTGCATCCCTGTGAAAGCAGCAATATTACATGATAGTGATTTTGTAAACAGAATGCAGCCAATCAAAAACTAATAAACTCCCCTTTTGGCCATTCTCGGACAAAACTCACTTGACCGGTTAAAATTATATTTCCAATCCAAAACTAAAAATACTCAATCTTTTTGTCTCAAAAGGATGAAGGATAAATAGAGTATAGAAAAACTACAGTTACAAAATACTCTCCCTAGATGTCTCAACAGGACAGGGGTAAACAGAGTATATCATATTCTAAAATTACTGTCCCAAAGTCCAAACACAGGGAAAAGAAAATTGTAAAAAGCCCAAATAATCAGATTTGTAAAACAACTGATAGAGGGAGGAACAAAAATTCTCAAAGCACCAAATCCTGCTGATCCACTGAACCAAGTGACAGAGAAAAATCTATTCATTAATCTGGATTTGTGCTACTTCGGCTTCTAGCTCCTGAAGCCGGGTACCATAGACAGAAAAACTTCAGTTACTTGAGTTTGCGATGCCTGAACCTGATTATCCATAGATTCAAGTCCTCTAGTCAACTGGTCTGCAAGATAAATGAGAAGATCCGATGAAAGAAGCTACGGAAAGCTCTGCATGAGCTGGGGGAAAAGCTCATTTAAATCCTGAGACCTTTGGAAATTGAAACATATAACTTCAACAACAGTCTGTTTTTCAAAGAATCCATCTGTCGGATATTATGCTGGGGGCTGCTGGACGACATATTCTTGAAAAGATTTACAACATTAAAAAAAAAAAAAAAAAGTAAAAAAAAAATTGGGGAGAAGATGCAGAATTTTTTTTTTTTTTTTTTTTTCTCTTTTGATAGCTTTCCAGATATTGTATGTGTTTTTGCCTGATATCTCAGTTCATTATGCACTAATTGAATATGCTCGTTTATGATTAAGAGTTTATGTGTAATATCTGCTAAGTTTTCCTGTTGTATCTTAATAATAGACAGTTGTTTTTTTCATGCGATAAAATTTTGCACCATCTAAAGCTCTCCTAAGGTACATTTTTTTTTTTCTCTTTGACTTTTAGCTTTTGGAAATTCTGATGTGAGAGAATTTTTTTGCTAAGATGGTCAAATTGATCAACTTGCTAGTTGAACCTAGAGCCTAAAAATTTTAACATTCTTTCTAGGTTACTGCACAAATGATAAAAAGCATTAAAAAATGAATAAATATGGATAAATAAAAAGATTCACAGCTTTTATGCTATAAATCTGTTCTTAAACTTGTCCCTATAAAAACAGTCTGTGATCAAATCATTGCGGAAATAGACGGTCACTAAAGGACTAGGTAAAAGAAAGTGCTGCATCTTAGAGGGAGTGTATCAGATGAGGGTGGCTAGGCCCTAAAACAATAAGGTTTGACTTTTGATTGACCTGTTATCGATTTTCTCTCTTGTTTAGAAAATCTGGTTGCTTTAAGTCATATCAGTGAACTTCATACTTTATTGAGAAAGCTTTCACACACACACGCATTGCTTGAGTTGAGTAATCTATTTAAAATTTCTATGTATATGGAAATTTGTGCTTATTGAATACTTAACTCTTATTTATATCTTTGCATATTTTTGCAATGCTATTTGACTGCTTTATTAGTTGATTATATATGCATGTTCTGAAGCTAACTTTAGGGAAAAATATTTTTTTACAAATTTTTCCTTCAATTTTAGATTTTTAGTGTGAAGCATCCGGATGGATCTATTCTTACGTCTGGACGAGAGCAGTCTTGTCGTATGCTGACCTAGCAGTAGCCGTCTGGACGGACAAGTGATACATTCGAACGGGATCTCTAAAGGTTTAAGACTTGCGTCTCTTTCTCTGCCATACACACATCTCTGCATTTTTATTGATTTATCATGTTATTTTGTGTGTTTTTCTTGCGGATTTCTCTTGAGATTTTGGCATTCTCTACACATTTCTTCTTATTCCATAATCTTCTTTGTGTCTTCCTTTGTTATTTTAAGTTTTGTGCTTTTAGAATATTGAAATATTTGTTGATTAGGATATTTTCTTGAGATATTGTGCATGAAAAACCTATTTTGTCTATGTATTGGGTTGATGTTGATATATTTATGCCTTATGCATTGCTGCATTGCTAACAAGATCTGATTTTTCTTGGTAATGGTCTATTTTGGAGATATTTCTGTTTAATGTTGATTTAGGAATATGTCATCCAGCGGCTCCCAGCACAATGTCTGACATATGGATCTTTTGGAAAAGATTGTTGAAGTCATATGTTCATATTTCCAAAGGTCTCAGGTTTTAGACGAGCTCTTCCCCCCCGCTCATGCAGAGCCTTCTGTAGCATCTCCCTCAGATTTGTATCAGTTAGAGGTTTAGTGGTGAATCTCCTCTTTTATTTTGCAAACTAGTTGCTTAGAGGATGTCAATATGCAGATAACCAGGTTTAGGCTTTGCAAAATCAAGCGACTAAAGATTTTTTTTCAGTCTGTGGTTCCCAGCTTCCAGAGCTAAAAGCCAGAGTAGAACAAATCCAGCCTTTTCTACGGCTTTCTCTCCGTTACTTGATTTTAGTGGATCAGTAGGATTTGGTACTTGGAGAATTTTTGTTCCTCTCTTTTGGGCCACTTGCAGACTCTTTTCTATTTTCCTATTGTTTTGGATTTTAGAACGTTTTTGTTTATGAATTTTATATACTCTATTTACCCATGTCCTGTTGTGACATCAAGGGGGAGTATTTTATGGCTATGGTTTTCATACTCTGCTTTACCCTTTGTCCTTTTGAGATAAAAAGGGGGAGTATATGTTAGTTTTTTGAACTGGGAATGCATTTTTAACCGGTCAAGTGATTTTCGTCCCAGAATGGCCAAAGTGAGAGTTTGTTAGTTTTGATTGACTGCATTCTGTTTGACAAAATCACTTCTATGTAATGTTGCTGTTTTCACAGAGATGCCGTAGATTTCAGAGTCCTCAAATATTCAAAGTTTATTTCTCTGATATAGAAAGAGCTTTATCATGACAAGTTCTAGTGTCACAAGCTGAAAAAAGGCTATTTCAGTGTTCCAGAAAGATTCGGTCTAGACTCCAAGTCAGAAAATTTGGATCCTTTGTTTCCGTCCAAATGACTTGGTATTTCCTTTCGGGCCCTCATCATTCAGCAACATTCATTTGGATGATGTCGCAATACCGTCCGGACTCCCATCAGTGTCGAGAAGCTTCGAACAGCTCAAGCTTGCATTTGTCCAGACATATGGCAACACGCCCGGACGCTATTTAGAATTCGAGAAGATTTCAGCGTTCCAGTGCATCCGTCCAAACGACGTGGTTATACCATCAGGACGACAATCAGAGCTCAAGGAGAATTAGGTTTTCCTTCACAAACATAAATATGGGAAGACAGCTGCAGCCGTCCGGACGATATAATTATTCCGTCCGAACGCTATCCTTGATAAGGTAAGACGTGCAGAAGATTTACAACCATTTAGACATTAGTCTACACTGCGCGAACACTTAGTCCTTATTATGGAAATTGTGTGCAGCAAAAGTGCATCTGTCCGGACCGTAGGGCAACACCGTCCGGACGCGGCCTTATTCAGGAAACAAAATCAGCGCTTCATGGAAAGCAGATTGCATAGTTGTCCGTCCTGACGCCCTCAACTATCGTCCGGACGCTGTCTAGAGAAAATCGAATCAAAGTCAATTTAGGTCTTCTGTAGCCTATAAATAGAAGCCTCTAGGCATGTATTATTTATAGAATTCGGTATTGAATTCTCTATAGCTTAGAGAGGGTGTTTAGGGAGATATTGAAGATTTGCTAGCTTTCTAGTAGTTGTCAGTTTTTGATTTGATCAACTGTGAAGTCTATCTTAGGGAGGAGCCCTAAGGTAAAGGATTCCATTGAAAACTCCTTTAGGTAAGAGACCTGGTTGGGAGGCGTTCGTGTTGGGTTACACTTCAGAGTTCAAGGTACGACCACTACCATCAGGCGTATGTGAGTGCTACTGCTTTGTAACTAGCTTTGTCTTCTGAATAGAGGATATCTTTGGTTTGGCTGCCCCGAAGTGGTTTTTCTCTTAATTGAGTTTTCACTTCGTCAACAAAATATTTGTCCCTTTAAATTCTGCATTTAATATTTTGTTGCACATTGTTCACACACACAGAGTTAATTAGAAGTCATCTATTTTTCAGAGTCCTACACCGGTTGGTGTGGGCAAAGAAACCCGATTTGGTTTTCCTTATGGAAACCAAACTTACGAGACAGAGGATGGAACTCTTCAAAACCAAACTCGGTTTTGATGGGTTATTTGTGGTGGATTGTATTGGCAAAAGTGGTGGGCTGGCTTTGTTGTGGGAGACAGAGGTGCAGGCCAATATTCAAAATTATAGCAGGCGACACATTAATGTTGTTCTTCAGTTTGGATGTTCGGAGATAGAGGGGAAATTCACAAGTTTCTATGGACATCCTGATGGGCTAAACAACCGGAAGCCTGGTCCTTTCTTAGGCATCTATCGAAGCTTTACCCAGACGCTTGGCTTTGTTTAGGAGACTGTAATGAAATTATCAATGCGGATGAAAAAATCGAGTATGACAATTAGGCCCCAACGACAAATGTCTGCTTTTTTACAGGCTTTGGATGAAAGTGACCTTGCTGACTTGGGTTTCTCCAGGCCTCGATTTACTTGGTGCAATGGAAGAAGCGAGGGACATCATATGAGAGAGAGACTAGACAGAGCTGTGGCGAATGGAAGTTGGAGCTCTCTGTTTAATGTTGTGCAGGTGACGATTCTCACTCCCAATATTTTGGACCATCATCCCTTTCTAGTGGCATTTCCCAATACTAAGGACATCCAGTGGACTAAAAGTCGCAGATTTAGATATGAAGCTAGTTGGACTAAACATTGTGACCTCCAGGAGGTTGTCAAGAAGGTGTGGAAAGCAAAACAATCAGTGTCGGATCCCTGGAAGGTCTATAACAATCTTACTAGATGTAGACGAACGTTGAAGCAGTGGGTGAGAAAAAAAGTACATCCGGTTGAGGAGCAAATTCAGAATAAAGAGGAGGAACTTCTGGCCCTGCAATTACAAGACCATCCTGATCTGCCCAAGTTGGAAGCCCCAATTTACTGCTGAATTGCATGATTTAGTGACAAAAACTCTAAATTCTTCCACGCCTGTGCCAAACAAAAGCATAACCGCGGCAGGATCTAGAACATACAGGACAACGATGGGAGAAGATGCTCAACAAAAGAAGACATAGAAGAGGCTTTTGTAGGATACTTCAAGGACCTGCTTACAGCTGAGGAGAATCTGGAAGTAGAAGCTTGCATGGATGCTTTGGATTAGAAGGTAACTCCTGCGATGAACCAGAAGCTACAAGCAGAGTATACAGTGGAGGAGATTGCCTTAGCTCTAAATCAAATGTCCCTTTTGAAGTCCCTCGAGCCAGATGGCTTTTCAGCTTGCTTCTATCAACACAATTGGGGCACAGTGCACCTTGAGGTATGCTCTGCAATCTTACATTTTCTTAAATCGGGTAGCATGGATGCTCACATTAATACTACACATACAACCCTCATTCTGAAAGTCCTTTCTCCTAGTCTAGTGACAGAATTATGGCCAATTTCCCTTTTTAATGTCATTTATAAGTTGCTCTCTAAAGTTCTTGCCAACAGACTGAAGACAGTTTTGCTCGAAGTTATATCTTGTTATCAAAGCGCATTCCTGCAGGGTCGCCTAATAACAGATAACATCCAGCTGCATATGAGACCTTACACTCTATACAGATGAGGATGTGGAGCAAAGTTGGTTTTATGAGTATAAAGCTCGATATGAGCAAGGCTTATGATAGAGTAGAGTGGGATTTTCTGGAGGCAGTTATGGTGAAATTGGGTTTTGTGAATAGATGGATCAACCTGGTAATGACTTGCATTAGAACAATGACCTACAAGGTGGTTGTGAATGGTAATCTAGTGGGTAACATCAAGTCGTCTAGGGGAATTAGACAGGGAGATCCAATCTCTCCTTATCTATTTCTTCTATGCACAAAGGCACTTAGCAACCTATTTCTTAAGGCAGAAATGAGAGGTGTCATTATGGGGGTTCCTACTTCCCCTAGGGCCCCCTGCCTAAGTCATCTCTTTTTTGCAGATGATAGCTTACACTTTTGTAAAGCTAACTCTGTAGAATGGAGGCGGTTATTGAGAATTCTTGGGATATATGAAGCTGGTTCAGGGCAGAAGCTTAACTTGCATAAGACTTTAATCTTCTTTAGCAAGAATACTAATTTGGGTTGAAGACAAGAGATCCTACAACAATCAGGGCTACAGGAGACTCACCGGTTGGATACTTATTTGGGGTTGCCCTCATTTGTTGGAAAATCGAGGAAGCAAGTATTATTGAGCGGGTATCTCAAAGACTTGGCAACTGGAAAGTAAAATTTTTGTCCCAAGCTGGACAGGAGGTGTTGCTGAAGGCGGTTGTACAAGCCCTTCCCACTTATAGCATGGGAGTCTTCTAAATGCCGGTTTCTTTGTGTAAGGAACTCAATAAACTGATGCAAAATTTCTAGTGGCAGCACATGTCAAAAGGATCCAAAATCCACTGGATGAGTTGGGAGAGAATGGGAAGATCCAAATCGGAGGGAGGGTTAGGATTTAGAGATCTTGTTATTTTCCACAAAGCTTTGCTTGCTAAGCAAGGTTGGAGGTTACTACAGGATCCATCCTCCTTGATATCAACCATTTTTAAGGCCAAATACTACCCAAACTCGTCTTTTTTGGACGCTAAGTTGGGGTCCAGACCTTCGTTTGCGTGGAAGAGTGTATTTTATGCCCGAGATTTACTTTTGCAGGGTGTCATATGGAGGGTTGGAGATGGTCGATCAATCAAAATGTGGGGGGACAAGTGGCTGCCGAGCCCCACCACCTTTGCAGTTCAATCTCCTCCAAAGATCCTAGCCGAGACTACTCTGGTTGCTGACTCAATTGACCATGGAACTAAGGGTTGGAATATAGAGCTTATTCAGGATGTGTTTTCGGAAGATGAAGCCAGAGTCATTGTTGGTATTCCTTTAAGCTTGAGTTTGCCTCCAAATAGGATGGTATGGAGGGGTACTACGAATGGGAGCTTCACAGTCAAAAGTGCATATCATCTCGGTAAGGAGATCTAAGCTTTGGAAGGGGGGTAGTGTTCTCATGTGGAGGAAGAGGTGGATGTGTGGAAAGCCATTTGGGCATTACAAGTACTTAATTCAGTAAAGTTATTTATGTGGGAGCTCGTCACAATCTACTACCAACTAAAATGAATTTAGTCCAGAAGAATGTAGTGGACGATTCCTCATGTCCTTGTTGTGGTGTGCCTGAAGAGACCCTTTGTCATGCTCTATGGGAGTGCCTGACAGCACAGGATGTATGGGGGGGCAACTCTTTTTGCTTCCAAAAATGTCACTGGGTAGGGAATGATTTCAACTCCTGTTTGCTTATTGTTTGGAAAGAGTACGCAGGGAGGAGTTAGATTTATTAGCAGTGGTGTCCAGGCGCATATGGCTGAGAAGGACTTCATTGATTTTTTAGGGCACGTTTTCTCACCCCAATGTGGTATTCGCTGAAGTGGAAAAATCTCTAGTAGAGTTCAAGAGATGCCAGCAAAAGGAGCCTTGTTGTTTGTAGGCTGGGGAGACAACACCATGTAATAGACATATTAAATGGCAACCACCTCCTTACGGTTTGATAAAGATTAATTGGGATGCCTCTGTTAACAAAAATAAGGGGTGGATAGGGTTGGGGATGATTGCTAGGGATAATAATGGTGCTTGCTTGGGAGCTAGAAGTGAGACAAAAGAACTGGCCATGGATCCAGCGATGGCGGCACTAAGTGCTATGCATTTTTGCAAGGAGGCCGGTTTTTTTGATGTGATTATGGAGGGAGATGCTGCACAAGTTCTTAAGGCCATCAACTCAAGTCCCCCTTTCCTATCTAAGTTTGGTCACTTCGTTGAGTCAATACATAATGAAAAGAGGTGCTTCAGGTCAATGAGCTTTTCTTTTACTCCTCGAGAAGGAAATTATGTAGCACATGCTCTTGCAGCGGAGGCATCGAAACAGAGGGTTAATAACATTTGGATGGAGGATTTACCTAGCCTTCTTGTTTTAGTAGTATTGTAACTAGGGAACAAATTGGTCCCTAGATCCTCTTGTAGGATCTTTTTTTTTTCAACTGAGTAATGATATGAGTTACTTTCTTGTTAAAAAAAAAAAAAAGAAGAAGAAAAAAGAATAATTCTATCTAGTAAATTCCTATACAACTACAACATAACGGAATGACTTGAGAATAAAAATAAGCTTTTGAACTTTATGATAGTTGTACATGAATATATTAAATAGAATTTCTCATAGTAGTAATGTTTGAGTTATAAGGTGCTTTATCTATGTGTTGTAATTAGTGGTGGTGTTAAAGATGGTACCATAAATTTAAGATGATAATTGATGGATATTTTATCTTTAACGTTTCAATGGTTGCCATGGATGAAGGTCCCCCATGTTGGATTTTTTTATTTTGCCATATTTGCTTCATTATCCTTACACGTGATCCTTTAGTGTTTCCACAACTCTAGGTTTTCAAGTTTTGTGACACTGATTTTAGTAGAACACGTATCATAATTTTATTGGCTATGACGTGTCATACTATCGGAATATGTTAATTCAATGAACGAAATTTAATTATAAAGAATAAATTATTTTTTTGACATACCTAAGAGACCTTTTGAGTTCATTTTGATACCATTACATTGTTTAAAAGTCAACAATTACTAAGTAAGTTTAAAAATATATATAAAGAGCTAATCAAGTGTCTTGTAATTCAATTTTTTCAGCCAATGTACAACATCCCCTTCTCAAGTAGCCATCACCTTAACACGCCGCTCAGTCTTAATTTATTGCTTTTGCACCCAAAAAAAAAAAAAAAAAAAAAAAGATTTTTTTTTATTATTATTATTTTTTTTTTATCGATTGAGACATGCACCTTAAAATTAAGAAAAAGAAAGGTGTTGATAATGCCAACCATTGACAGAGAGTGCTTTCATGGAAGGAAACTCATTTTGAAAGGGACAACTTATCTTCGGGCGTTGTTTAATTTATTGCCCCATATATAGTTTTGGTAATTATAGCATAATTTTACTTAATTTCCTTTTCATTGGATTCTTAACGTAATTTTTAGCAACTGCCAAAAATGATGTATCTCAATGTAACTTGCCCTTTTCCTTCTGTTCTCTCCCTCTCCCTTTTTAATTTTCACATATATTATGGCGTTGTTTGGTAACGCTATGTACAAGTTAGATTAGTGCTCGATCTTGCACTGTTTATACATTTTTTTTTTTCTCACATTTTCATATTTTTCAATTACAATCAACATTAAAGCATTCTCACTTTTTTCACTTTGTATATCACGTCAATAATTTTTTTATTTTACTAGTCAAATAAAAAATTCACTACAATACAATTTTTTTTTCTTCACTTTTTTATAAAAACACTTTTTACTTTATATCATATGTATCACTTTTTATAATTTTAAAATTAACAATCTACTAACAACCCACTACTCTGTAAAGGCACATGTCAATTACCAAACAATGCCTATATGTCAATTCATTTTCCTTTATGGTCGTGAACAACATCGAAGGGTAGCTTTATTTGGATTATCGTTTATGAATGAATCTACACGTTTCCACTCGTAAGCTTCTAATGAAACTATATATAATTAAAAAAAAAAATGAAAAAAACTCCACTTTAAAATAGCGCTAATAGCATTGCTCAAAATAATATCCGGCTTATGTGCTTAAAACTACAGCACGTCTGCTGGCAAAAAAAAAAAAAAAAATGAGGGGTTGAGCCACAAAATATATTTTTACTGCTGCTTGACCAAGATCTTCTTGTATATGGCAGAAAATGAGCTTATGGTAGAAAAGGAGTTGGTTGTGCCACAAACTGTATTTTTACTGCTGCCTGATCAAGGTCTTCTTGTATATCTGCTATATTTTGATTTGTTTCTAAATATGCTCTCAATTTATTCAATTCCATAATTAATTTAGGTCTACTTTAGGTTTACTCGTTCATCACTCATAGTCTTTATAAATTAATAAACAAATTTACAATCAAACCTAAATGAGAAATATTCTTATAAGAAAATAAACTATCGTAATAAGAAATATATATTCTAGCACCCGCAAAATAAGAGGAGACTAATAGAATTAATGTTGCCAGCCTTCCGAGCCAGCGGAAGAGTTTCCAATGATCAAGTCATGTAGTGTTTTAGAGAGAGGCTCAATAAAATTAATGCCATGCCTTATTTGGTGGATTTGTGACTCTTTTTGTGCGAGGTTCCTAGTGGGTGTTGTCTGATTATTTGCCACTCGGTAGACTTGTAGCCATGCTATAACTGTTTGTGGGAATGAGGCTCTAGGTTTTTTCAGCACTTTAATTTGTTTGGAGAGGGCCTTGGTCTTCAAGTGCCTAGCAGAAGCATATGCTTTTGGTGCCTTGCCGGAGCTAGGTCTTTGAGCCCGTTCCTCTTGTTTTGTGCTGTATTGCTCCCAAATTATTTAATTATAAATAATCTAGAGTATTACTTTTAACACCTCATTATCAAATAAGAGTTGCCAAGAGTATTCACATGTACAATTTTTTTTTTTTTTTTTTTTTTTATTTAAAAAAAAAAAAATCTTTAAAATACATAACTAGAGCACTAAGTACCATTCAAAATTATAAGTCCCCACCATACACAATAATTTTCCCGAAGACGCCTAGGTCCGCCACTATACCTTTGCCCTTCCTGTCCCGAATCTAGCGCCATCTAATTCAGAAAATAAAATTATTTTACAGCAATTGTTGTACATAGTTTGATCAGCTTTGATGCTTTCTTGCGTGACACAGGATAAAGAAAAATAAAAATAGTGTGAACTTAATATATTTTCAAAATATTTTGGCTTAAATAAATTAAAATAAGTCTAAAATGCTAAAATTTAACTTCAATTACTTTTAAAATCGTTTAAAATAAGCCTTAATAGAGATTTAAAAAATGTCCAAAAATACTCGTTATCTAATATGCAGATAGTAGATAATAACTGTATTTAGTAAGAACATGATATGTATGAAGATGCATATATTTATAAGTGTAAATATTACAAATAACCGCATTCGCATCCATTTCTGCTATTAAGGTGCACCAATTTTCACAACTCTGTTGGTACAACATTGTTTCCCAGCATAATTTCAATCAACTGTCCAAGGGAAGCATATGAAGATCCACCGTTCACAACAGCGTTCCTACTCTTTCCACTCATCTCTTTGACCTTCTTCCTCACCTCACTCTCACCGTCTATCAAACACTTGACCGCCTTTTCAATATCCTCAGCCACCACAAGCTCACCGCCACGCCTATAATCCAATTTCAGTTCCACTGCTAAACCCAGATCTCTCACCATCTGGAAGGCATTGATTTGCTGCTCCGCGTACATCGGCCACACAGCAATAGGTACACCGTGCCACAAGCTCTCCACGATCGAGTTCCACCCACAATGCGATACGAACCCTCCGATCGCTTTGTGGGCCAGCACCTCCACTTGCGGGGCCCACCCGCATATCATTCCGATTTCTCTCGTCCTTTCCAAGAATCCTGTCGGCAAGACCTCCTCGAGATTCTGGCTATCGGACGGTGTGGCAATCTCATTAGCACCTAGGGGTGATGCCAATCGTACGGACCAGAGGAACCGGTGCCCGCTCCGCTCAAGCGCAAGTGCGGTCTCTTTCAACTGCAGCGCACCGAAGCTCCCCATGCTCCCAAAGCATAAGAACACCACGGATGATGGAGGCTGAACGTCGAGCCACTTCCTGATCTTATCATGTTCCGCCTGATTTGCCTCTGAATTTGTCTGACCCTTGAGGTTAATCAACGGCCCTGCTGCGTAAACGGGAGGGATTCCATCATCCAAAAACGAGCTGAACGCATGGGATTCCAGCTCAGGGAACGTATTGACGATAATACCCTTGGCCTCTTTGCACTTTCTACCATGGTTTACCATGGAGATGTACCCACCTTCTTTGTGGAACGCAAATCCAGGCAAAACACTAGAAGGAACCGGGTTGACATAACTAGGTACGACCGACTCGGGATCCGACTCAGTGAACTCGACACCGAGCTGGTCATGCCGGGTCGGAAGGTAGAGCATGAAGCCAAGAAAGGCTGCATTACAAGTGAAGAAGACATACGATGGGACACCGAGTTCATGAGCCACGTCAATCATGCCGGTGCAAAACATATCCACCACCAACCCGGCAAGCGGAATCGAATTGGATACGACGCTGCTGAGGATAGCTTCTTTGACATGAGCTTTGTGGCTGTCAATGATGTCGGTGACAAGTTTTTCAACAGAGCCAAGGAGAAGCTCTTCTGGAGGGGGGTCTACTTGAGGAAGATGAATACATTTGATGCGGGTGTGGGAGGCAGCAATTGATTGAAAGAGGGAATCTAAGTTGTGCGCAAATGGCGGCTTTATGACGAGAACAGTGATTGAGAGACGATCGTCCCGATCAAGTAAAGTCTTTGCAAACTCGATTATAGATACGAGGTGGCCGACTCCAGGGGTAGGGATGAACACAAGCTCTGATCTCCTCATCTTCCACTCTTGATTACTGCCCCTTTGGGATCTCCTCTTCTATATATTTTTCATCTATATAGAGCCGGAATAACAATTAAGAATTCAAGAGCGCAAAATCCAATAACAATATTTCTCAATAACCTGTAAATGGTAGTGAAATAATTAAAATTTTTTAGTTTCACAAATTAGTTATTAAATAAGTCATATTTTTTCTTTAATTATTTTCTTTCTACGCAATACAATTATAAAGAAGCTTACAGCAAAAATTTTCCCACTAAATAACAATAAATTTATAATATATGAAGTTGAAAAAAAATTATGATATATGAAAGTTGAAAATTGAAAATTTTGGATATATAGGTCACTGATGACGCAAGCAGTGCATTTATTTTTCGAGCCACGTGGAGGTCAGGGCAATGGAAAGGAAAAGTTTCCTAGAATATGAAAAAAAAAAAAAAAAAAAAAAAAGGAGAGAAGATATTTTATCCTCTTAACTTTTATATCTGTGGTTTAAAAGCCCTAACGAGCCACCCTTATCTGACCGCAATGAAGATGGCAAGCCCTAACGTAATCTTATAAGAATGGACGTATGGGTAGAGTTAAGATTTGAGATTTGGAGGGGTTAAATAAAATAAATAAATAAATAAGGGTCTAAAATTAAAAAATAAATAAATAAATAAATAATTAAGATAAAATTTAACTTTTTTATAAAAGAATTTTTTTTTTTTTGAAATTACCTTGGCCCTTGGGGACCAGGCCCCCAAGACACAAGGTAGCTCCACCCTTAATGTCCAAACAGTACACAAGTCAATTTTCGTAGAAAAAGACAAAAATAACTAAAGGATAGATTACGTTAAAAATTTTAAAAACTTTGATGGGAACATTACCCTATTAAAAATTGGAGAAAAAAAAATTGTCACACTTTTGAGGGCAAAATATATTTTTCCCATGAAAAAAAAAAAATTGGTCTTTATATTTTGTCTTACGTGGTAGGCGTCTTTGAATGGGTCACTGACGTTTTGTAATTGACCCTAAAAGAGAGTTTAGGTCTTGGTTTGAGCATTTGAATGCCTCCAAGTGGTTTATGGTGCGTTTGGGAATTGAATATTTTGAATATGAATAATATTCTGAATCTGTTTGTGAATTTCGAGGTAATGAAAATTTGTTTGGACGTTGAATAAAATTCAGATTCTTTTTGAATATGTGTTTGGATGTTGAATTTTTGAGATTGAAAAAAAGTGTTTTTTAATGATAGAAAGTGATTGGAAATGATTGGATTGTATGAAAAGTTGTGTATAATGATTATTGTTATGAAAATAAGTGTTAAATTTTTGAGATTGAAAAAAATATTTTATTATAGTAGGAAATGATTGGATTGTATAAAAAGTTGTGCATAATGATTGGTATGATAAAAAATAGTTAAACTAATAATAAAAAAAAATAACAAAAAAAAAATTACATAATTACAAACCACAAACCAAAAAAATGAAAATTTTAATTTTATTTATATTTATTCTTATTCTTATTCTGTTGTAAAAACAGAAAAAAAATAAAAATAAAAAACAAAGAAAAAGAAAGATAAAATAGTGTTTTCGGCTGGACTAATGATTTAATTTATTTTGCTTTATTAAATTTAAAGCTAAACACGTATTTTTGTTTTAATTTTATGATTAATTTTAGTTAATTTTATTTAGTAACGAATATTTTCCCGAGTTTAATATAAATTATTTCCTTCTCATTCTCGTGAAAAATGAATTAAAAGCAAACAAAAATTATAAACCGTAATTATCGACATATTCGTTAACCACAAATTAATTTGAGCAAGATATATCTAACATAAAATAAAGAAACTAAAAGCAAACATAAAATCTATGGGAAGGGAAAAGAAACAGATAGGTAAATTACGTAGAAAGGCTGGCATCCAGTCAAATCCATAGCTCCATTACCGTTTATGAGCGGTACTAAAAATAAAAACGGTTCAAGTAGCGATCCCTAGTAGTATCCGACATATACTACACAATAAACTGATACTAGTGGAAGCAAAATATATGATATGATAACCACCTGCATTACAAACCAAACCACTTCAGGCAAAGATGAGAACCAACAAAAACAGTAACCCTAACAAACACAGGACGCAAATCCATGTAATACCACAGCATCGCACAATGCCCACGACAATCCACGGCATGCCCGATGTGTTGCCCTGCGCTTGTATGTGCACAGCAGGGTCCTCGTGTACCGGTTCAGCAAAATTTTGCATCAATTCATCTTCCCAGTAGAAATCCCCGAGATGATTCTACAATAATACATTAAAATGGGATGAGACTACCACTGCTACATACCCTTAAACATAAAATCATTAACATATAAATGCTGGTTCAATTTGAGGCTAGCGTTTTCTTACGAGTTCATACCATGCCTAGGGGACACTTGTAAAAACGCCTCATGTAGTTCCTTTCTGTTCTTGAAACAAGGAGTCTCATGGGTCCAGCACCACATGTACAATTTACCTCAACGTCCATGTCTAATTGGTAATGCGTTAAAAAAAAACAAAAAAAAAAACTTGTAAAACAAAATTAATACGGGTACAAAATCTGACATAAGAGTATATTTTTTTTCGAAATTAACCAAATACATGCGTAAAACCACAACCATACGTAATGCAGTTCCAAAACAAAATACACTACTTGTACAATATAATTGCAATTTTTTAAATTTTCCGCATTCTAGTGTCCATGACGGGTATTCCACATTGCTTGTGCAATGCCTTCTCTAAATTGGGCCATTTCAACGGATGCTGCTTGGGAGAAGTCATAATGTCTTGAATTTGATGGGCCTGCCTCATCATTGTTGCCATATTCATCTAGCTGCTCACTCATGTCTGCCTGATCGACGTCCATTTCCGGTTCTGCTGCATCATTGCCGCTGAAGATTTCATCATTCGGATTGTGTACCCCGACGAAGTTGTGTAGCGTGCAACATGCCAATATAATGCTAGGTTGACGCACCAATAAGTACCCAGGGATGCCATTTAATATACGCCATCTCCTCTTCAATGTGGCGAAGCAGTTCTCGATGATCATTCGCAACGATGAGTGCCTAAAGTTAAATAGTTCCCTGTACCCACGTGGCAACGGCCTATTGCGATAAGTGTTGAGATGGTACCTCTCCCCTTTATATGGAGGCAAAAAACCCCGCGTGCATGGATATGCTGAATCAGCCACGTAATAGTGCCCTTCATAAATAATGCAATAAAAATGTCAATATAGAAACGGACAGAAGAAAAATGTTTGATGTATACTTAAAGGCATTTTGACTACAAGGTACACACCATCTGTGGGCCACTCAAAACCGTTGCCACCTATAACAGCATCCTTAAATACGCAACCATCGTTAGCTGTTCCCTCCCAGCCAACGTACACGAACGTGAATAACATATCGAAATCGCATATTGCCATCACGTTGTGTGTGCACTCATTTTTTCGGCCACGAAAGAGGCGTCGGTGCTCGACTGGGACTTCCACCTTTATGTGTGTGCCATCGATCGCACCAATACAATCCTATCAAAATATAGAAATAACAAAAATAATAAATCATAAAACCGGGGCATTGTGTATAGTATTTGAAATGTGGCATGAATATAATATTGTTGTGTTACAGAAGGACATGAACTCACCTTGAACCAAGGATAATATTTGGGATCACCGCTTACATGTGAGTGCACCCCAGTCCTGTGACGAACTCTAATGTAAATCCTCGCTAGATGACCCACTGCACCAAGCACCGTCTTGATATGGCGGTTTATTGTCTCAGTGGAATGTTGAAAGCGATCTGACGTGACCCGCTGCCCTTGGCTGTGGCCGATAACCACAAGAAATATAGCCACACTTTCCTCAACCTCAACGTTCCTTGTACTCCTCATGAGTTGGCGCTCCCTCAACTCAGTACACAACGTTATAAACTGGGGTTGCTCCATACGGAACATTTCCTTAAACGGCGTTGGGTTACCATTCAGCATGCACATTATATACATGGCCCTTCGTAATAGCAAATTGCGTGCCGGCATTTTGCAGTTTTCATCGTCATCGTCATCGTCATCTGATATGTCTAGCACAGCCAATATCAAATTTATTTCGTCATCAAATTCCTGTTCACTGTCCTCATCCATGGCGTCGAAAGGGATGTTAGATCCATCCATCCTACCAACGGACACATTTGAGTTTAATACAGCTTCAAATAATTTGTACAGCATACCAGCAAACATAGATTCAATTCAATTATTGTCACATATGCACACAGTAAAACACATATCATCAATCATACCACAATGCAATAACTAATACCGAAGTTACATTAAACTAACATAATTGGTCCTCAAAGTTAAGTGAAAATAGAAGAACACATTGCATCCGAATATAATTGTCTCATACTTAATACCTAAAATACAAAACAAACATAAATTACCCTCAAAGTTAAGTACAAATACAAGTAGCTATTTGCAATCTTATCCTGCCTGTCAATCATCAAGGGGCTTCTGCTTTTTTAGCCAGATCAATCTACGTGCTCTTGTCATGCGGATCCACGCGGCTTGAAGTTGTTCATCCATCAGGGCAACTGTTGCATCTACATAAACCTCGTCACTAACCTCATGCTGCAACTCGTCCAAGAAGTCGAGAGCCCGATCCATCGGGAGTGCGGATTTGGCAGTGCTGTGCTGTTGTGTGGAACTCATATCCAACTGACTCCGCCGAAGCAAGATGTCTTTCCTTGCCTTCGCCATCTCCCTTAACTCGTCGTACAAAGCTTGCTTCGAAGCCACCATCGCGCTTTTCGTTTGCTTGGAGGCATTTTTGCCTGAGGATCCTTTTCGTGTAGATCCCATATTGACGCCCAGTCCAATATCCCGCGCTAGGTCAGATGGTGTATCCTCCACCATCAGCTCTTTCCCCCTGCGCCTACCTCCACCAGATGAAGGTCCACTGGCCTCATCATCATAAGGACTGTCGAGGTCAACAAATGCCTGTGACGGATAACCTTTTGCTCGACTCGTACGACCAGCCCCACCACTATGCACGTGCATACCCTCCGTCTGCATACGGTGCATGAGACGTTCTTCCTCATCGGCGTTAGGCGGGGAATGTGCGGAGGATCGGCGGAGAATGCCCGTTGCAGTGGACAGATCGAAAAGGATCCCCAGCTGCTCATAGTTACGGCACCCCTTTGACTTGAAGCGTGTGATTCTATCATCGACCTACCAAAACCCGAAAAAGGCACTCAATTTACATTTAGATGTTTTCCATGATTTCTATAAAAGATTGATCACACTGAGGTAATTTGGGATAGAGCATACCATCTTGGCACGCTCCCATTGCGTCGGGGTCCCACTGACGGTGTTTAATATAGGGTCCTAGCCGAAACCGGTTTCATGATTTAACAGGCCTGAGAAGTCTGTGTGGTCTATACGAAACTTGTTGTACTTCGTCGATAGTTGGGTAGGAGTAAAAACCCTAGTGGCCCTCGCATTCATTTTATCGGTCAGTTCCAGCCATGTATTTTTGGTCACGGTCCCTCTGACAATGGTACCGTTATGCACACATTCTAGAAGAAGTTCGAGCAACATGTCAGCTTCCTCAGGAGTCCACTCAATTCCCTTTCCTTTTGGCATGGCACCTCGTTTTCTCTAGTATGGAGTGAAAAAGTAGGGCCATTAATTTGCTATAGTTATGACGTAAGGAAAAATACCCAACCAAAAGCACATGAAGTTGACATATTTGTACATAGCCCCTCACACTACCACCTCATTCTCCATATCCCCTCTAATGACAGCGATGCATTGTATGAAAGTATATTTTTTTTATAGACACAATTGGTATTTACGAGGGACATTGACTATAGAATTTAAATTAATTACAGTCTAAGATTCCAATATATGCCTATAGTAAAAAAGTTATAAAATGCATTATTTGTACAGCATACATTAAGAAACAGGTTGTGAGGTACCTTTCGAATATGAGATGCTTTTAACGCGTGAAGAAAACACTGCTTCTTGCTTCTCGTCGAATATGGTTGTACAAAATGTAGCATGAATTTAAGTCAACATTCAATTTGTGCTATGAGCATGATAAATCTACCACAAAGTTATAATTTGTGGTTAGTTTTTTTAATTTGTGCCGGTTTTGTTTTAAAGTTAAGAGTGGTTCGAACACAATTTATTTTTAAAGATATGAGTGTGTTTTAAATTAATTTGCTTTTCATAAATTTTTGATTACTTTGTGGTTTGTTTTTTTAATTTGTGCCAATTTTGTTATGAAGTTAAGAGTGTTTTAAAGATATATTTTTTTTTCAACATATTTGTTACAAATATGAGTGTCTTGTTTATAAATTTGTTTTTGATAATATTTTGATTAGGGGGTATTATTGTGCCCATTTTCATTTTTTTTTTCAATTTTTTAAAGATATGAGTGTGTTTTAAATTAATTTGCTTTTCATAAATTTTTGATTACTTTGTGGTTTGTTTTTTTAATTTGTGCCAATTTTGTTATGAAGTTAAGAGTGTTTTAAAGATAATTTTTTTTTCAACATATTTGTTACAAATATGAGTGTTTTGTTTATAAATTTGTTTTTGATAATATTTTGATTATGGGGTATTATTGTGCCCATTTTCAATTTTTTTAAAAAAATTTTTTTAAAGATATGAGTGTCTTTTAAATTAATTTGCTTTCATAAATTTTTGATTACTTTGTGGTTTGTTTTTTTTAATTTGTGCCAATTTTGTTATGAAGTAAAGAGTGTTTTAAAGATAAATTTATTTTTTTTCAACATATTTGTTACAAATATGAGTGTCTTGTTTATAAATTTGTTTTTGATAATGTTTTGATTAGGGGGTATTATTGTGCCCATTTTCATTTTTTGTTCAATTTTTTTTTTCAATTTTTTAAAGATATGAGTGTGTTTTAAATTAATTTGCTTTTCATAAATTTTTGATTACTTTGTGGTTTTTTTTTTTTAATTTGTGCCAATTTTGTTCTGAAGTTAAGAGTGTTTTAAAGATAAATTTATTTTTTTTCAACATATTTGTTACAAATATGAGTGTCTTGTTTATAAATTTGTTTTTGATAATGTTTTGATTAGGGGGTATTATTGTGCCCATTTTCATTTTTTTTTTCAATTTTTTAAAGATATGAGTGTGTTTTAAATTAATTTGCTTTTCATAAATTTTTGATTACTTTGTGGTTGTTTTTTTAATTTGTGCCAATTTTGTTATGAAGTTAAGAGTGTTTTAAAGATAATTTTTTTTTTCAACATATTTGTTACAAATATGAGTGTTTTGTTTATAAATTTGTTTTTGATAATGTTTTGATTATGGGGTATTATTGTGCCCATTTTCAATTTTTTTTTTAAAATTTTTTTTTAAAGATATGAGTGTCTTTTAAATTAATTTGCTTTCATAAATTTTGGATTACTTTGTGGTTTGTTTTTTTAATTTGTGCCAATTTTGTTATGAAGTTAAGAGTGTTTTAAACATAAATTTATTTTTTTCAACATATTTGTTACAAATATGAGTATCTTGTTTAAAAATTTGTTTTTGATAATGTTTTGATTAGTTTTAGAGGGGTATTATTGGCCATAAATATATATATATATATATATATATATATATATATATATATATATATATATATATATATATATATATATATATATATATATATATATATATATATATTTATATTTGTGTATTGCCAAAAAAAAAAAAAACAAACAAACAAACAAAAAGCCATATAAACAGCATCTATAGTTGTGCTCAGTAAAAACAATTAGTTTTGTATATTGATCAATGGATCATATTATGCTATTTTTTTTTTCCTTTTTTTTTTTTTTTTTTTTTTTCAGTGTTTAGATAGTAATTAGTTTTTGGTAATGGTTTGATAAGTTTAAAAAAAAAAAAAATTACATCAGAGTGTGTTGTGATTTTATTTTCAAAGGTTTGAGTGTTGTGTACTAAAAATGTGTTTTTGACTAAATTCTGATTAATTTGCTTTAATTTTTTTGGGTTAATCTGTTTTCTTCTTGTCTACACATACTTTTAATAAACCTTTGTTAAGTAAAAAAAGAGGACAGATTGTCAAATTGGCACCAAGTCTATTGTAATTTGGCATATTGTTGTTATCCTAAGTCCTAATCAAAAAACAATTTGCACTTTTTCTACAAATTCATTCAGAAAATCTACTTGATGTTATGAAGTCGAGAAAATAGAAAAAGGGACATTGACAATTATTTTGTAAACACACGAGATGGATGTGACCAAGAGAAGAACACACTAAAACAAAAATCACCTCCACGGAAATTATTTGGTCTAGAATTCTACTAGTATGAGATATTTTTTTGTTAAAAAATAAAGGATGTCCAATAAAAAAATTACAACAGATCAGTTGTCATGTCAGTCCATTAGATATGATTCAAAAAAATAATTATACTTGCAACAAAAAAAAAAATAATAATAATAATTATACTTAGAAGGAAAAAAAAAAAAAAAAAAAAAAAAAAAAAAAAAAAAAAACACAGATCAACGAAAATTATGATCTTGAAAATCCAAACAAACAAACAGGAACAACATTTGAACATTAAAAATGGAATACCTATTTTAAAAAATAATAACAACATAATAAATCTCCATAACAGTCTCTTAAACACAAAAAAGTTCTTGTACAAATTACATAGAAAAAATGAAACCATAATCAACAACAACAAAGACGAAATTGAAACTAACCCTCCAAGACCGTGTTCTTGGACCGTCCACGTGCACTGTCCACGTGCACTATCTTAAATGGAGGAGCTGAGTATTGTTTGGTGTTGGAACCAGTTGAGGAGGAATGCTCATCCAAGGAAGAAGGCTTCTCTACAGACATTTGAGGTTTTACCTTTTGATGCACGATCTTATAGCCAATTTCTGTTCACTATGCAAGGCCGTCACGCACAACACAAAGCCCAAAAATGGTTAGTTCAGGTATAATAAATAGAATAAAAGCAAATAATCAAAAAATAACCTCCCTATCTGATGGGTGAAAGACCCCAATCTTCTTTGCCAACGAATATTGCTGCAACGGGCAGAAGGAGGTGATGGAAGCCTGAAAAGCACCCTGACATGCTGCTTTTCAAGCAATAGTAACAAGCAGCATCTTCTACCTCAGGTTTCTTGTTCGCCAGGAAGAAGAAAATGAGGGAAGCTACGGTTTACACCCACGAGAGTTCACACGTGTAGAGTCTGAGCATGTGATAAGACAAAAGCTTCAATTACTATTCCAAGAAAAAACAAATTTTTTTAGATTATTTGATCTCGATGACCCAATAGAAAAAATTAAAAAAAAAATAAATAAAAAAATAACAAGGCCTTAGATGTGTTCACGTATAGCAGCAAATTTCTGAGTTTGCACACAATAAATTCCCTTCCTCTCCTACTGCCCCCCCCCCCCCCCCCCCCCCCGGTACACGTACAGCAGCAGCTCTTGTGCACCTGGTCTTACCCGATGAATGCTGCAGTGACTGCAACTCCCCCCTCTTCGGTCATCGACGACAACAATGAAAGGAACTCCTTGTCTTCCATCTCTGCAACTTTCTTGTCTTCCATCTCTGGGACAAAGAATGGATTTTATTTTTTTCAGAATAAACCAAAAAAAAAGGTATGGGTGAATTTTAAAAAATATTACAATAAGACAAATATGAGAAGTTTCAGTTACTTTTTGACTTTCTCATCCTTATATGCTGGAACTTGATGGAAAAAGAAGGCATTTGGTGCATCACTGAGGAGAGGGCTGAAACGTGTTGATCTCGAAAAAGGCTACCTGCAACTCTGCCAGACTAGTTTCTAGGTAATTGAATACTCTATAGCTACTTTGCTGTTCGAGTTGTAGTCCCCAGGAAGTCTGATTTCTGCCAGCTCTGAATTAACGCATCAACTCACCTTGAAATTCAAACTTCATTCAATCTTCATTCAAACTTCATTCAAGTGCCAACCGGGTATTATTCAACTTGGATCCGGATTTCGGGTTTTTGAATAAAACCTGGTTTGAATATTGAATAAACATCCAAACCAAACACACCATTAGTTGCCAACCTGTGAGGGTCACTCTCTAATCTTTTCTTCTTTTTGTCATTTTGGTCAAAAGAGGATTCTCTAATTCGGCTTTTTTTTTTAGTTTTTTTTTTTAGATATACATGAGAACCGATTACAACAGTAAGTAAAATACAGAGGAGAGCCTAGGCAACTCAAAAATAAAACTTAGAATGAAATTACACGGGGACAATGCTTCCAAAGATGCGGGCCCATTAGCTCAAGGTACGGATGCCACAAAACTGGAGTCATCAATAAAAATAATTTGGCAAGTGTATTGAGTTACGAGAACCCAAACACAAATACAAGAGTAAACAAGGGGAGAGAGGTACAACAATAAAGCCCAAAAATACATAAAAAGAACAACACAAACAACAACTACGAATGAATGGTGGGAGCCGTTCCTGGAGGCGCGTGAGAACCACGCGCCGCCCAAAGACGACCTCTCAACAACAGGGTGAGCCAGAATCTTGTGAAGCTGCCGGGGGCGGTACCAGAAGGTGGAGAAGGAGGCAAGAGTGAGCTCCATGCGCCGGTTGTTAATAAGAGCGTTTGGCCGCGTGGGAAGCACATGCCAACCTCCGGGGGACGATGGAGGTAGAGAAGACCACCGGCGGACTCCTGAAACTCCGGTGAACCCGTTGCTGAGGAGCATGTTTTGAGAAAGAGGACGGAGGTGAGAAGATCCAAGTCTAAAAAACCAAAACCGAACACCAAACATAAATTTCCTAAAAACATGGTGGGTGATGGTGGATAGGTTGAATAAACACTATTGGTCAGAGGAAAGCAAGAAAAAAACTGAAAAAGGGAGAGATAAAACCGGTGCAAAGCCGGCTCGGGGATGAATCAAACGATGCATGGCCGACTTTGATTTCTGAGAGAAAACTCTCAGATTTATTTGTTTATGGGGAAGAATGGTGGGTGGGTGGATGGGAAGAAGGAGATGAGGGTGAGGGGGCAAAGGGGAGGGAAGCTTGATTTTAAAAAATAATAATAAAAAAAAGCTGGATATTTTAATGCAAGGTTCCTTTCTTGCACTGCCTGGATTGTCTAATTTGAATACATTTGTGGTATGTTGACATGTCACTCTTTCATTTATTTATGGGAAAAGTACGCATAATTCCCTCAAACTATCACTTAATTGTTAATTTACCCCATAAACTATCAATTTGTGTCAATGTCCCCCTCCTCCCCCCTAAACTACAAAAAAATGTCAATGTCCCCCCTAAGACCAACAAAAAGACAAAAATGGCCCTAATTTTTTTTATAAGACAAAATCGTCCTCATAAATTCAAAAAAATAAAACTAAAACTACAAAACTGAAAAAAAAAAAAAAAAAAAAAAAAAAGAAAAAGAAAAAGGAAAAAACTAAAAAAAAAAAAATTAAAAAAATTAAATAAAAAACGAAAAAAAATTTAAAAAACAAAAAAAAAAAAAGAACAATTCTTTTTTTTTTTTTTTTTTTAAAAAAAGCAAACAAAAAATAACTGAAATTTATTTATTTATTTTTTAAATAAAACAAATAAAAAAACCAGTTTTTATTAAATTAAAAAACAATGAAGAACAATTTTTTTTTTTTTAAAAAAAAAAAACTGAAAATTATTTTTTAAAAAAATAAATAAATAAACAGTTTTAATTTTTTATTATTTTTTGGAATGAATTTTTGTTATTTTATATTTTTTAATATATATATTTTTTTTTTTATGTTTTTATTTTATTTTAATAATTTTATGAATGACATTTTTGTCATTAGGAGGACATTGACATTTTTTGGTAGTTTAAGGGAGGACATTGACACAATCGGTAGTTTGGGGGATACATTGATAATGATGTGGTAATTTGAGGGGATTACGTGTACTTTTTCCTTTATTTATTTTTAACAATAAGTTCAGTGCTTCTTGCATTAATAACTAACAGGTCCGAGGGTAGATTACAGTAAGTAAAAATACAAACGCACGCTACCCACTAAGCCAAAAAATCTAACTTGGGTGCTCTCTACAAATAAACAAATATTACAAGATCAGGCATTTGAGCCATTCTTTACAATTAAGCACCATTCCTAAATATGTGAAGGCTGATCTGGGCAGATCAAGCCTTAAAACAGACCAGTAATATCTGAAAACCCATAGACAGACTTAAAGAAGATAAAAACAATACAATGAACACTACAACAAACAAATACACAACAGAAACATCAAACAAACTGTCGTCTGAAAATCCTTCCCAATGTCGGTTCTGGCGTGTGAACAACACGCACCGTACACAAACACCACCCCAGTGATAGTCGATCGTTGGAAACCATTCCCAACACCAACCAAGACCAAGAAAAGAAGCTCGTGACCCACATGCGCAGAAACAAAGAAGGAGAACCTTGGTGCGTGCAGGTCACACGCCAACCACTGGAGATCCACATGGTCGTGGCTGAAGGCGGTAGGACTGGAGAGCGACGACAAACTCCTTGGAAAGGTGCGTGCCCCAAAAAGCCCGACGGATGGGCATAGATCTAGCGACGAAAATGAAGAAAACAATGAAGCACGACCAGAAAATCTCTCCCCAAACGAACTTCTCTTACTTGCCATTCCTGTCAGAAAAAAAAAAAAAAAAAAAGAAAAAAAAAAGAAGAAGAAAAACACAACCAAAACACAAAACAAAAACATTGAGATACTGGTTCTACAAACCAGAGAGGACAACCACTCCATAACCCTAACGGTTAGGAAACAAAACACCTGGATCGAACCATGAGGAAAAACAAAAGACCTTTTAGAAGGTCACAAAAAACACTATGGGGAGAAGAGAGGCGTGAAACCTCATTCCCCCATGCCACTAAGACTCTCTCTACACTCTCTCTTTGTGGAAACTATAGGGAGTTTCTCTCTCTAGAGAAGAGAACAACCTTGTAGTTCCTTAAAAAGTTCTTTCATGGATTTTATTAAGCATCGGATCATGAACGTTCCATTCATTTGCTGACTTTCACGGGAAGCTAGGTTCTTGTACACGTGATTATAGCTTCCCATTCTACCATTATTCATATGAGATAATTGCACCATTAGTTTTTGTGATTGACTTAAATTACAAATCGTTCCCTTTGATATCAAAATTAATTCAAAAATTCTTATGGTTGACTTAATTTACAAATCATTCTATGAAGTCAAATTCAATTAAAAATTTTAACATATTTCTTTAGGCGAGAACATATAAAGAAAATAGAGAACACAAAAATAGGGCTACATCTTTAACGTAGAGAATTGTATTACAATGTGTTGTATTTATAGAAAAATTTAGGTATGGTAAAGAAAAAAATGTTGACCAAATAAGATAGGGATTGATGATAGACCTAGAAGGCCAGGGGATTAAATCATAGCTAATCGTAGAAATTATTATAACATACTCATAAAACTCAATGGGAAAGATTGAGTTGAGAAAGAGAGGGGATTGATTTTTATTATTATTATTATTATTATTTTATTAACTAGATTTGGTGCGACAAGCATTAAAATATGAGTGTGAGCTTGGCCTTCAGAACTGTTGATGAAGCAAATGGAGATCATGTGCGGTAGGAACAAAAAACTTGATGTGAGCTCATATGGGTCAATATCTAGCGAGATGCCAAGAAAAATCTGATCGTGAGCTCATGCAGGTGGAGCAAATCTGGCAATGGTGAAGAGACATCGTACACGGTGGGGTAGACAATTAACCAGGTGGATGACTACTGGTGAGGGCAGCTTTAAAGACGTTGGTGAGAAAGGCTAGAAGACGGCAACCTGAGGTTGCCGGAGCTGGAGCTGGGAGGTGGTCTACTATAACACCTGGAAACAATGGCTGATGAAAGCCCCATCATTAATACAATTAGCTGCAAGACGTTAGAACTTTGTTCAGGGAAACATAATATATATATATACCTTTTTATCTTACTAAAAATATATATATATATACATTTATAAAACTAAATAAAAAAAGAAATTAAAATTTTTAAAAAAATAAAAATAAAAATGGTAGCCACCCCTTTGGGTGTGGCCAGTGAGCCACCCTCGACCACCTCTAGGGTGGTCGTGGACCACCCCTTGATATGAGTTGAGATGGCTAACTGATGAGCGTTCGAACTGATGTTGCTAACTAATGAGCGTTCGGATGGGAACACTACATTGTCCGGACAGTTGCTTGGGATCCAACTTCCCTGAGTTGGAATCTGCACAGAATTTTCTTTGAACAATGAAATAGCTTTCATGAAGCTTGTGATACTTGCAACTTGTCAAATACAGCTCTTTACACATCAGAGAAATAAGCTCTAAATATCTGAAAATTCTGAAATATACGGCATCTCTGTGAAAGTAGCAACATTACATAATAGTGATTTTGTCAACAGAATGCTGGCAATAAAAAACTAACAACCTATAATGCAACATTAATGCCCTGCATATTATATGCTACCGTCAATCATTAGTAGCCCGACCGAGTCTGACCTCGGATGGCCCACGCCACTAATGACGTCCGTCTATAATGATCACCACTCAAGCATGGTTGCGCGGGTCATAAAAACTATTGGATCCAAGGTCAAACATAAAAATAAACCTTTGACCATAGGGTTAACCTGTATAGTAAGAGAGTGGCTGTTATCTCGCACATAGCAGTGTACTATGTCATACGATGCAATTTAATTTTCACTGTCTTCTACATGCATGCTTTAAGAAACTCATTGTTTTCATTATCTTCTCATTAATTACTCATTTCCACAAAATAAAGTCCACAATAATCAAAAGTATATTTCATATGAGTTGTAAACATGCAAGTTTGATACATAAAATACTCATGCTATGCGGGAAGAATATAATAACAAGTATTCATATGAGTTTTTACTCATTTGTATCGTAAAGTCCTTTTGAAGCTTCACAATTTCGAAATTTGTAAAAAGATCTATTATTAGTTCTAATCCCAAGGTAAACAAGACCTAAATCCTAAATAAGCTCAAAATAGGCTTTTTGCCCGTTGGTCCAACATTCGGACAAAAGAGTCGAATGATCGGATTCGACATTGAAAATTCACCTAGTGCAGGTTCAAACGTTCAATGCTGGGGAAAAGTCGTATTTTTGAACTTAAAAGCCACAAAACCACTTTTAAGCTAGTTCTAAGGTCTTAACATGATACGTAATAGAGTCATAAGCATTAATAACACCTTCATGCAGAACTCGGTACATCAAACCTCATCAAAGTACTAATCAAACATGCACTAATAAAATATTAAAATAAAAAACCAACTAGAGATACAAAGCCATAAGCTAGAGCAAGAAAATTAACTAAACAATATAACAAAAACTTAAGAAACGAGTTAGGCTAGGAATGTTATCTCCTTGAACACCAAGAACCATGAGAGCTCATTTTCTCTTTCCAAAACACTCTCTCACTCTTGCTCTACGAGCACACTAAAGAAAGGGACGAAATGAGGTGAAAGGGGCGAGAGTGGGTGGTATTTATAAGCCTAGGGTGTCTGAAGATAATGATGAACGGTTCTTACACAAAACTGCAAAACATCAAACAAACAATCACTTTTGTCGAACGTTCAGTGTACTATTTTATCCAAAGATTTTAGGTCAGATTGTACGTTCAGTGGTATCCGGTCAAACGTTCGGTGTACCTTCTGACACAAAGTTCATGTGTGAAGAGTGACATATGTCAAATCCTCAAATGTTCGTGACGCAAGCTTCGAAAGTACGGTGCACTCTGATATCGAACATTCAGTAACCCTGGCCGAACGTTCGGCAAGAACAAAATATAAAAAGAAAATCACTCTTTATCCAACCCTAACCCCTTATTAACACTGATTAAGGTTTACTTAATCTTAATTAATGTTTGGGGTATTATACCATGGATTTGAAGCAAGAATCATACCCGGCATGTGACGATTACACAATCCTTCCCTTACTTGCTTTGCTCTTCCCATCTGTTCGATTTTTCAACGAGAGGCTCATTTTTTAGGTAGTCTCCGAGGAAGATGATGAGATCTTGAAGTCTTGTGGGTTGATGAGGGACTAGAGGTTGGAGCAAATGCTTTGGAGCTTGTTGATGTAGCTATGGATGTCGCCTATGCAGCACATGAATCTGGGCTTGGTGGTGCAGGGCTCTGATGGGTCTGGCATTTCTCTCTAAACCACAAAAGTAAGTTTGTAAGCTCAACAACTAGAAGATCTTGCAAAAAATAATAATTACAAAATAATGTTTAAATAAAATAGATAGTACAACAGAGGATCAGTTGGAGTGTTTATTTATTATTTTTTTTTTTTTTAAAAAAAAAAATTATATTTTTTCACTAGCTTTTTTAACTAGTATTGATGAAAAAAAAATATTTTTACCTCCCTGGCTAGGTTGATGTCAATTTCAATCTGACACATTTGTTCCCTAGCAATGACTTCTAACAATTCAATCCCTTTGTAGTTAAAAAAAACTAATAAATAAAAAAATCCCTTTAAAATAGTGCTAATGGCGCTGCTCAAAATATAGCCAGTCAGGTCACTCTATTTTAAGCGTGCCGCTCTATTCCACCAGTTTCTTATTTTGTTGTTAAAGTGGATGTCACATACACGCGCTTGTCCCTTTGGTTTTCTTTTGTATTTGTTATTTCTTATTTACAAGAGCTTATGGGCCATGGCAGAAAAGGAGGAGTTGGTTGTGCCACAAAATGTATTTTTACTGCTGCCTGATCAAGATCTTCTTGTATATCTGCTATATTTTGATTTGTTTCTAAATATGCTCTTAATTTATTCGGTCAACTTTAGGTTTACTTGTTCGTTACTCATAGTCTCTTTATAAATTGGTAATCAAATCTACAATCAAACCCAAATGAAAAATATTCTTATAAGAAAATAAACAAACATAATAAGAAATATATATTCTAGCATCCGCAAAATAAGAGGAGACCGCCAATAGAATGATACCAGCCTTCCGAGCCGCTGAGAGAGTTTCTGAAGATCAAGTCATTTAGTGTTTTAGAGAGAGGCTCAATAAAATTAATGCCATGCCTTATTTGGGGGATTTGTGACTTTTTTGTGCAAGGTCCCCTAGTGGGTTGTCTGTTTATTTGCCACATGGTAGATTTGTAGCTGTGCTATGACAGTTAGTGGGAATGAGGCTCTAGGCTTTTTTAGCACTTTGTTTGGAGAGGGCCTTGGTCTTCAAGTGCCTAGCGGAAGCATTATATATTTTCAAAACATTATGACTTAAACAAATTAAAATAGGCCCAAATTACTAAAAATTTGTTTAAATTATTTTTAAAATCGTTTAAAATATGTCCTAATAAAAATTCAAAGAAAGCTCAAAAAGCTCGTTGCCTAATATGCAGATAGCTGATAAAAACTATATTTAGTAAGAACATGATACATATGTAAATGCATATATCTAAAAGTGATATTCGTATTTTACAAATAATCATGCGAATATTAGAAATAACTGCAACCATATCTACGTCCTGATGGCATATTAAAGTGCACCAATTGTCACTACTCCGTTGGTACAACATTGTTTCCCAGCATAGTTTCAATCAACTTTCCAATGGAAGCAAATGAAGGTTCACCGTTCGCCACAGCCTTCCTACTCTTTTCACTCATCTCTTTGACCCTCTTCCTCACCTCACTCTCACCGTCCATCAAACACTTGACCGCCTTTTCAATATCCTCAGTCACCACAAGCTCACCGCCGCGCCTATAATCCAATTTCAGCTCCACTGCTAAACCCAGATCTCTCACCATCTGGAAGGCATTGATTTGCTGCTCCGCATACATCGGCCACGCAGCAATAGGTACACCGTGCCACAAGCTCTCCACGATCGAGTTCCACCCACAATGCGATACGAACCCTCCGATCGCTTTGTGGGCCAGCACCTCCACTTGCGGGGCCCACCCGCATATCATTCCGATTTCTCTCGTCCTTTCCAAGAATCCTGCTGGCAAGACCTCCTCGAGATTCTGACTATCGGACGGCGTGGCAATGTTATCATCACCTGAGGGTGATGCCAATCGTACGGACCAAAGGAACCGGTGCCCACTCCGCTCGAGCGCAAGTGCGGTCTCTTTCAACTGCGGCGCACCGAAGCTCCCCCAGCTCCCAAAGCATAAGAACACCACGGATGATGGAGGCTGATCGTCGAGCCACTTCTTGATCTTATCATGTTCCGCCTGAATTGCCTCTGAATTTGTCTGACCCTTGAGGTTAATCAACGGCCCTGCTGCGTAAACGGGAGGGATTCCATCAACCAAAAACGAGCTGAACGCATGGGATTCTAGCTCATGGAACGTGTTGACGATAATAGCCTTGGCCTCTCTGAACTTTCTACCATGGTTTACCATGGAGATGTACCCACCTTCGTTGTCGAAGGCAAATCCAGGCAAAACACTAGAAGGAACCGGGTTGACATAACTGGGTACGACCGACTCGGGATCCAACTCACTAAACTCGACACCGAGCTGTTCATGCCGGGTCGGAAGGTAGAGCATGAAGCCAAGAAAGGCTGCATTACAAGTGAAGAAGACATACGATGGGACACCGAGTTCATGAGCCACGTCAATCATGCCGGTGCAAAACATATCCACCACCAACCCGGCAAGCGGAATCGAATTGGATACGACGCTGCTGAGGATAGCTTCTTTGACATGAGCTTTGTGGCTGTCAATGATGTCGGTGACAAGTTTTTCAACAGAGCCAAGGAGAAGCTCTTCTGGAGGGGGGTCTACTTGAGGAAGATGAATACATTTGATGCGGGTGTGGGAGGCAGCAATTGATTGAAAGAGGGAATCTAAGTTGTGCGCAAATGGCGGCTTTATGACGAGAACAGTGATTGAGAGACGATCGTCCCGATCAAGTAAAGTCTTTGCAAACTCGATTATAGATACGAGGTGGCCGACTCCAGGGGTAGGGATGAACACAAGCTCTGCTCTCCTCATCTTCCACTCCGATCCTAATTACACTGCCTTTACGAATTTATGCCCTTTGGGATCTCGTCTTCTAGTTGCACATAGAGCTGGAATAACAACAGGGGAAAGGAGCAGTGATTGGCTCCCCTACCCGGCGTTTTTCATTAAAATATGAGGAGTTTCTTTCTGATTAAAAAAAAAAAAAACATTTTTTAATGAAAAACGCCGGATAAGAGATGGTAAAACGTCCCTGCCGATTACTGCTCAAACAACAGAGTGCAAGATGCAATAACAATATTTCTCAATAACCTGAAAATTGGTAGTAAAAAAAAAAAAAAAAACTATATAATATATGGCAAGTCGTTTTGGACATATAGGTCACTGATGACGCAGGCAGTGCAATTATTTTTGGACCTACGTGCAGGTGTGCAATGGAAAGGAATAGATTATTATAAAAATACTTTTTAGAGAAATATTTAAAGTACTTAGGTGCGGTTTGGTAACTCATCCAAACAATTTTCATTTTCATTTTACTTCTCCCAAAAATATCAAATCAAAAACATTCTTACTTTTTTACACTTTTTATATCACATCAATAATTTTTTATTATTATTCAACCAAAAAAACCCACTACAAAACAAAACTTTTTTACTTTCCTATAAAACATTCTCAAATTTTATATCACATCAATCATTTTTTATTACTATTCAAATAAATATTCCAATTCACAATCACTTACCAAACACACTCTTAAACTTTTACAAAAAGAACATTACAAGTTGATGTGACATCATACTTAAAGACGAAAATGTCCTTTTTACAAAACCCATAATTTTAAGACCACTTTGTGGTCGGACAACTCGCCAAACGGAAGATCACCTTGATTTGTAGTCGAACAACTCGCCGGACGGAAGACCACCTTGCTCCATGGTCGGACGTCTCGCCAGACGGCTAGTTCGGAGTTTCCGACTTGCTCCGTGATTTCTCCAATCACGGGCTGTGGCGCTGGGCGTCATCCAGCCACACCCGGATCCCGGCCAGATGGCCAGGATCTGGCCCACCTTGGCCAGAACGACCGGATCTAGCTCTTCTCTGACCAGAAGCGTGGTCGGGGGTCGTGGTCGTGGTCAAGTCCGAGATTGTCTGGGGTGCTGTGTTTTTTTCGGTGGGTCTGGGATGCTGGATTTCTGGTGGGTCGGGGTGCTAGGTTTCCGGTGGTTGGGGTCGGAGTCATGGTGGCCGGCGTACTAAGTTTCCAACAGTCTAATGGTTTCCAACTGGTGGGTTCAACAGGTTTGTAAGCTTCCCTTTATAAAAGTTTAAGTACACTTAACATTTCTCAACTTTTTACGATCCACATATAAAATTGACATATATTTTTATATATTTTTTTAATAGCATTAATAAAAAAATATTTACTTTTCGCATGTTTAAAGAATACATGTCAATTTTCTATCCTTCCTAAAATATGAAATATATTGGAAAAAAAAGGAAAAAAGACATTTCATCCTCTAACTTTTATGTGCAAGGTTTAAAAGCTATAACGACCCACCCAAATTTGGTCGCAATGAAGATGGCATGGCCACTGAGTGGTTTGGTTATAAGAATGCATGCAGGGGTAGAATTAAGATTTGAGATTTGGAGGGGTCAAATTAAAAAAAAAAAAATAAAAATTGAAAAGACCTAAATTAAAAAAGAAAACAATTCGGATAAAATTTAATTTTTTTTTAAGAAATTATTATTTTTTGGATCATCTTAAGCTTGCCCTGGGCCAAGCCTCGCAAGACACAAGGTAACTCCTCCCCTGAATGCACATTCAATACACGAGTCATTTTCCGTGAAAAAAAGACAAGACACAAGGTAACTCCTCCCCTGAATGCACATTCAATACACGGGTCATTTTCGGTGAAAAAAAGACAAAGACAAATTTAAAAAAACTTTGATGGGAACATTGCCCCTATTAAAAATTGGAGACAAAAAAAAAAAAAAAAAAAAAATTTGTCACACTTTTAAAGGCAAAATATATTTTCCCCATGAAAAAAAGAAAAAGAAATGGTCTATATATTTTGTCTGACATGGTAGGCGTCTTTGAATGGGTCACAGACGTTTCGTAATTGACCCTAAAAGCTAGTGTATAGGTCGTTGGTTTGAACTTTTCAATGCCGTCGAGTGGTTAGCTGCCAGCCTGTGAGGGTCGCTCTCTAATTTTTTCTTCTTTTTGTGTTTTTGGTCAAAAGACGATTATCCAATTCAGATATTTTACTCTCCTAATAAAAAAAATAAAAAGCATTATTCAGGGCTCCTTTCTTGCACCACCTAGATTGTTTAATTTGAATACATTTGTGGAAGCATCGGATCATGAACGTTCCATTCATTTGCTGACTATCATAGGACGCTAGGTACTTGTATACGTGATTATAGCTTCCCACTTTACCATTATTTATATGAGACAATTGCATCGTTAATTTTTGTGGTTGACCTAAATTATAAATTGTTCTCTTTAATATTAAAATTAATTAAAGATTCATGCAATTGACTTTGTTTACAAATCACTTAATAGAATCAAATTCAGTTAAATTTTTTTGACATACTTCTTCAGGCAAGAACATATAAAGAAAATAGAGAACACAAGAATAGAGCTACATCTTTAACGTAGAGAATTGTATTACAATGTGTTATATTTATAGAGAAATTTAGGCACGGTAAACAAGAAAATGTAGACCAAATAAGGTTGGGGATTGATGATAGACCTAGAAGGGAATTAAATCATAGCTAATCATAGAAATTATTATAACATTTTCATCAAACTCAGTGGGAAAGATTGAGTTGAGAAAGAGAAGGGATTGATTTTTATTTTTATTACTATTTTTTATTAACTAGATTTGGTGCGACAAGCATTAAAATATGAATGTTAGTTTGGCCTTGAGAACCGTCGATGAAGCAAATGGAGATCCAGCGCGGTAGGAACAAAAAACTTGATGTGAGCTCATGTGGGTCAAGATCTAGCGAGATGCCAAGAAAATCTGATCATGAGCTCAGGTGGCCGGAGCAAATCTGGCAGTGTTGAAGAGACATCGTACACGGTGGGGTAGACAACCAGGAGACAACGGTGGATGACGATTGGTGATGGCAGCTTTAAAGACGCTGGTGAGAAAGGCTGGAAGACGGCAACAGGAGGTTGCTGGAGCTGGAGTTGAGAGGTGGTCAGCTATAACACCTAGAAACGACAGTTGATGAAAGCCAGAGACAATGGCAAAAGGCGGCGGTTACGACAACCGGAGGCAGTGACAACATGAATTCACTAGAGTCGGAGTCAACGGTGGCCAACGATGATTGATGAGGAACAAAAGCAATAAAATCATGGCTTCATACTAATAATTATCATAGCATGTGAAATTAAAAAATTAGTATAATTGAAATACCATAAATATCATGTCATAAATCATGGCTTTATAATCTACTTAAAAATAAAACAAAACATTATTCAAAACATTTAACGAATTCTGTTAGTGTCACTGTCAATAAAATAATGACATATGTCATTCTTACTAAAAAAATAGAAATATATTAGAAAATATATATACATTTATAAAACTAAATAAAAATATAAATTAAAACAAAAAAGAAAGAGAAAAAAACTAGCAACCATCCCTTTGAGTGTGGCCAGCGAGCCACCCCCAACCTCCTCTAGGCTCTAGGGTGGCTCGTGGACCACCCCTTGATATGGGTTGGGATGGCTTGCGGGCCACACCCAAAAGAGGCCGGAGGTGGTGCTCAGGCACCCCCATGGGCCGGAGGTGGCCTGCGAGCCACCCCCTACAACCTCTAAGGGTGGTTGCCCAACTAGCTGCCACCCTTATCCTTTTTTTTTTTTTTCTTTCTTTTTTTAAAAAAAAAATTATAAATGTATATTTTTAATATATTTAAATTTTTTGTTTAGAGTTACATGTATTGTCATTTTATTAGTACTAATGTGTCACCTAACAGAATTACTTAAATATTTTAACAAAATTTAACTACATGGACTAAATTGTGTTTTTGCCATGCCCCAACCCTAGGGACCTCTTAATTCTTTTTTTTTTTTTTTTTGAACAGAAACTATGAATCTTCTCTCATTCCAACCAAACAAAAACAATCCCAAAATTAGGATCTAGGGACACGTTCCCTAGTTACAATATGAGCGATACTCTGAGGAGTATCTCTAACCAAGTATTGTTTACATTATTAAAAGCTGCCTTTTGTGAGAGAGTATGAGCAGCAGAACTAAAATTTCTCGATACGTATTGAAACCTTGAAAAACTGCAGCCACACACTTCATGGATGATGCTCTCAGTAAAATGACCAATTCGGGACAAAAAAGGGGGATTTGAATTAATCTCTTTCACAACTTCCTTTGCATCTCCTTCAAAAATAACAGCAAAAAAACCAACCTCCTTGCAAAAATAAACCGCATACAGAGCCACCATTACTTCCACCATATTAGGTTCCACCCGAACAGTTTGAACCATACACCTTGCTCCCAAAATCTCTCCTTGACAGTCCCTTGCAACAAAACCCATCCCCATTGTACCCTCCTTTGAATTTATAGAGGCATCCCAATTCAATATTATGATACCCGGGGGAGGGGGCTGCCAAGAGCTATGGGACGTTATCTGGACAGTGGATGGCGACGACACTGGAATACAAGGATCAATGTTGAGAGCCCTACAATCTTCCAAAGATGACATCGCTGCTTTGAAAGCTTCATTTGGACGTTTGAAAATACCCTCATGTAGCCATTTATTTCTTCTGAATCAAATACCACGGGCCACCACTGCCATGAGCTCTAATCGGTCCTTTTCAAAACGTTGAAAAAAATATTGGAATAACTGCATAAAATTGTGGCCCTCCCATAACATTTCTAAAAACAGGAAGAAGAACCTCCGTATACATCCTTTGCAGCTGTACAACTCACTACAAAAAACAGGACATTTAATGGCGTGTCTACAGTAAATTATTTTTTGACACTTCACTAATTAGTGGCATGTTGAATTATAACACCTCACTAAAATTATTAGTGGCGTGTTGGATTCAGCACGCCAGTAAAATACTGGCGTGTCTAACTGACACCCCACAAAATTGTGGCGTGTCATAATGATGACACGCCAGTAAAATATTGGCGTGTCATTTATGACACGCCACTAAGATTCCTAGAACCACGCGGGCCTGCGCGGTTCTTCCCTTTCCCTCTCCTTCCGACGTCATCCATCCGTAAGGTAAAATCACAACAACACTCACATGAGGCCTACTTCTTTGTTTTTTCCACAAGTGAAGGCCGAAACATTTTCACCAGCATCAACAAGTCCTATTTTTTTATTTTCTTTCCAAAGAAGTAATCGCCATTAGTAAATTATCTAGTATGCACCCAACATCATATGCTCTCATATTAAATAAAATTGAATAAAATCAGTCACTCAAAATAATGAAAAGTAAAAATGGAAATGAGCAAAAGCTGTTGGACAAATTAGTCTTCTTTGTATTGAGCTTTATTGACTTCAATGCTGCACATGCAAATTTAATATAAGTAAATGTTATTTAATAGCTTATATAATTGTTATAGTATCTCTAATTATTATTTTATTGGATCATCTAATGCTACCTTGGTTTTTTTGATAGGCCAAAAGTGGAATTTGGCTTTTTAATTATTTTGATTAATTTGTCTTGTGTTAGGATTTTATTTCTGGTTAACAAAACAAAAAGTGCATTAAAACGTAGGGTGACTGTCGTAAAAAAATATTGTATTATAGTGAAACTGTACATTTGTTTGGATATAATATCTAAAAGAGTAAAAGTACAATTCATACAATGACGGAACGACATTAAAACTAAGGAGTATCCGAATTAAAATTTTCATAGATCTCGTAGTAATGTTTAGGCACTATGAATCTTTAATAGATAAAAAGACTTATCCTTATTGTCTTCCTTATTATTATGTTAAATATAAGTTCTCTCATGTTCATTTAAATGGGAAGTGTGAACTTGGGTTATTTATTATTAATATATAAATAATAGGGAAGAAAGAGTATGGTGCACATATATTATCAAAATATATAAACATTTATTGAATTGAGTTGAGCTACCTTCACTTTCGGTTTATTTGGTGTTTGTTTAATTTTTTTATTTTTACTTTAATTATATATACATTATATAGGAGAATATATTTGGTTAAAGCCCTAGATCGATTCTATTACTTTGGCTCATCTAATCTCTAGACACATGATTTTCAATCAACATATATATTAGTATTATACTATTATTAACAAAAAAACAGACATTTCAATTAAATAAAGAGGGCTTTCTCATTCACACTAAATAGTTTGAGAATGAGGCACAGAGAGTGTTTTTGGTTTCTTTAGGAGTGGTTGCCCCTCTTTGGAGCCAGTATTTTCATGCTTTTGGATGGGTTAAAAACTATGTCAAGGATTATGATCACATGAAATTAATCAACTGGTAGGTAGTGATGTAGGGATATTGGGAAACTAAACGGCCGGGCTGGATGAAATTAAAACGGTCATGCTTGTCAAAGCAAAGGAAAAATATATCGATCCTACTATATATATAATTATAATATATGAAAATTAATTATATTTGTTAATTACCAAGTAGTCATAAAATAGAAGCTAAACGTTTACTATCTAATCCTCCTCGCTTTGGTTGGATGATGACCAAAGTTTCCATTATCTTCCATCATAATTTAAAATCTAAAAGCTGCCTGCAGTTGATCGTGTTTAATATTAATGATGAAAAAAAATAATGACATTCCTAATATGTTGTTTACTTTATTTTGTTACTATTTTGTATTGTACGTAGAGAAGAAGATGGACAAGACTTGGATGACAAAGTCTAGGGTTACGAGGGAATATAGAGATGGGTGTAGATTGTTTGTTGACTTCGCAGTTAGTAACTGTAGAATCCCCAATGGAAATACACACTGCCCTTGTAAGTCGTGTCAAAATAACCAGTGTCACCCGCCCGATGTCGTACTTGCTCACTTGACAGGGGGTAAGGGAATAATGACTACATACACTACATGGTTTTGGCATGGTGAGAAGCATGTTCGGTGTCCTGTTGCAGGTTCTTACTCAAATCGCTCAACCGCATATGTGGCTAGTGGAAGCACAGAACAGGGTGACGACATGCACTCAATGTTGCGTGATGCATTCGGCATGCATGAAGTTAGAGAAGAAAATTGTGAGCCTGAGGTCGTGGCTCAGGGAGGTGAAGAAATTGGGTGGAATGGAGAATCAGTTGAAGGGAACGCTCAGAAGTACTACGACATGCTCAAAAGTCGGAGAAGCCACTTCATGGGGGTACTAAACATAGCAAGCTGAGTGCTACTGTACATTTGTACAACTTGAAATGCGTTGGCGGACTTAGCAACAAGATTTTCTCAGATTTCCTTGAGTTCATCATCCAGTTGCTGCCTGCATGTGATGACACTTTTCCACCTAATACACATGAGGCGAAAAAGTTTCTTAGTGACATAGGGCTTGGTTATGAGAAGATTCCTACATGTCGTAATGATTGTATGTTATTCTGGAAGAACAATCAAGAATTAGAATCATGCATCATCTATGGAGAATCTAAGTGGAAGGATGAAATTCATTTGGACGAGGATGGTCAACCCATATCGTCGAGAAAGAAACGTCCGGTGAAAGTATTGCAGTGGTTTCCACTCATCCCCCGGTTACAGAGGCTTTTTATGTCGGAACATACAGCGCCCCACATGAGATGGCATGTAAAAGGCCGCACTAAAGACGGCGTGCTGAGGCATCCGGCTGACGGTGAAGCATGGAAATCATTCGATCTCTTACATCCAGAATTTTTCGGCCGACAGCAGGAACATCAGACTTGGTCTAACCTCAGATGGATTTAATCCATTTGGGAACATGAGCACTTCCCATAGCACTTGGCCAGTACTGCTTGTTCCATACAACTTGCCTCCTTGGATGTGCATGAAACAAACATCATTCATATTATCTTTGATTATCCCGGGCCCAAGTTCACCTGGAATGGATATAGATGTCTACCTTCAGCCATTGATTGAAGAGTTACAAGAACTATGGAATGTAGGGGTACGCACATTTGATGTCTCGAAGAAAAATAATTTTGTGATGCGAGCGCAGTTGATGTGGACAATAAATGACTTCCCGGCGTAAGCAGATTTGTCCGGATGGCCTAACAAGGGTGAGTATGCATGTCCTTGCTGTATGCATTCAATACGGTCTAAACGGTTAAAACACGATAAAAACATTGTTATATGGGACATAGACGATACTTGCCCATGGATCATCCGTGGAGGCGAAACAAAAAAACATTTGACGGAACCCAAGAATTAGAATGTGCCCCCCATGTGCAAAGTGGAGAAGAAATTTTGGGACAATTAGAGGGTATGGTATTTGGGGATGAGAGCGCGGGCATGGCAAACAAGAAAAAAAAGAAAAAAAGGAAGAAGCGGAAGAAGGGAGAAACATCGACTGAAAATGTAATTTGGAAGAAGAAAATTATTTTTTTTAGGTTACCGTACTGGAAAGATAATTTATTGCGGCACAACCTTGATGTTATGCACATAGAGAAAAATGTGATGGACAACATACTTGGCACAATTCTTGACATCCCAGGTAAGACAAAGGATGACCTTGCAGCCCGCACAGACTTGATGAAAATGGGTTTGAGACATAAACTTCATCCGTTCATGGCCGATAATGGTAGAACCTATATGCCCGCAGCATGCCACACGATGTCCAGAGATGATAAAACACATTTTTTGAAAGTGATTTGAAATGTGAGGGTGCCCGACGGATATGCTTCTAACGTTTCTCGTTGTGTAAAACTTAAAGAATGTACAATATTGGGCTTAAAGAGTCATGACAGCTATATACTGATGCAACAACTTCTCCCTATTGCATTGCGCGGATCACTGCCAAATAACGTAATTAGACCTCTTGTTGAGATGTCTGCATTCTTCAGGGGGATATGCTCTCTACAAACTTAACACAAGAGGATATGGACCGACTAGAGGGTGACGTCTTTGTCACTTTGTGCAAGCTCGAACAGATATTCCTCCCCCCGGTTTTTTTACTAGGATGGTTCACGTGGTCGTGCATCTTGTCCGTGAATGTCGACTTGGGGGACCTGTACAGTATAAGTGGATGTATCCAGCAGAGAGGTAAAATTTGTGCATGCTTAATAATTATTTTAATTTTTACGATATTACAATACAATTGCTAACTAGCACTACTTGAATGATGTTCCTATGAAGGAGCCATGGGGGGTTTAAATCTAGTATACGCAATAAAGCAGCTCCTGAGGGATGCATTACGGAAGGCTATATAGTGACTGAGTTGATGACGTTTTGCTCGAGGTATCTAGATAACGTACCAACATTTCACAACAAAATCCAAAGAAATCCCGATGGTTCAAAGGGGGCAGGAACACGAGTCATCCTCGACCGTATCACATTGACACAGATTCATCGATATATTACGAAGAACTCTGACGAGTTCCTTCAGCTCCGAGCATAAGTTGTGTTACATAAATATGTATGTTCAATTATGTTATAGCCTTAGGGTGAATAATAATGCGACTAATTTTCAATTGTAGGATGCACATGAATACGCTTAGGCGATCACATAATAGGGGGAGGACTACGGATGATCAGTTAGAAGCCCAACATTATGAACAGTTCTGCGATTGGTACCGTGAATATGTACGAATTATCATGTTTAATTGTTAAATGTTGAACTTATACATCATATAAACTAACCAAACTAACTTTGTGCATTTTACATTGTACGTAATATACTCGTAGGTCGATCGAATGGACGATCGAGGTAGGAAGGAAATAGGTGACAAATTGGTGATGCATTGTAGAGGGCCGAAAGAGACAGGTATAAGATATAATAGATATGTTGTAAATGGCAAACTGTTTCGCACTCGAGCACATGATGCGGGAAAGAGGACTCAGCATAGCGGTGTGTGTGCCAACCATTGATGGCGAAATGTAATACAGGAAGTTAACAGAAATAATTGAGGTCGAGTACTACGATAGGACGAAGTACGTTTTGTTCAAATGTGATTGGGCGGACACCACGAGGGACATAGGGTACAAGGTGAATGAGTATGGGCTAGAGCTTGTCAATTTCAAAAAACTTGTACACATGGGAAAGTTGATCACTGATGAGCCGTACGTGCTAACTACACAAGTTGACCAAGTTTTTTACGTTGAAGATGAACGGGACCCAGGTTGGGCTTGCGTTGTAAGAACTAAACCTAGGAACGTATATGATGTTGGTGATGAAGGGCATGATGATGCATGTGCTAACTACCACGAGTGCGAGCCGTTCCTATTGAACAGTAATAATGACCATGATCTACGAGATGACTTCGATCACATCCGACCTGACTTAGATCCTATCCCAGTGTATGTGTCAAAAAAAATAAAAATCTATTTGATATTTTAAAATATTTATTTTTACATTGATTGGTGATTGTTAAATATGTGACTCATTTAAATACTATGGTGCATATGGTTGATATATAATGTATAAATACATGATGTATTTTGCAGGGTACAATGAGTTATAGAATCCCAAGTGTTATGAAGCGGAATAAGGGCCAAGGATCGAGATCTAGCGACCCTACGCACATAGAGAGCGACCCTACGCACACAAAGAGCGACCCTACGCATACAGAGGCAGGGTATAGACCAGTATTCGCAGATGATCACTCAGGATACCAGTACAACATCGAAGATAATACATTTGATCATTTACCTCATATGCAGCAGACGGTGAGCCAATTAGAGGCGTGTTCCCCTAGTCACGTGGCGAGGCTATTTGACTACAGTATGTCGGGTTCTCATGATACCGAGACACATCTTTTAGACTATAATGAGACACAAGCTCCGGAGGGCCTGCATGATGCACAGCCCGCGGAGGGCCTACATGATGCACAGCCCGCGGAGGGCCTACATGATGCACAACCTGAGGATGAGCTTGCTACACAAGTGCTGAACGTGAATCAGATCCGGACGATAAGTAAGTACATATTTTTATAAATTTAAAGGATATATACGTATTTATTGTTTTGCATTTTATATTCATTTCGAAATAATTAACATCAATATCTATTAATGTTATAGGTACTAATCCGGATGGCAGCACTTGTTTTGAAGTTATGACCATTATGGACCCGCACAAGGCATGGGAGATCCCCGCGGGAAAGAAGGTCGTGATGGATTATAATCTAGGCTGGCAACCTGTAGGATTTAGCGCCAATAAATTTAGACGGCAAACCGAGAAGCTAATAAGGAGCGGAAACTATGTGCATTTATGGGACGATTGGGCGCATGTACCGGCTCGTACAAAGGAGGATATATGGGAAGCCCTGATGGTAAGTGGACTTTTACGTACCGTCAAACTTTTTTTTTTTTTTTAAATTTTTATTTATCAACTTCCAACTTGTGTAGGTGGACTTTTACATCCCACCAAGTTATAATTTACAAAAAGTAAAACGAGATGCATTTCGGGATATGGGTGTAAAGCTCAAGAATTGGAGACACAACACAAAAGTTAAATTAGGCATTCAACGGGGCGATACTCCTGAGACGGTACGAGCAAGAGTAGGGGCAAGAAGACTCTCCAACTACCGCCTCGAGGACGTGGATGCGTTGTTGAATAAATGATGTGACGAAGAGTATCAGGTTAGTCATGAATTATATTACTATTTTGTGTAGTTTCATTAATTTCATTTAGTTGTGTTAGTTTTACATAATAAGAATGTTAATTGTATAGGAGTATGCTGACCATATGAAGCAATTACGAGCATTGCAAAATACTCCTCATTGCACGGGGACCAAAAGCTATGCGAGGTTGTCACACGAAGAAGTATGTGCACCAATTTATTCCATACATATAAATATAAACATTTTTATATATATAAACATGTGTTATAATGTTTTATTCTTTTGGCAGACTGTCAAGGATGGCACTCCTCCTACGCGAGCACAAGCGTACATAAAAACTCACACGAAGAAGGATGGAAGCTATCCAAATGATATAGTAAAAGAGAGATGTGTATGTTATTCATCTTTCATATATTGTTTTACTTATATGTGTAATTATTTATTTACGATGCACATTAGTTTGACGCTACCAACATTTAATACTACATGTAGGAAAGGATGGTGATGCTAATGCCAACCGATTCTGCCGATTCGTCAAGCGTAACACAAGGAACGGTACGTTGGAGACATGACGATGCGTATGCCCAGGTGCTTGGCAACAAGCCAGAGTACGCTGGCAGAGTTAGGCAGGTTGGGCCAAATATTTGGCCTGTGCGAGGGTCCATACGCTCTTACCATACACCATCACAGCCGCATTCACAAAATCAAGGGCACGCCGTCTTTCCGCAAGAAATGTTTGCTTCTGAGATGGAGAGAGCACTCGAGGTTGAGAGGGCACGACATGCTTCTAAGATGGAGAGAGCACTTGAGGCTGAGCGGGCAAGACAAGCTTCTGAGATTGAGAGAGTACTTGAGGGTGAGCGGGCACGACACAAGTTACAAATGGATGAGGTGTTGGCAGCACAATCTCAGATTATGTCCCGTTTTAGCCAAATGGAGTCATTGTGGCGCCAATCAGTATCCGTGCCTGGAGTCTCTCATGATAACATAGTGCCAGACAAAAATTCTGCACATCATATGAATGTGTCATTTGTTGATAGCAGATCAGGTAATAATTAATGGGTTTTTTTTTTTTTTTTTTTTTTTTTTTTTTTTTTGTGGTATGATTACGTCTGTTTAAATTCACACTTTGTTAAATGCTTAGAACTTTATATAATTTGATCATATTGTTTGCTAACATACTATATTTGTTTTATCATTCGCAGATCCTACGGAAAATGCTATGCAGTTACCCGATCATGAAAATCTTGCTGACGATTGATATTGGGTAACATTTAGGTTTATTTTAGTTGGCAAATATGTACTTGCCTTTTTTTTGTTCCGGTTTTGTTATCAACCTATGACAAAGATTGATTATATATTTTGTTTATTGAAACATTTGTTTTGATTGTTATGAATTTATTACATATTTTTATTAAAACTTTTGGAATGACTTTTTGGTATTAATTTAGGACAAAGATTGATAATATTGTATATTTTGTTTGTTGTAAGTTTTAGTTTGAGTATTATGAATCTGTGTCATATATATATGTTTAGTGAAACTTTTGGAATAATTTTTTTTTGTAGTTGTGATTGTTGATAAAAATTCAAATTGTTGCAATTGTGTTGATTATGGATTGATAGAATTGTTGTAAACCAATACAAAATTTCGGATTACAGGTTTTGGATTGCAGAATTTTTATGTTTTTTTTTTTTAAAAAAAAAAATACCATAATTAGTGGCGTGTCAGCCAATGACTGACTGATTTGTGGCCTTCTAAAAAGGCCACTAATCATATGTCACTAATGTTTAGTGGCCTTTCAGGGTGCCTGAAAGGCCACTAAACATTTGTCACAAATTACTTCAATTTTTGTAGTGACTCCATAACGCATGAATCGTATGTTCCTCTTCACTTCCACAGCAAGGCTACAACACATCCTGAACCGCCCTTTTTTGAAATAGGCTCTTCTTCATAGGTAATAGATTATGGCAAGCTCTCCATAGAAAAACTTTAACCGGGTTAGTGAGCTGAAGGGACCAAACTACCTTCCATAAAGAGTGGTCTATTAACACCTTTGAGCACTGTCCCCTAAGCTCCTCATTCAACTCCATTTCCAAATGATAGGCACTCCGGATAGAAAAAATTCCGTCTTTTGTTCCTTTCCAAATTAACTGATCTGGGGGATAAGATGGGCTCAGTGGAATATTAAGTATAACCTCAGCCTCCTCTACCGTGAAGATGTTCTTTACTAGATTAGCATCCCATCCATATAAATCCCTGTTGAACAAGCATTCTAACTTAGAATCTACATTAAGGATGGATTGAGGGGATTGAAGATGTCTGACCCTTGAGGTTAATCAACAGCCCTGCTGCATAAACGTGAGGGATCCCATCAGCGAAAAACGAGCTGAACGCATGGGATTCCAGCTCAGGGAACGTATTGACGATAATACCCTTGGCCTCTTTGCACTTACCATGGAGATGTACCCACCTTCTTTGTGGAACGCAAATACAGGCAAAACACTAGAAGGAACCGGGTTGACATAACTGGGTATGAACGACTCGAGATCCGATTCACTACAGTCGACACCAACCTGGTCATGCCGGGTCGGAAGGTAGAGCATTAAGCCAAGAAAGGCTGCATTACAAGTGAAGAAGACATACGATGGGACACCGAGTTCATGAGCCACGTCAATCATGCCAGAGCAAAACATATCCACAACCAACCCGGCAAGCGGAATGGAATCGGATAAGACACTGCTGAGGATATATAGCTTCTTTGACATGAGCTTTGTGGCTGTGAATGAAATCGGTGACAAATTTTTCAACAGAGACAAGGGAAAGCTCTCCTGGAGGAGGGTCTACTTGAGGAAGATGAATACATTTGATGCGGGTGTGAGAGGCAGCAATTGGTTGAAAGAGGGAATCTAAGTTGTGCCCAATTGGCAGCTTCATGACGAGAACAGTGATTGAGAGACGATCGTCCCGATCAAGTAAAGTCTTTGCAAACTCGATCGGTTATGGATACGAGGTGGCCGACTCCATGGGCAGGGATGAGCACAAGCTCTGCTCTCCTCATCTTCCACTCCTAACTACTGCTTTTACGACGTGATGCCCTTTGGGATCTCTTCTTTTATATAGAGCCGGAAGAACAATTAAGAGTGCAAGATCCAATAACTGTATTTCTCAATAACCTATAAATGGTAGTTAAATAATTAAAATTTTATAGTTTGACAAATTAATTATTAAATAAGTAAATTTTATAAGTCATATTTTTTGTTTAATTATTTTTTTCTATGCAATACAATTATAAAAAAGCTTCTAGCAAAAATTTTGCCACTAACAACAATAAATTTATAATATATGAAGTTGAAAAGAAATTATGATATATGAAAATTGAACTATTTTCCTCATAGCAATCAATTTGTAAATATATGGTAATTTCCAAAAAAAGAAAAAGAAAAAGAAAAACTATATGTAATATATGGCAAGTCTTTTTGGATATGTCACTGATGACGCAAGCAGTGCAATTATTTTTGTGAACCATGTGCAGGTCAGGGCTACGGGAAAGGAAAACATTCCTAGAATATGAAATATATTAAAAAAGAAAGGGAAAAAGACATTTTATCCTCTAACTTTTATCTCTGAAGTTTAAAAGTGGTATTGTATATTAACAAGGTTCTTGTAATTTTCAATGTAAGTATTTTTTTTTTTAATTATTTATGTCTTTTTTTAAAAGAAATTATTAGAAAGACCTATATAATTTTAGAAAAAACAAATAAGATTGGCCATAGTCACGCAAGCCACCCTCATCTAACCGCAATGAGGGTGGCATGTCATGGGGTGGTTTGGCCATAAGAATGCACGTGCAATACACATGAGTCATTTTCAGTCAAAAAATACGAAAATAACTAAAGGGATTATTACATTAAAAATTTCAAAATCTTTGATGGTACATTGCCCCTATTAAAAATTGGAGACAAAAATAAAAAGAAATTGTCACACTTTTGAGGGCAAAATATATTTTTCCCTCGAAGGCCATTGCTAAAGTTGCTTAAGATCGAGTATGTGTTCCAAAAGCTGATGGTGGTTTGGGTATCAAAAGTTTGGCTTTGTAAAATATGGTCTCTATATTGAACCATATCTAGTCTCTCTTTTCCAGATCAAGGTCTTTGTGGGTGGCTTGGGTGCAAGTCAACTGGCTTAAAGGGAGGAACTTTTGGTAGGTTCCCATCCCTCAAAATGCCTCCTAGTGCTAGAAGAAGATTCTCAATCTAAAAGATCTTGCAAAAAGGTTTATTAGTTATAAGGTAGGAGATGACCGAAATATATTTCTTTGGTATGATAAGTGGCATCCAGCTAGGTGTTTATTTGACGTCTATGGGCATAGAGCTTTATATGATGCAGGACATGATATTGGACCAAAACTATCTTCTATCATTAAGGATGGTTCTTGGTATTGGCCTAGTGCTAGATCAGAAGCTATTGTTGCTATTCAGAGTCATCTTCCTGAGGTGGAGTTGGGAGGTTCTGATCAAGCAATTTGGGATTCAAAAAGTGGTAGGTTCTCGAGTGTAGAAACATGGGATAAGCTGAGGGTAAAGTATCCTGTTGTTGCTTGGTATAAAATAGTCTGGTTTGCTTCTACTATACCTAGACATTCTTTCTTTCTCTAGTTAGCATTCCATAAGGCTATTTCTACTTGGGAGAAAATGTGTGGATGGGGATTTGAAGGTGAAAGTTTATTTGGTAGCGTTCTAACAGATGATTAAAAATAAGAATTTTGGTTTTGCAACTTAATCGGTTTTCACAACTACGTAGATTTTAATATTTGTAACCACTTGCAATAGTACGAGACTTTGCAGAATAGGACTAAGGAGGGTATCAAACCACAAGGATTGGGGATTGTTTTGGTTATGAAATACTTAAGGCGTTCTCCAATTTAATTTGAAAAAGATATTTTGTTTGGTTTTTATCACTAAGCTAACATGCAATTAAAAATGGAGAGAATTAAGAAAATGAAAAGTAGAGGGAATTGATTTCACTCAATCCTCATACACATGGCATATTACGTCTATCTCAGATTTCCTTCACAAGTATAATACGAGCTCGTAATGATTGTCAATCACACAACTTTGCAAAATAAGACTAAGGAGGGTATCAAACCACAAGGATTGGGGATTGTTTTGGTTATGAAATACTTAAGACGTTCTCCGATATAATTTGAAAAAGATATTTTGTTTGGTTTTTATCACTAAGCTAACATGAACTAAAAACAATTAAAAATGGACAGAATTAAGAAAATGAAAAGTAGAGGGAATTGATTTCACTCAATCCTCATACATATGGTATATTATGTCTATCTCAGATTTCCTTCACATGTATAATACGAGCTCGTAATGATTGTCAATCACACGACGACTTCAACATGAAATTACTTTAGTTAAAAGGTAATGATAATCCATCTACTTACACAACAGTCATCCAACTAACATTGATGCATAAATGATTAATGCTCCCTGGTATGGACTATAAGACCTCTCAATAAGCATACATATCTATGGAAAAAGCATAAACCATCTTAGTTTAGCACATAACCTCCACATAAAATTACACTATAATTGAAAAGTATCTAAACAACAATTAAACTAAAAGGATGTGGAGTAATACATGTTCCTTAGCATGATTCATCAAGTTCACATAAATTATGTCATAAGCACCATTACATAACCATCATTCTCTTAATCAAAGAAAGGGAATTGTTGAGTTCAATCAAGAACCAAAGGATTCTCATAGACAAGAGATCCTTCTTTTCAAGATTGAATTTGTTTTGAAGAACATTCACAAGAGTTTTGCAAACCTCTAGGCTATGTAATCATCACACATGTATAGAAATCCAAGAATAACACAATCAAGCCATGGCAATTGAAAGTAGTTCCATCAATACCCTATAACTAGTTTAGCTACTCATGGAAATATGAGATTCTCTTATAAAAGAAGAAGAAGAACCCATTTCTCTAAGAGAATTAGAAATTACAAATCAAACTAACAATATGTAAAACAACTTAATTTAATAAAAGAACTAATCTAAGAACTAATAACAATGAAAAACAAAAATTATGGAAAGGAAAATCTAAGGAAAGCATTAAAGGAATTAGCTAAACTCTCTAGAATTTTCGGATTCCAGGGTTGTATCAAACGTAAAATGAAACAAACAAGTAAGAAAGAAGAAAGAAGTTGCTGGAAAATATAAAGAACAATTGCATCAAACTAAATTCAAACTTTACTTGCATAAAAACATAATTAAAGTGAGTTATAGAACTAAAATACACTAAATCTAAGCTCTCTGGAAAACATGAAGGAAAGGGTGCATCAAAGAAATGCACAAAAACTAAAACTAAGAAAAATAACTAAAAACTGTCTTCTTTTAACTCTCACCTTCATTCTCTATTTATAGAGAATTTTGATATATCAAATTTAACCCATCCAATCACTTTCAGCAGCATAATTGAAGGGTGACAACATCTGATTATAACAGCACAGCTGAAGGATGAATTTGGATCACGCAAAAATATGTCGACATCTAAAGTTCTTTTCTGGAATATCCGAAGTCGATCGATCGATTATTTAGCCTTGGAATTTTTGATCGATCGCATGTAGATCGATCGCTTTTAGTTCGACTATAGAGTCGATCGATCGCATTCTTTATTCATGGAATTTTCGATCAATCGATTTTACTTGACCGATTTTTCTCTTCTTGGCAGGAGCACTTGAACCTCAAATGATCTTCAATTTGTCCTTGATGTATCTTAGTCCTAATTTTGATGATTTTGCTCTTGTTTCCAATTTGGACCAAAAAAAGAGTTAAAACACAATAACACATTATTTAACAACACATTTTAGGGGGGGTTTAACATATGCAAATTAAGGGGCCTTGAATGTAAAAATTCAACGCTTATCACACCCCCAAACTTATATAGTGATAGTCCCTAGCATTATAACTAAAAATTAAATATAAACAACTACTGTATATTCTCTTTCGTGGGAAACACGATTGTACTTAACACATGCAACAAGCCTTTTAAACCCTTAGGCTACCCTATTGGATGAGTGGAGTCTCATGAAGGTTTAGCAGAAATGCTACCTACAAATATTTTTCGTTTTCATGTTAACCCTAAGAATTAAGTATCTTCAAAATAATGGATTCCTATTCATGAACAATCTTAAACTAACAAACCCATCTTCATACAGTTTAGGGAATTTGTCTACTCACTCACAAATGGCTGGACAAGATATCACATGTTCAAATTGATGCACTTTGATATTAACATATAGCTATGAGGCTTCAAAGTATTTCCTACATATATGTGCTCCAATGTCTCAACTTTCTTCAAATTCTTCACAAGATGGAATAACCAAGGCATAGGCAGTGTTTTAATATTATTTACAATATTAATATGGTTGTGCAATGCTTAACTCTATTAAGCGTCTAATTGACCTATGTACCAAGTGTTAGTCTAGTGATTCCCAAACCAGACGGCTTTAAGGCACTAGATGTAGAACATCTCAATGGGCTTAATAACTTAAGTCAAAAAGAACTATGAAGTCAAACTAACAATTATATTATTTACTTACATCTTTTGACGCGAACACTCGGTGCTTAATGAGGCAAGTGGTCCAGTTACTCAATGAAGCTCTTTTTTTTTTTTTTTTTTTTTTTTTTTTTTTTTTTCTTTCTTTTCTTTTCTTTTCTTTTCTTCTTTTTCTGTTTTTTTTTTTTAAAAAAAAATAAAAAATAAAAAATAATCTGCCATTATAATGCCCAAGTCATCCATCCTACAAGTCATTCAAATTCCATCTTAGACACTCAAAACAAATATGCATGGTATTCAACTTAAAATCATACCCCATAAACAATATGCCAATGTATTTCGTGATTTTCAAAATTTTCAACACGTGCATTCTCATAACCAAAGGTGAGTAAACAAACTTAGAACCTCTAATTGTGTGATCATGTGTTCAAAAGTTTAAATTTGTCAATGAAACACAGTTCACAATTATAAAATCAACCACATTCTAAGGAGTAACATAAGCATGTGCACATGTTAAAACAAAAATTATGGACAAAATCTAAAAAGTGTCTCCATGCCCCCAAACTTAAAGGACACATGGTCCTCAATGTGTATATTAGAAGTAAGCACAATATCAAGGATATAAGAAAACCTGATTGGGGAGGTATGGCTCACAGCATACCCACAAAGTTAGGTTGTGGAAACATTCAGCCTGAAAATCAAAAGTAAAAACAACAAGAATATACAAAGTCAACAAATAAAGAAGAAAAGACATCTCACATTCCCAATGTAGTCTTAAAGTCAAAAGCCCTGTCTGTTACATCAAAATGGCATGTTAAAAGTACATTGTGTAATTAAGATAAAATCAAAATGAAAACCACAATGTCGAACAAAAATACAATGCCATAGTCAAAATGAAAGAAAGGTGCTCAATAGCACTCATGGTGCAGCATCTGGAGGTGGTGGAAGACGCCCTAAAATCTCACATAACATGTCTTCCATAGCAATCTGCCGAGCCAAGATCTCTATGCGAGTGTCTCTCATCTCAGTATGCGAGTCTCGCACCTCTCTAGCTAAGCTGTCCAACTGTCCCTAAAGTAATGAGAAATCTGTGGGAGTGGACTGAACTGATGCCTGCCTAGGAGCGGAAGGCTCACCCTCGTGCATCTCAACTGTGGGAGCATCATCGATCTCCATGTCTACATGGCACTCGCCCATCTGTGGCATATGGGAAATACTCTGTGTCCACTGAGCGAGGCCAAAAACTGGGATCTTCCTGTCTAAGAGGGCCTTCTCAAGAACAGGAATACCACTAGCAATGATGAGCTTGGTGATGAGACAAGGGAATGGAAGGGGTCTCTGTGAAGCACTCGACAGTCATTTCTCCACCATGTCGTCCCAACACTTGTGCATTTGCTTCCAGATCAATTAGGCAATGTTAACCCAATACTATTTGTCGAAAGCATACAAAGCAGCCAATATGTCACCTATTCTTTACGTTTTGTGTCCTAAGGGACACACATTCTTCTTGAGCATGAAATCGACTAGTAATAGGTGAGGTAGCAATTGTGGTCTCTTAAAACAAGTGCATCGATCATCTCCGTAGACACCTCCAAACTGATCACAAATAATGAAATGTAAATCACAGTGGGGAGGGTACTCACCAAATCGACCACTCGGGTCATCGGAAGGGGCAATTAAGCGCAGTGGCAATATCTTCAACGCTCACGTAGACTTGTTGTCCCAAAATGGTGGAAGATAAGTAGGCGGGATTGTCTGTATCAAATGTCAGATTTTGGTAAAATATTTGGACAAACGGAGGATAGAAAAAATCATGGGCGGGCTTCAAAAGTGGCAATAAATTACACCTTTTGAATTGATGATACACCCATTTTACCGGTTCCTTTTCCTTGAATTCACCGACAATGTCAAAACGAGCTTCGACGTTTAACAGCCTTTGCTACCATTCTCTGCATATGAACTCATCGAGGCGCTCGAGACTATCGGGAGAGGAAGGTTTGGCTAGTTTCATGAAAAAGCTTCTTTTAGGACTTTTATCAAACACTTGGTGTGCCACAGAAAATTTGCCAAGGAAGGCAAAATTTTTGGGTTCAAATTGGTGGGGAATGTGAGGAAAAGAGAGAGAAAGAGATTTAATAAAACAAAAAGGAGGAAAAATGGAGAAAATGGGAAGTTGAGGAAGAAGGGCCCGAGAGGTTGAGGGAGGGGCGAGAGCTGGGGAAGAAAATGGGGAAATGAGAGAGCACGGGTGTTTTAAAACCCCGTCACGTGTCTACTAGGTGATATCAATCGATTGCATTTCGATCGATTAAATCTAGATTGATCTAAAGTAAAATAGATCAATCAATTTTATTTTTTTTAAAAAAAATCTAAAGAGTAAAAATTTAAAACAAAAGAATAATAAAAATATAAGGTGTTAAGACAAAAACAAAATTCCATGCAAAAGAAAAACAAAACCTTTTATATTTATGCAAGTTATTATGCTATATTTATGAAAAATAGATGGGATCCGTTAGATCAGCGGAATCCACATGTTTGTTATGCTCAATACCCTGAATGTTGGGTTTAGTCTCTAACCATTAACTTTAAAAATTTGGCCAGATTTTGGATCTTTTAATTCAACAGCTCTGTGGGGGGATACAGATGTGACTATAAAAGGTCCATCCCATCTCGATCGGAGCTTACCAGGAAACAGGCTAAGTCTTGAATTATAAAGCCATACCTTTTGATTTGGAATGAAAGTCTTAGGCCAAATGTGTTTATTGTGAAATGCTTTAGTTCTCTCCTTATACGTCCGTGCACTCTCGTAAGCATCATTGCGCAGCTCTTCAAGCTCACTCAATTGTAACCTTCTGTGGAATCCTGGAGATTTCATATCAAAATTATAGGTCTTGATTACCCACCAAGCCTTGTGCTCTAATTCAACAGGGAGATGGCCCGCCTTGTCATAAACAAGCCAATATGGTGACATGCCACTCGATGTCTTGAAAGCTGTATGGTAGGCCCATAATGCATCATGGAGTTGCAAGGACCAATCCTTGCTATCCGGCAGAACCGTTTTCTCTAAAATTCGCTCAACTTCCTTATTTGATAATTCTACCTGCCCACTTGTCTAAGGGTGGTAGGGTGTGGCAACTCTATGAGTGATAGAGTATTTGACAAGTAAAGTTTTCATGAATCTATTACAAAAATGTTTTCCTCCATCACTTATAATTGCTCGAGGCGTTCCAAATCTACTAAAGATATTTGTCTGAATGAACTTTGTTAGGATTTTAGCCTCAATCTGTTTGGACAAAATAACTTATGTGTAAGAGATGTTGTAAACAGGAATTCCACTTATCAGAGCATTTTCAGAAGACTTTGCACTACGAAAAAGATAGAAGAATTCAAGTTCCCTGTAATCCGTCCGAACGATGTGTCCTCCTGTCCGGACGCCCATCTGTCTACTGTTCATCCATCCGGACGACGTGCCATACCTTCCGAACGCCAGACAGACCAGCATCATCCGTCCGGATGACGTGTTCCTTCCGTCAAGACTCTCCACTGTATCGAGAAGCTTCTATCCAGCTTGCATCCGTCCAGACGTTTCAGCAGCAAGTCTGGACGCCTCTCAGTACTCGACCAATTTCAGATTCTTTCCAAGTTCCAAGAAAGGGAAGATCAATCAACTGTCTGGACGATGTGGTATCCCGTCCGGACGCGTGTCTCCTTAAGGCAAGAATTGCAATTCCAATATCACCGTCTGGACGTCAGTCAGCCTTGGTCTGGATGCACGTGCTACTAATGTGGAAATTGCCGATTCGACTTCAACCGTCCGGACGCCTGCCCTTCATGGTCCGGACGCGCGTATTACAGATATGAAAATTGCGTGTTGAAGAATTGCCGTCCGGACGCTCCTCCCCCATGGTCCAAACGCACAAGGCCTTATATGGAAATTACTTACAGCGGATGTGCAACCGTCTGGACGTCAGTGTCTCACCGTCGGGACGATGTTCCTAAACAGGATAGATTTTAACCCAAATTTTTAGAAAATCCTTTCGTACTGCTGCCCGTCCGAATGGCCCAGGTTCACCGTCTGGATGGTGTCCATAAATATTACAGCAGTTGCCCATTCTGTACCTTAGCCTATAAATAGAGGCCCTTGGGCATTGAGAACTGCAAGAATTCGGTATTGAATTCCACAACTGCTCAGAGACGTGATATTTTCACTGAAGCCCTTTCAAGTGTGCTGTTGCTGTGCTACATCTAAAGTCTATCTTAGAGGTCGACTCTAAGGTAAAGGATTCAATTGAAGACCCCTTCAGGTAGAAGACTTGGTTGGGAAGCGTTCGTGTTGGGTTACACGTCAGAGATCAAGATACGACCACTGCATCGGGTATATGTGAGTGTTACTATCTTGTATCTAGCTTTGTCTTCTGAATAGTGGAATTCCTAGGTTTGGCTGCCCCGAAGTGGTTTTTCTCTTGATTGAGTTTCCACTTCGTCAACAAAAATTCTCTGTGTCTTTTACTTTCCGCTGTGCTTATTTTTGTTGACACTTTACGCACACACTTGTCTTTTATTTAGAAGTCAATTTCAATTTTCAATTGGTATCGGAGCTTGGTACACTCTGAGAAGATTAAATTCTTGAGTGTCATTTACTTTTCACTTCTATTTTGCTACTATGTCTCAAACTCTTAATTCTGTTCCTGCCATTGATGGTACGAACTATGGCTATTGGAAAGCTCGGATGCGATTCTTTTTCAAATCTATTGACTGTTGGAGTATTGTTGAAACTGGTTAGACTAAACTAGAGGATGCAACCCTCAAAACAGCCCCTCTGAAAAACGCCCGACTTTCCAATGATAAAGCCCTCCATGCTCTATGCCAAACACTTTCTCCATCTGAATTTTCAAAAATCTCTAACTTCGAATCAGCCAAAGAAGCATGGAAAATTTTGGAAACAACATATGAAGGCACAAAACTTGTGAAATTTGCCAAACTTCAAATGTTGATTTCGAAATTTGAACAAATTAAGATGTTGGAAGATGAGACGTTTGGAGAGTTTTACTCCAAAATGAGTGACCTGAGGAACTCCATGGTGAGTCTTGGGAAACCTATCTCGGATGTAAAACTCATCCGAAAAATTCTCAGATCTTTGCCCGAGCGTTTCACGATCAAGGTAACAACAATTGAAGAAAGCAAGGATCTTGAGGAGATGAAGATTGAAGAGCTAGTGGGATCTCTTCAAACATATGAGCTGTCTCTGCCTCCGGTCAAGAAGTTGAAGACCATTGTCCTAAAGGCTTCCAAGAAGAAGGTAGAAGCCTCATCTGAGGATGAAGACAAAGCTATGGCTATGTTAGCCAAAAATTTCAGAAGACTGATGAAAGATGATAGGTTCAAGAAGAAGTTTTCTGATAAAGTAAAGAAACCTCTCAGAGAAGCTGAACCAGAGGAAGAAGAGAAGAAAGATCCCAGAGGTCCCCGATGTTTTGAATGCTCAGGTTTTGGGTATATCCGGGCTGATTGTGGGAATCTTAAAAAGGGCAAGGGAAGGCATACAATGTGACTCTCAGTGATGAGTCAGAAGAAGAAGCTCCAGAGTTTGAAAAATTTCTGGTCTTTGTAGCCCCACATGTTGAAGAAGAAGACTCGTATTACTCGGAGAATAGCGATAATGAGGAAGAGCTCAAGGAGGCCTACAAGACACTCTACATAGAGTATGAGAAGTTGAGGGAAGGCCGAAAGTAGCACCTTAATGATCTAAACAGTTTGCAGACTGAGAAGAGTTCATTGCTGCTCAAAGAACAAGAGCTCGAGGAAAAGCTACTAGAGACATAGCTCCAGCTAGAAAGAGTTACCGATGAGAAGCTGACCCGTATACTGTCCATCCAGAAAAGCCCAACTGACAAGACTGGGGTATGTAGCTCCCTCTTTTGAAGCTCCCTCTACTTCACAAACTGTATTTGTGAAACCTACAGTCCCAAAGCCTCATCCCACTGCTGAAGATAAAAAGAAGGACAAAGTCAATGATGATGTTCAAGGCACTCAAAAGCCTCATTCCCTCAGAAGACCTCCTATATGCCATCAGTGCGGTCTAAGTGGGTATGTTCGCCCCCAGTGCTCTCTCTTGAAAGCACAGAAAGCCAAGGCTAAGAAAGAAGTGCCTAGACAGGCTAATCATGGCACCATGCCTGCAGCTCAGCATCAGACTCCATGGCATCAGTCACCTTACCAAGCACCATGGGGACAAGCACCAAGGCATCAGTATCAAGCCCCTTGGTCTCATGCTCGTCAGCATCAGCAGCCTCAACAACGGTTTGTACCAGACAATCACAGAGGCACCTATAAGAACAAGCCCAAGCAGTTGAGAATGCCTCAGAAGATGAAAGAAGAGCAATACTACAGTGAGTCTCCCATTTGGATGCAGAGCATGATGGAGGGGATGATGCAGTCCTGCCAGCAATCACCCACTGGAAGGCAAGCTTGGGTCGAGAAGGACAGTTACCCCATAAGGGGGAACAGACACACCAAGCAGGTTCGGGTGTTCATGCCTAGGATTTGGTTCCTAATTCTATGGTATCAGGTTTGATTACTTATTTTACTCGACATATTGTTATATGCAATCTAGGAACCAGTTGCGTTTGCCCCCTATGTCTCTTGAGAGAACTTTGCAAGTACTTTTTGGGGAAGACAGAAAAAGCAGGTCGAACGACTATTTTTCTGTATTGGCATCATCAAGCGTACACAGTTTTGATCTTGTCTTTGCATAAGATGTTATTTCCATATTGCATTTTTTTTTGTTTTTATTTTTTTTTTTTTAAAAAAAAAAAAAAAAATGGGGAGAATTTGCAGATTTTTCTTTTTCTTTTTCTTGGCTGTTTAGATATAGTATGTGTTTTCACTTGATATCCCAATTCTATAAGCATTAATCTACTCTGCATGGATATAATTGAGAGTTTATGACTATATTGGCCAAGTGTTTTTCCTGTTTATGCAAAAGTATGATAGCTTTTTTCCTCATACGATGAAAAAGTGCACTATCCCGGGCTCCCCTAAAGGTACATCTTTCCTTCCTCTGACTTTTTGCTTTTGAAAATTTTGGATAAGAGAAGAGGTCCTTGATAAGATAGCCAAATTGACCACATGCTAGTTGAACCTAGAACCTAAAAACTCTGGCACTCCTTACAGTTTGTAGTACCATAAGAATCAAGCAGTAATTCATAAAAAGTTCTGCGCTTTAAATTGCTTAATCACTGCTTATGTGCTTAAATTTGCCTTGCCCTCGATGTGCAAGTAAAAATTTGCCTTGTCCTACATGGTACAAGTAAAACAAATAGATGTTGTATCTTAGGGGGAGTGTATCAGATGAGGGTGGCTAGGCCCTAGTAAGTTATAAGGTTGGACTTTTGGCTAATCTGTCATTGAGTTTCTCTCCTGTCTAGAAAATCTAGTTGTTCTTTGTCATGTATTGGAAAGTCATACTTTGTGGGAAGAGAGTCTTCACATACACACACGCATTGCTTGAGTTAAGTTGTTTATCTAATTTTTCTATGATCAGGAAAAATTATTTGTGCTAATTGAAATCTCAACTCTCTTTTATATCTCTGTTTAGTATTGAGATGCTCTCTGATTGTGTTATTAATTGATTATACATGTGTGTTCTGACACTGACTTGAGAAAATTTGATCTCTGTAAAAATTTTCCTCAGTTTTTCTGGTGTTTCAGTGTGGAGCGTCCAGACGATCTCTCTTAACGTCCGGACGGGTAGGGTTCAGTCGTTCGGACGTTTCATTTTTGGAGTTTGGACCGGGTTGGAGCTTTGTCGTCCAGACGAGCCTTGTCTTGTGTCCGGACGCGAGCTGGCATCATCGTGCGGATGATTACTTTATATCATCCGGACGAGCGCGACCAGTCTTCTCCTTTCCGACACAGCGCTCGTCCAGACGTCATCAAAACACCGTCCGGACGGGGACCCCACAGAGGTTATAAAAACCCCTGCTTGCCACATTCTCTCCATACCCCACATAATCTCTTTTGGCTGCTTGTGAGTTATTTGTCTTTGAGTTTTTTGGCTTTTTGCATATTCCTCTCCTTTTCCAAGTATTTTTCTCGTCTTTTTCTCTTCAGTTTTTTTTTTTTTTTTTAACTGTTAAAATGTTATTTTTTCTGGAATATGAGATGCATATATCTGCCATGTTGAAATTCCTTGGACTTAATTGTGATATTACTCTGTATTTATTTTTACACAAGTCCTTTTACTGCTGTTATTCTGCCAAATTTTTGTTATTCTATCAAGAATATTTTTGGAATATTTTTTTGGCAAAATTCTTGTTGGATCTTTTGCAGAATCATGTCTGCAATCAGCTCACAGCGCCGGGTCTGCCAGAGGACAGAGGAAGAGCGGAGTGCTTTTCAGGCCAAGATCATGGACCGCAATGTCATTGTTGAATGGAACGTGGTTCGTGCAAACATCATGGTGCCTCCATTGGATAGTATTTATGAGACTATCCAGCACTACCATTGGGGGTATCTCTATACTTGTGCCTGCGTTGTCCTCACCAGGCTGGTCAGACTTTTCTATGCCAACCTTGAGGTGGCACAGAACGATGAGCGAGGGGTGGTTCTGCAATCCACTGTTGACGGACACATCATCACTGTTGATCCCCAGATCATCAGTCATTTTATTGGAGTACTAGTCCTTGATATGCTTGCCAGTCCTTATAATGAGTTAGTGCTTCCTCCCTCTTTGGATGATCTCCGAGAGTTCTTCCATGCTGTTCCACAAGGTGAGGAACGCCATACTACCATCCAGATTGGTGCACTCGCTCTGTCTCATCGGATGCTGGCCAAAATTGTTCAGCACAATCTGTGGCCAGTTGCCATGCTTAGTGATCTGATACTAAAGAAGGCCCAGTTTGTCTATGTTATCCACCTCTGCTTGCCTTTCTGTCTTTGCAAGCATATTTTGGGTGTCATGATGGAGGCCCATGATGAGAACAATGCTGGTCTTCCTTTTGGCTGCCTCCTCACTCAGATCATCCTTCAGTCCGGCATCAATGTAAATGGAGAGCCTAGGATGAAGATGAAGCAGCCCCTCAGCAAACAGACTTTGATGAAGTCAAATGGCCAGCTGCGGAGAGAGGATTCTGATGATGACATGCCGGCTGCTATGCCAGTTGCTTTTCCAGACATGGCCTCATCCTCTCACACCGTCCTGCCGTCTGAGCCGGAGGTTAATGTTTCTCAGATCATGGAGGCTTTAGGTGCCATTCAAGGAGGGATGTCCACCATGCAGCAGTCCATCTCCTCCATGCAACTGGAAGTGCGGTCCATCAGCAAAAGGGTGGAGCAGACTCATCTGGACCTTCAGGAGTGCCTGCAAGTCCATCATCCGGATAGCAGTGACGATGAGGCTATTGCTCCTAGGAGACGTAGGGCTACCCGGACTACATCAGCGGCAGAGGATGTTTGAGTTTCCCTTTGTTTCTTTTTTTGGTGTTTTTTTGTTATTTTTGAGACATTTTGTTATTTTTGTTATTTTTTTTTTTTTTTTTTTTTCTGTTGCTTTGTTAAAACACTTGGATTTATATTACTCAGTTTACTCAGGTCCTTCTGAGACCGTTAGGGGGAGTAATGTTTATTACAATTGGTTATTTTATTACTCTGTTTTACCCTTTGTCCCTTTGAGACAAAAAGGGGGAGTAATTTTTATTTTTGGACCGGGAATGTATTTCCAAACTGGTCAAGTGATTTTTGTCCCAAAATGGCCAAATGGGGAGTTTGTTAGTATTTTGGCCTCATTCTGTTTGGACAAAATCACTTATGTGTAAGAGATGCTATAAACATGGATTCCACTTATCAGAACATTTTCAGAAGACTCTGCACTGCGAAAAAGATAGAAGAATTCAAGTTCCCTGTAATCCGTCCGGACGACGTGTCATCCCGTCCGGACTCCCATCTGTCTACTATTCATCCGTCCAGATGACGTGCCATACCGTCCGAACGCCAAAAAGACCAGCATCATCTCTCCGGACGATGTGTTCCTTCCATCCAGACTCTTCACTGTATCGAGATGCTTCTATCCAGCTTGCATCCGTTCGGACGTTTTAGCAGCACGTCCGGACACCTCTCAGTACTTGACCAGTTTCAGATTCTTTCCAAGTTCCAAGAAAGGGAAGATCAATCAACCGTCTGGACGCGTGTCTCCTTAAGCCAAGAATCGCAATTCAAATATCACCGTCCGAACGTCAGTCAGCCTTGGTCCGGACGCGCGTGCTACTAATATGGAAATTGCTTATTCGACTTCAACCGTTCGGATGCCTGCCCTTCATGGTCCGGACGCGCGCATTACAAATATGGAAATTGCGTGTTGAAGAATTGCCTTCCGGACACTCCTCCCCCATGGTCTGGACGCACAAGGCCTTGTATGGAAATTACTTACAGCGGATGTGTAACCGTCCGGACGTCATTGTCTCACCTTCCGGACGATGTTCTTAAACAGGAAAGATTTTAAGCAAAATTTTCAAAAAGTCCTATCGCATTGTTGCCCGTCCAGACGACCCAGGTTCACCGTCCGTACATATTACAGCAGTCGCCCATTTTGTACCTCAGCCTATAAATAGAGGTCCTTGGGCATTGAGAACTGCAAGAATTCGGTATTGAATTCCACAACTGCTAAAAGACGTGATATTTCCTCTTAAGCCCTTTCAAGTGTGCTGTTGCTGTGCTGCATCTGAAGTCTATCTTAGAGGTCGGCTCTAAGGTAAAGGATTCCATTGAAGACCCCTTCAGGTAGGAGACCTGGTTGGGAAGCGTTCGTGTTGGGTTACACGTCAGAGATCAAGATATGACCACTGCATCGGGTATATGTGAGTGTTACTATCTTGTATCTAGCTTTGTCTTCTGAATAGTGGAATTCCTAGGTTTGGCTGCCCCGGAGTGGTTTTTCTCTTGATTGATTTTTCACTTCATCAACAAAAATTCTGTGTTTTTTACTTTCTGCTGTGCTTATTTTTGTTGACACTTTACGCACACACACACTTGTCTTTTATTTAGAAGTCAATTTCAATTTTCAATTGGTATCGGAGCTTGGTACACTCTGAGAAGATTAAACGGAGTCTCCTTAGCAAGAAGATTCCACAAGGGTTGCGAAATTTTGCTAAAATCCTTAATTAAGCGGCGATAATAGCCGCATATCCGAGAAATTAGCGAATTTGCCTTACCGTGGTAGGCGGTGGAAGTTTAGAAATTAGCTCCACTTTCGCTTTGTCTACTTCTGTACCTCTTTTGGACACTATGTGTCCCAAAACAATTCCTTCTTAAACCATAAAATGGCTCTTCTCCTAACTTAATATCAAGTTTGTCTCCTTGCATCGTTGAAGAACAAGTGAAATGTAATGGAGACATTCATTAAAAGTGGGTCCAAAGAATGGAAAATCATCCATGTAGACTTCAAGGAATTTTCCTATCATGTCCGAAAAGATAGACATCATACACATTTGGAATGTTGCAGGTGCATTACATAACCCAAAGGGCATGTGTCTATAAGCAAAGGTACCAAAGGGACAGGTAAAAGTTTTCTTTTCTTGATCCTGAGGATTAACGGCCACTTGATTATATCCTGATTAACCATCAAGGAAACAATAATAACTTTGGCCTGCAAGACGTTCTAGGATTTGAACAATAAATGGCAATGGAAAATGATCCTTCCTAATTGTAGAGTTGAGTTTCCTATAATTTATGCACACACGCCATCCAGTGGTCGTGTGTTACGGAATTAGGTCACCAGAAGAACTCTCAACTACAGTGATACCAGCTTTCTTGGGTACCACTTGTATGGGAATTACCCCTGTACTATTTGAGATGGGGTAAATAATACCCGCATCTAACAATTTTACCACTTCTTTCATGACTACGTCCTTCATGTTGGAATTTAATCTCCTTTGTGCCTCACATGAGGGTTTAGCATTATCTTCCAGATGAATGCGGTGCATGCAAATGGAGGGATCAATCCCTTTCAAATCTCTCACACTCTAACCAATTGCTTCTGTGTGTTCTTTAAGAACATCCAGTAAATTACTCTATTGGTCATCTTGCAGATTAGATGCAATAATGACTGGGAGAGTGTCATTTGTACCTAAGAAAGCATACTTGAGCGTTGCAGGAAGCTGCTTTAGCTCAAGATTTGGTGGGGAGATAAAGGAAGGAGCAGGAGGGATGCTTGACGTACGAGGTAAAGGCTCGTTTTGTACTCTCCAAGGAGGAAAGTCTATTGCGGCCGTAGTGTCAAGCAAAGAATTAACTTCGCCAACATAGTCCTCTATGTCAAAGTCTTCGAAGTCAAAATGAGACAGGCAAGGCTCTAATGGATCTTTAATCAAAAGGTGGGGAAATGTGTCTTTAATAGTTTCTTCAATCATGTCCAATAAGAAACACTCACTAGTATCCGACGGAAGCTGAAAAGCCTTGAAAATGTTCAACCTTACTTTCATGTTCCCAAAGGTTATCTCTATCTCTCTGGTCCTGCAATTTATGCAAGCGTTAGCCGTAGCTAAGAAAGGATGTCCAAGGATGACAGGGATAAGCCTTGTGGGATCTAGGACAGGTTCTGTATCAAGAACAATGAAGCCTACAGGGAAGTAGAGCTTGTCCACTCTAATGATCACATCTTCAATGACACCACGAGGTTTCTTAACGGATTTGTTTGCAAGTTGTAAGACAACCGTCGTATGCTTCAATTCTCCTAGTCCTAATTGTTCATAGATCGAGTAAGGTAACAAATTAACACCTGCACCTAAATCAAGGAGTGCCTTATCAATGGTAAGGTCTCCAATGATACAAGAAATAGTGGGAGCACCAGGATCCTTAATTTTGAGGGCAACAGTGCGTTGGATCAAAGAACTTACTTGCTCAATCAGCAGAATTTTCTCTAGACTATGCTTCCTCATCTTGCGCTTTTGAGTACACAAATCTTTTAAAAACTTAGCGTAAGGTGGGATTTGCCGGATAGCATCAAGAAATGGTATATTAATTTGTACCTATTTAAAAATGTCCATCATCTCTTGATATCTTTTTCCTTGCTTTCCAGCGCTAGGAGACTTTTTGAGACGTTCAGGGAATGGAGCACTAGGCTCATAAGGCATCTCAAGAGTGGTTTTCAACTTCTCTTTTGGATTCCCAAGGGGTAAATTTGGATTTGGCCGGGATTCATCTTCTTCAGTGGCCTTTTGTCTAACCATATTATAAACTGTCCATCCACTCCTTAAGATTGTAACCGCTTGGACTTGTTCATGTGTGGTGCTACCGGGAGCACTCCTCTCGACCATGTATTGTCCCTTAGGGTTGGCTATTGGTTGGGAGGGAAGTTTCCCATCTCTTCTCTAGTTAAGTTCATTTGCCAACTATCCAAATTGACCTTCTAACTCGGCAATTGATTGGGAATGAGAATTCAGCAATTGAGTATTTGCTTCCAAGTTGCCAAGTGCATTCAATACTTTCTCCTCAAAAGCAGAATTTCTAGGAGGAGCTGACTGGTACTGATATTGAGGGGGCCGATAATTTGGGTTATAGGCTTGATTAGGAGGCAACGAATGTGCCTGATTATGCAATCCTACAGAAGGTCCTGAATTCCCTAGAGCTTGAGCTTGCCAAGAGAAATTCGGATGATTTCTCCATCCTTGGTTATATGAGTGAGAATATGGATCATTAACCGGTTTGGAGAAGGCTACATTCACTTACTCATAAGGAGCTTCAAAAAATTGTCCTACGACGGAGCAATAGGCTACATTCACTTACTCATAAGGAGCTTCAAAAAATTGTCCTACGACAGAGCAATCTTTCGCCTAATGCGATGAATTTGAGTAGAATGAACATGCTTCTTGTGGAGAAGGGATGTAAGGGGCAGTCGTAGGTGCAAAACCAGTGGCCATAATCTGATCTAATTTTCTTGATAAAGCATTGACCTTAGTAGTCATATCTAAGGGATGGCTTACTTCGAAAATTGTCTCATTTCTTTGGTTCTTAGACGCAGGAGTCCTATGACTGGATGATGAATGGTGTAAAGAATTTTCAGCAAGTTTTTCAAAAAGGATCCACGCATCATCTTCACTCTTTAACATGAAAGTACCTCCACGAGAGGCATCTACCATCTGTCTATGAGGCTCAGTTAAGCCACCATAGAAGCACTGAATAAGCTGCCATTTGGGAACAGCATGATGTGGACACTTCTGTAAAAGGTCTTTCATCCTGTCCCAAGTCTCATGAAAGGTTCTCCCTCTATTTGTGAAAAACCAGTTATGAATTTTGGTATTTGGTTTTGTTTTTCCTATGGTAAAGTACTTCTTAAGGAACTTGTGTTGCATTTGAGCCCAAGAAGTAATGGAGTTAGTCTCTAGGGAATTCAACCAATATTTTCCATTATCTTTTAGAGAGAACGGAAACAAACACATCCGTAAAGCATCTTCAGAGATGTTCTGCAACCTCATGGTTAAGCAGATCTCAAAGAATTCATCAAGATACTTATAGGGGTCCTCTTTATTAAGACCATAAAATGATGGGAGCATTTGAACAATACTAGGCTTAATTGCATATGAGCTGTCGTGATATTTGGCAGCTGAAAGACTGAAGAGGGTGTGTATGTAGTGGGAACATAATGGTCCCTCAACAACACGGGCTTTTGTTCTTCCTCCATAGGTTTATTAGAGTGGGCTTTTCGAAGTGAGTTCCGTTCGGATCTACGACGTCTAGGAATCCGCTCTAGGTTCAGGTCTTATGGAATAATAGGCAATAATAACGACCGGAGACCAAACATAAACTAACAAGAATGAAACAATATATAAAGAACAAGAAAGAAACAAACTGAAAGAAGAATTCAGAAAAATACAGGTTTCTGCAGAATCCAATTGTTGCAGCAGTTTTTGTTACAGCAGTCAAAATCATTAAAAATGGATCAATAGATTTTCAACCGATCAAGGCCCTATATCGCACAATCGAATCTTCTCTGCAGAAAGCAAATTCTAATAAAACCTAAAAGAATCCTATTTGCTCAAAAGTGAAAACATGATATATTCACAGAGAATTAATATGGACAAAATAAAAGGAGAAATTTCAGAAGAATTAGTTTCTGCCTAGAACGACAGCTTAAATGCTACTGACCAAAATCGATCGATCGATTAATAGTGCGATCAATCGATTTTTGATCAATTGATTCCTTTAGTCTTTGAAAAATAGATCGATCAATTTCTTCTGCAGAAAACAAAATTCTACGTAAACAGAACATAAACAGTTTTTAAAACCAAAAACAGTTTTTAGACAGAACAGAAACCGCTTATACACAGAATATACAATATGAACAGAATCGAACTAGATGAAATCTTATAAATATTTCATAAACAACCGTTTGCAATCCTCGGCAACGGGACAAAAAATTTGTAGCCTTCTAACTGTTGATTAAAAATAAGAATTTTGGTTTTGCATTTTAATCGGTTTTCACAACTACATGGATTTTAATATTTGTAACCACTTCTAATAGTACGAGACTTTGCAGAATAGGACTAAGGAGGGTATCGAACCACAAGGATTGGAGGTTGTTTCAGTTATGAAATACTTAAGACGTTCTCCAATTTAATTTGAAAAAGATATTTTGTTTGGTTTTTATCACTAAGCTAACATGAAGTAAAAACAATTAAAAATGAGAGAATTAAGAAAATGAAAAGTATAGGGAATTGATTTCACTCAATCCTCATACACATGGCATATTATGTCTATCTCGGATTTCCTCCACATGTATAATACGAGCATGTAATGATTGTAAATCACACGACAACCTCAACATGAAATTACTTTAGTTAAAAGGTAATGATAATCCATCTACTTACACAATAGTCATCCAACTAACATCTATGTATGAATGATTAATGCTCCCTTGTATGGACTATAAGACCTCTCAATAAGCGTACATAACTATGGAAAAAGCATAAACCATCTTAGTTTAGCACATAACCTCCACATAAAATTACACTATAATTGAAAAGTATCTAAACAACAATTAAACTAAAAGAATGTAGAGTAATACATGTTTCCTAGCATGATTCATAGAGTTCACATAAATTATGTCACAAGTACCATTACATAACCATCATTCCCTTAATCAAAGAAAAAGGAATTGTTTAGTTCAATCAAGAATCAAAGGATTCTCATAGACATGAGATCCTTCTTTTCAAGATTGAATTTGTTTTGAAGAACATTCACAAGAGTTTTGCAAACCTCTAGGCTATGTAATCATCACATATATAGAAATCCAAGAATAATACAATCAAGCCATGGCAATTGGAAAGAGTTCCATCAATACCCTATAACTAGTTTAGCTACTCATGTAGATATGAGATTCTCTTATAGAAGAAGAATAACCCATTTCTCTAAGAGGATTAGAAATCACAAATCAAACTAACAATATGTAAAACAACTTAATTTAATAAACGAACTAATCTAAGAACTAAGAACAATGAAAAACAAAATTTAAGGAAAGGAAAATCTAAAGAAAATCATTAAATGAACTAGCTGAACTCTTTGGAATTTTCGGATTCCAGGGTTGTATCAAACATAAAATGAAATAAACAAGAAAGGAAGAAGAAAGAAGTGAGTTATAGAACTAAAATACACTAAATCTAAGTTCTCTGGAAAATATGAAGGAAAGGGTGCATCAAAGAAATGCACAAAAGCTAAAACTAAGAAAAATAACTAAAAACTCTCTTCTTTTAACTCTCATGTTCATTCTCTATTTATAGAGAATTTTGAAACAACAAGTTTAACCCATTCAATCACTTCCAGCCGTACAAATGAAGGGTGACAACATCTGATTATAACCTCACAGCTGGAGGATGAATTTGGATCACACAAAAATATGTCAACATCTGAAGATCTTTTCTGGAATATCCGAAGTCAATCGATCGATTATAAAAATCAAAATGACTTCTAATTTAAACAAGTGTGTGCGATAGTGTGCAAAAAAACATCAAAATGCAGAAATAAATAAGACATATTTTGTTAACGAAGTGGATACTCAGTTAAGAGAAAAACCACTTCGAGGCAGCCAAACCTAGGATATCCACTATTCAGAAGACAAGACTAGATTCAAAGAAGTAGCACTTACATAACCTTATGCAGTGGTCGTACCTTAAACTTTAACGTGTAACTCAACACGAACGCCTCCCAACCAGGTCTCCTACCTGAAGGGGTCTACAATGGAATCCTTTACTTTAGGGTCAACCCCTAAGATAGACTTCAATTCAGCACAGCAATAGCACACAACAGTAACGGCTTAAGAGAGAGACTAACTTAGCACAACAACTCTACAATATAACTCTCTAAGCACTAAGGAATTCAATATCGAATTCTTATAGTTCTCAAGCCTATGGGCCTCTATTTATAGGCTGTAGGGTCAAAAGAGCCTCTGGCTTGAAATACCTAGGCGCCGTCCGGACGGTAGTCATAAGGCATCCGGATGGACAATTGTGCGATCAACTTTCTAAAATTTGCAGAAATTCTTTCTGATTTGAGCCTCGTCCAGACGGTCGTACCTCCATTGTGCGCAATTTCCATATCAAGACTTCGCGCGTCCGGACCCTAGGAATTGTCGTCTGGACGGTTGATCTGATGCACGTAATTTCCATATATGTAGCTCGAACGTTCGGACCATGAAGGCTAGTGTCCAGACGTCTTGATTTTGAATGCATCACTTTCCTTATGGATGAGTGTGTCCGGACGGGAATCCACATTGTCCGGATGGTTGCAGCGATCTTCCCATATCTGTGTTTTGGAAAGAAATCCCATAGCTGATCGAACACTGAGAGACGTTCGGACGTGCTGCTAAATGTCCAAACGGATGCAAGCTGGAACAGTTTGAAGCTTCTCGACACAAAGGAAGGTCTGGATGGAAAGTTCTTGTTGTCCGGACAGATAATGCTTGGACAGTTGAGCGTCTGGACAATATATCATCGTCCAAATGGTTGCAAGGGAATCGAAATGAACTGCCTTGAAATCGTCACAGAGTCTTCTTGAAGAACATAACTGAAGAGTAAATCCTATATAAAAGCATCATTACATAGAAGTGATTTTGTCCAACAAAATGAAGCCAATAACACACTAACAAACTCCTCCTTTGGCCATTCTAGGACAAAAATCACTTAACCAGTTAAAAAATACAATCCCAATCCAAATAAAAAATTACTTCTCATTTTTGTCACAAAAGGACAAAGGGTAAAATAGAGCAATGAGACAAACCACACAAAAATTACTCCCCCTAAACGTCTCAGAAGGCCTAGGGTAAACAGAGTATCTGAATAAAAAGACAACCAAATAGTCTCAAAACACAACCAAACACACAACAACAAAAAATCAAGATGCATCAGCCATAGGTGCATCGTCCTCATCATCACTGCTGAACGGATGATGATGCCTGAGACACTCCTAGATGTCCAACTGGCTCTGCTCCACATGGAGGTTGATCGAGTGAACCTCTTGCTGCATAGAATAAAGAGCCAACTGCATAGAGCTCATGCCGCTCCGGAGTGCAGCCAAAGCCTCCAATATCTGTGTGTAATTTGCATCCTACTATGGAGGAGGAGCAAGCTGAGAATAGGATGCCAGATCAAGTACTGCTACATGGATGGGAGCGGGCTGTGGCTCATCATCTATATCATCATGCCTCAGCTGGGCGTTAGACTTCTTCAGTGTATGCTTGCTTATGGGATCTTGAATCTTCATTTTCGGCTCTCCAATGACGCCGATGCCTGACTGTCAAATAATCTGAGTGAGCAGACAGCCAAAAGGGAGACCGGTATTGCTCTCATCACGAGCCTCCAGAATAACTCCCAAGATATGCTTGCATAGGTAGAAAGGCAAGGATAAGCAGATGGCATAAAAAAATTGAGCTTTCTTTAGGATGAGGTCACTGCGCCTAGTCACAGGCCATATATTATGTAGAATTATCTTGGAGAACATGCGGTGTGGAGCAGACAGTGCACCGATCCAGATAGAGGTGGCACGCTCCTCACCCTGAGGGATAGCCTGAAAGAACTCTCTGAGATCATCCAAAGAGGGAGGCAAGATGACCTCATTATAAGGGATGGCAGGCAGCTGGAGTACAGGAACCCCAATGATCTAACTGATGACATGAGGATCAACTATAATGATGTGACTGTCTATAGAGGACTGAAGAACCAACCCACGGTCATCATCCTGCATGACCTCAAGATTAGGATAAAACAAGCGGACCAATCTGGTGAGGACTACACAGGCATAGTTGTGGAGGTAGCCCCAGTGGTAAGTCTAGATGATATCATGAATGCTGTCTAGAGGGACCACCATAATATTTGCACGAACCACGTTATGTTCGGCAATGACAGTTCTGTTCATGATTTTGGCTCTCAGGGCTGCCCTATCTCCTTCTGTCCTCTGTCGGACTCTGCGTTGCAGACTGCCGGCAGACATGATTCTGCAAAAGTAACCAACAAGATTTGCCAAAAATAATCCCCAAAAATATCAGATCCTTGTTAGTTTCAAAAGAAAATCTGGCATTATAACTGAAGAAAAATGGACTTTTCCAAAAATTACAAACAGCAAATATCATGATACAGTCCAAAATAATACCAAAACATATAATCCCAACGCAGCAGAAATCACAAATATGCACTTTATAATCTCAAAAACATTCTCCAAAGATAAATTATTCCAATAGATAACAAAACACTAAAAGGAATAATAAGAGTTAAAAAAAATACCTGTAGAGAAGAGATGTAAGCACAAGAGGACAAAATAGGGTGATATAATGCAAAAATCACGAGAAACCACGCACTAAAAGTCAAAAGTGCAGAGAAAATCCAAGTGGGGTAGGGGAAATGTGGCAGTTAGGGTTAAAAACTCGATTTAAACCCTAGGGGGTCCCCGTCCAGATGGCTCACTAACCCGTCCGGACGCGTGATGAGAGCCAAATATTGTATATTTGGACCCCTTAATTCACATTTGTTAAACCTTTAGCTTTGTTATTTTTAATGTTTTTGGTTAGTTTTTGTATTTAGATATTTTGCAGATCACGGAGAGAAAACAGTAGTTTTAAAAAGAAAAATGCAAATTTTGGAAGTCAAAATACGATTGGATTAAATTTCAGGTTCTGTACAAGTAATAGTATTTTGATCATAACTTTTAGTTCAAATATTGGATTGAAGTGAAATTCACGGCGTTGGAAAGCTAATTCAAAATACTACAAATCATTGTGAAATAAAATTTTCCTAGTTTGAATGTCTGCTATGTCATAAATGTCTCGCAATATAAGAGCGTGAATTTCCTTGTTCCTAGCGGCCGCAGACACTCCAAACCCTAACATTCTTTTCTCTTATTTGGGTTTTTTGAGGGGTAGAGGTGTCATTTGAAAATATGGCCCTAAACCCTAGCGTTCTTTTCTCCTATTAGGGTTTAGAGGGGTAGATGTATCATTTTGTAAAAATTGGGTTTAACCTAATTTTCTGCTATAAATACCCCATGCTAGGCACCACTTAAAAACATCCCAACATTGTACATAGCAGCAGCTGGGTTTTTTGGCTTCTATTCTTTGTAAGGTTTTATTTTTATATTTTTAATAAAATTTTAGTATTTTTTTTTCGTAGCGATGAGTAGCTAATTTTTTCAACTAAGGTTGAGGATGAAACCTCACCTTTGAAGAACAACAATATTTTCATGAAAGTTTATTGTATCCGATTTTATTGGGTTTAATATGTTCAATGTTCTACTTCTTTTCAATTATTGGGATGATTTTTTGGATATCTATTTTGATTTCCGGATACATGTGATGATTTGAGAATAGTCTCATTTAATTGATTGCTTGGATTTTTAATTTATCAAAACATTGGATATTCATTGTGTTTCGTTCTACGGATACATTTGATGATTTGGTTTAAACTGGATATCTTTTGTGATTTGTGCAAAGAACGGATTCAGTGAATGATTTAATGAATTTTTTAAGCATAGTAAAACATACATAAAATTTTTACAGTGAGAACTTCGGATATGTATTGACAACCATGAGAATATGTGGCTATGATTTGGTGGGTGTGGATTCCAAAACCTCAGTACTTTTTCTTTTGTTTTATTTTATTTTTATTTTATTCATAAAAACCCCAAAAAATTGGAACTAGGATAAAATAGAATTAATTTAAATAGAGATTAATTTTCGCAACACAATTCCCTGTGAATTCGACCTTGCACTTGCACACACACTATATTGCAAACGATTCGTGCGCTTGCGAGTATAAAAATTTGCACATCAAGTTTTTGGCGCCGTTGCTGGAGAATTGTTTGTTTGTAGAAATTGATTTTTATTTAAATTGATTTTATTTTTCTACTAGTTTAGGTAGATTTTTGCTTTATTTTTATTTTTCTTCTTGAAATTTTTGTTTCATTTTATTTTTGCCTAATTGTCTAACCAACGCACGTTGCCACATAAGCATTCGACAGGCTGCGCGCATTCGGATGTGTAGCCTTGTCGTCCAGAAGCAGGCAGATGCCGTCCGAACGCTTCGCATTGAAAAACAGAAACTGAAGGAAAAATTGCAAAAAAATATATTTTTCCTAATGTTAGCTTCAAAATACACATGTATAATCAACTGATAAAACAGTCAAATAGTATCTCAAAACTATACAGAGATATAAGAGAGAGTTCAGAGTTCAATCAGTACAGAATTTTCCTGTAGACAAAAAATTTAAATAGATCACTCAACTCATGCAATGCTTATGTGTGTGAAGACTTTCTCAATAAAGTATAAAATTTACTAATATGATAAAAAGCAATCGGATTTTCTAATCAATAGAGAAAACCAAAGAAAGATTAGTCAAAAGTCGAACCTTATTATTTACTAGGGCCTTGCAACCCTCATCTGATACACTCCCCCTAAGATGCAGCACCCAATTATTTTACTTGTACCATGAAGGACAATGTATATTGCTAATTCAGCACAAAAGCAGTGAATATAAGCATATAACACAGATTTCTTAAGAATAACTGCTTGATACTTTTGGTGTTGTAACCTAGAAAGAATGCCAGAATTTTTAGGTTCTAGGTTCAACTGGCATGTTGGTCAATTTGACCATCATATCAAACCTTTCTCTTATTTAGAATTTCCAGAAGCAAAAAGTCAGAGAGGAAAAGATGTACCTTAAGGGAGCCTTGGAAAGTGCACATTTTCATCGCATGAGGGAGGTAACTATCCAACTTTTGTATGCACAGAAAAACTTGGCAGATATAGTTGTAAACTCTCAATTATATTCAAGCAAAGTAGATTGATAGTTTGTAATTGGCCTCATTCTGTTTAGACAAAATCACTTGTATGTAAAGATGCTCTTTAACAGGGTTTCCACTATTCAGACGTATTTTCAGAAGATTCTGCACAGTTTGCAAGACAGAAAATGCGGTTCCCTGTCAGCCATCCGGTTGACGTGTCTTTCCGACCGGACGCCCAGCTGTCCAAAGCTCCAGCCATCCGGACAACGTGTCACACCATCCGGACGACGTGGATTTTCGTCCGAATGCTCCTCAGTGTCAAAAAGCTTCGTTCTGTTCCAGCTTACATCCGTCTGGACGTTTCAGCAGCCCGTCCGGACGACTCTCAGTGATCGACCAGCTTCAGATTTCTTTCCAAGTTCAAATAAGGGAAGATTGATTCAACCGTTCGGATGGCATGGATTCCTGTCCAGACGCGCTCATCCATAAGGCAAGAATCGCAATTCAAATTCAACCGTCCGGACGCTAGTCTGCCATCGTCGTGATGCGCGTACAACAGATATGAAAATTACGTATAAAAGATCAACTGTCCGAACGTTCCATGTCCATTGTCCAGACGCGCGAAGCCTTATATGGAAATTACTTGCATCAGACTTGTGACCGTCCAGACGACAGTGCATCACCATCCGGACGTGACTCTCAAACAGTAAAGATTTTCAGCTAAAATCTAGGAATTTTGGTCGCACAGTTGTCCGTCCGGACGGCCCATGATCACCATCCAGACAGCGCCCGTATTTATCAAGTTACTAGCCCATTTGAACCCCCAGCCTATAGATAGAGGCCCTTGGGCTTGAGAACTGCAAGAATTCAGAACTGAATTCCTCCAAAGCTCAGAGAGTTATTTTGTAAAGATAGTGAGCTAATTTGTTATCTTTGAAGCCATTGTTGGGTGTTGTTGCTGCGCTATAAACTAAAGTCTATCTTAGGGGTCAGCCCTAAGGTAAAGGATTCCATTGAAGACCCATTTAGGTAGGAGACCTAATTGGGAAGTATTCGTGTTGGGTTACACGTTAGAGAGCAAGGTACGACCACTGCATCAGGGGTATGTGAGTGTTACTGTTTTGTATCTAGCTTTGTCTTCTGAATAGTGGATATCCTGGGTTTGGCTGCCCCGGAGTGGTTTTTCTCATCTTGAGTTCCACTTTGTTCACAAAAAATTCGTGTGTTGTTTATTTTCCGCATTGTTATTTTTGTTAACACTTTAAGCACACACTTGTTATTTATTTTAGAAGTCAAATTTTCAATTTTCAATTAGTATCAGAGCTTGGTACACTCTGTTTAGATTCAGTTCTTGAGTGTTATTTATTTTGACTTCTATCTGTTATAATGTCTCAAACTCTTAATACTGTTCCTACCTTTGACGGTACGAACTACGGCTATTGGAAGACATGTATGCGGTTCTTTTTAAAATCTATTGCTTGTTGGAGTATTGTTGAAACTGGTTGGACTAAACCAGCTGATGCAGGACTCGAACTAGTCCCTCTAAAAATCGCTCGTCTTTCAAATGATAAATTCCTCCATGCTCTGTGCCAAGCACTTTCTCCATCTGAATTCGCTAAAATTTCAAATTGCGAATCAGCCCAAGAAGCATGGAAAATCTTGGGAACAACATATAAAGGCACTAAACTTGTTAAATCTGCTAAACTTCAAATGTTGATTTCGAGATTTGAAGAAATTAGATGTTGGAAGAAGAGACCTTTGGAGAGTTTGACTCCAAGATGAGTGACCTGAGAAACTTCATGGTAAGTCTTGGGAAGCTTATCTAGGATGTAAAACTCATCTGAAAGATTCTAAGATCTTTGCCTAAGCGTTTCAGGATCAAGGTGACCACAATAGAAGAAAGCAAAGATCTAGAACAGATGAAGATTCAAGAACTGGTGGGATCTCTTCAGACTTATGAGCTGTCCCTGCCACTGGTCAAGAAACTGAAGACCATTGCCCAAAAGGCCTCCAAGAAGAAGGTAGAAGCTTCATCTGAAGATGACTCTAAGGTGGAAAAGAAAGTTGTGGCTATGTTAGCCAAAAATTTCAGAAGACTGATGAAAGATGACCAGTTCAAAAAGAAGTTTTTTGAAAAAGTGAAGAAAGCTCCCAGAGAAGCTGAACCTGAGGAAGAAGAAAAGAAGGACCCCAAAGGGCCTAGATGTTTTGAATGCTCAAGTTTTAGGCATATCCGAGCCGATTGCAGGAATCTTAAGAAGGGCAAGGGGAAAGCTTACAATGTGAATCTCAGTGATGAGTCAGAAGAACAAGCTCTAGAGTCCAAGAAATTTCTAGCTCTTGTGGCTCCGCTCGTTGAGGAAGAGGACTCTTGTTACTTAGAGCATAGTGATAATGGGGAAAAGCTCAAAGAGGCTTACAAGACACTCTACAAAGAGTATGAGAAGCTGAGGGAAGGTCGTAAGCAGTACCTTTATGATCTGAACAGTTTGCAGACTGAGAAGAGTTCATTGCTGCTCAGAATACAAGAGCTTGACGAAAATCTACTAGAGATGCAGCTCTAGCTAGAAAGAGTCACTAATGAGAAGTTGACTCGTATGCTGTCTATTCAGAAGAGCCCAACTGACAAGACAGGTCTCGGGGTATGTAGCTCTCTCTTCAGAGGCTCCCTCTACTTCAAAGACTGTATTTGTGAAACCTGCAGTCCCAGAGCCTCCTCCCACTGCTAAAGATAAAGGAAGGGACAAGCTCGATGATGATCTTCCAAGCACTCAGAAGCCTCATTCCATCAGAAGAGCTCCCATATGCCATCACTGTGGTCTAAGTGGGCATGTTCGTGCTCAATGCTCCTTCCTGAAAGCTCAGAAAGCCAAGGCCAAGAAAGAAGTGCCCCGACAAGTTAATCATGCGGCCCAGTTTTAGATTCCATGGTATCAGGCACCTTATCACCAAGCACCAAGATATCAAGCTCCTTGGTCTCATGCACCACAATACCAGGCATCTCAACATCAGCGGCCTCAGTAACGATTTGTACCTGCCAACCACAGTGGCAACTCCAAGAACAAATCCAAGCAGTTTAGAAGGCCTCAGAAGGTGGAAGAAGATCAATACCACAGTGAGCCACCTATCTAGATGCTGAGCATGATGGAATGGATGATGAAATCCTGCCAGCAACCACCCACAGGATGGCAGGCTTGGGTCGAGAAGGACAGTCACCCCATGAGGGGTAACAGACGTACCTAGCAGGTTCAGGTGTTCATGCCTAGGATTTGGTTCCTAATCCTACGGCATCAGGTTTTATTACGTATCTCACTTGCTATATTTTGTATGCAATCTAGGAACTAGTTGTTTGTTATGCCCCCTATTTCTCTTGAGAGAACTTTGTAGGTACTTGTTGGGAAAGATAGAAAAAGTAGGTCGAGCGACTGTTTTTCAGTATTGGCATCATCGAGAATACACAGGTTTGATCTTGCCTTGCATATGATGTCATTTCCATATTTCATTTTTTTTAAAATTAAAAAAAAATGGGGAGAATTTGCAGGATATTTTTTTTTCTTGACGTATAAGATATTGGATGTGTTTTCACCTAATATCTCAATTCCTTGTGCATTAATCTACTCTGCTTGGATATAATTGAGAGTTTATGACTATTTTTGCCAAGTGTTTTCCTGTTTATGCAAAAGTTGGATAGCTTCTTTTCTCATGTGATGAAAATGTGCACTATCCAAGACTTCCATAAATGTACATCTTTCTGTCTCTGACTTTTTGTTTCTAAAAGTTTTGGATAAGAGAAAAGGTCTTTGATAAGATGGTCAAATTGACCACATGCTAGTTGAACCTAGAAACTAAAAACTCTGGTATTCCCTCTAGATTGCAGCACCATAAGAATCAAGCAGTAGAACATATGAATTATGTGCTTTAAATTCTATAATAACTGTTTATGTGCTGAATTTGCAATAAGCCTTGCCCTTTACGTGCAAGTAAAATTTATCTTGTCCTTTATAGTACAAGTAAAATAATTAGGTGCTGCATCTCAAGGGGAGTGTATTAGATGAGAGTTACTAGGCCCTAGTAAGTTATAAGGTTTGACTTTTGACTAGTCTGTCACTGATTTTCTCTTTTGTCTAGAAAATTTGGTTGCCATTTGTCATGTCATTGAAAGTCATACCCTGTGGGATATGTCTTCACTCACACACGTATTGCATGAGTTGAGCTGTCTGTTTGAATTTTCTATGACCAGGAAAATATTTGTGCTGATTGAAATCTCAACTCTTTTATATCTCTGTTTAGTTTTGAGATGCTCTCTGATTGTGTTATTAGTGGATTATACATGCGTGTTCTGAAACTGACTTGAGAAAAATTAAAATTCTGCAAATTTTTCTTCAATTTTTTGTTTATCAATGTGAAGCGTCCGAACGGTCTCTCTTGGCGTCTGGACAGGTGGAGCTTAGTCGTCTGGACGGTAAGATTTCGTTCGGACGCGCGCAGCAATCAACGGCCGGACGGTAAGGTTACTCGTCCGAACGCGCGCGAATTGTCCGCATGTTTCCGAGGTAGTGCTCGTCCGGACGACATTAATACATTGTCCAGACAGGGACCCCACAGGTGCTATATATACCATGGTCGCTGCATATTCTCCTTACCCCACCAGATTCTCTCTTTTTGGCATCTTGTGAGTAAATTTTTTCGAACTTTTGGAATTATCTTGCTTCTCCTTGTTTTTTTGTGTAGTCTCTCACATTCCAGGTATTCCTTTTAGCCTTATTCTCTTCAATTTATATTTAAATTGTTAGAATGTTGGTTTCTTTAGGAATGATTTTGAAATTATGCAATGCATATGGATTATATCTGCCATATTGAGACTGTTTGTGGTGATATTTTAGGACTCCCATGTGGTATTTTATGTCTATCTTTTTGAAAAGTCCTGTTTACTGCTGTTATTCTGCCAAATTTTTGTTGTGACCTAACAAGAATATTTTTGAATTATTTTAGGCAAATCTTGTTGGTTTCTTTTGCAGAATCATGTTTGCAGGCAGTCCACAACGCTGAGTTAACCAGAGGACCGAGGGAGATCGGGCAGCCATTAGAGTCAAGATCATGGACCGCCCAGTTATTGTAGAGCGGAATGTGGTCCGTTCTAACATCATGGTGGCACCTCTGGATAGTATCTATGACACTATCCAAACTTATCATTGGGGGTATCTTTAATCCTGTGCCTGTGTTGTCTTCAACAGGCTCGTCAGACACTTCTATGCCAACCTTGAGGTGGTGCAGGGCGATGACTGTGGGATGGTGCTTCGGTCCACTGTTGACAGGCATATTATTACTATTGATCTTCATATCATCAGCCACTTCAATAGAGTACCAGTTCTTGAGCTACCTGCCTGTCCTTACAATGAGGTGGTACTTCCTCCCTCTATGGACAATCTCCGAGAGTTCTTCCATGCGGTTCCATAGGGAGAAGAGCGTGCTACCACCATCAGGATTTCTGCATTATCTTCTTCTCATCGCTTGCTAGCCAAAATAGTTCAGCACAACCTTTGGCCAGTATTCAGGCGTAGTGGCCTGATCTTGAAAAGGGCTCAATTTGTCTATGCCATCAGCCTTCGCTTACCTTTCTGCCTATGCAAGCACATTTTGGGAGTTATGTTGGAGGCCTGTGATGAAAGCAATACCGGCCTTCCTTTCGGCTGCCTGCTCACTCAGATCATACTACAGTCAGGCATCAGCATAGTTGGCGAGCCAAAGATGAAGATTCAGGATCCATTGAGCACGCAAACGCTGATGAAGTCAAATGCTCAGCTGTGAAGAGATGATCTGGATGACGATGAGGTGCCCCCCCTCCACTTATTCCAGAAGGCATACCGAGCGTGGCGTCTTCTTCCCAGACTATCCCACCATCTGAGCCGGACATCAGTTATTCTCAGATTATGGAGGCCCTGACTGCTATTCAAGGGGGGATGAGTACGATGTAGCTCTCCATGACCACCATGCAGTAGTCCATCACGACCATGCAGCAGGCAGTTCACTCCATCAATCTCCGAGTTGAGCAAAATCAGCTGGATCTTAGGGAGTGCCTCAAGTTCCATCATCCTGCCAGTAGTGACGATGAGGATGATACACACAGGGTTGCTCCTATGGCAGAGGATGTTTGAGATTTTTCTTTCTTTTTGTGTATTTGTTTTTTTTTTTTTTTTTCCTCTGTTAAAACCTTTGGCATATTTTGTGATATTTTGGACTATATTACTCCGTTTACCCTGGTCCTTTTGAGACCGTTAAGGGGAGTAATTTTTGTTGCGGTTGATTTTTTCTTACTCTATTTACCCTTTGTCCCTTTGTGACAAAAAAAAATGAGTAAATTTTATTTGGACCGAGAATGTATTTCTAAACCGGTCAAGTGATTTTTGTCTCAGAATAGCCAAAGGGGGAGTTTGTTAGTTTGTAATTGGCCTCATTCTGTTTGGACAAAATCACTTGTATATAAAGATGCTTTTTAACAAGGTTTTCGCTATTCAGAAGTATTTTCAGAAGATTCTGCACAATTTGCAAGACAGAAAATGTGGTTCCCTGTCAGCCATCCGGACAACATGTCATACCGTCTGGACGCTCCTCTGTGCCAAGAAGCTTCGTTTTGTTCCAGCTTGCGTCCGTCCGGACATTTCAGCAGTCCGTCCGGACGACTCTTAATGATCGACCAGCTTCAGATTTCTTTCCAAGTTCAAATAAGGGAAGATTGATTCAACCGTCCGGAAGTCATGGATTCCCGTCCGAACGCGTTCATCCATAAGGCAAGAATCGTAATTCAAATTCAACCATCGGGACGCCAGTCTGCCATCGTCCAGACGTCCGTACAACAGATATGGAAATTGCGTGTTAAAGATCAACTGTCCGGACGTTCCATGTCCACCGTCCGGACGCGCGAAGCCTTATATGGAAATTACTTGTAGCGAACGTGCGACCGTCCGGACGACAGTGTATCACCGTCCGGATGCGGCTCTCAAACAGGAAAGATTTTCAGTGAAAATCTCGAAATTTTGGTCGCATAGTTGTTCATCCAGACGGCCTAGGATCACCATCCGGATGGTGCCCGTATTTATCAAGTTACTCACCCATATGAACCCCCAGCCTATAAATAGAGGCCCCTGGGCTTAAGAACTGCAAGAATTCGGAATTGAATTCCTCAAGACCTCAGAGAGTTATTTTGTGAAGATAGTGAGCTGATTTGTTCTCTCTGAAGCCACTGTTGTGTGCTGTTGCTGCGCTATAAACTCAAGTCTATCTTAGGAGTTGGCCCTAAGGTAAAGGATTCCATTGAAGACCCCTTTAGGTAGGAGACTTGGTTGGAAAGTATTCGTGTTAGGTTACACGTTAGAGAGCATCATACGACCACTGCACCAGGGGTATGTGAGTGTTACTGCTTTGTATCTAACTTTGCCTTCTGAATAGTGGATATCCTGGGTTTGGCTGTCCTGGAGTAGTTTTTCTCATCTTGAGTTTCCACTTCGTTAACAAAAAATTCGTGTGTTGTTTATTTTCCGCATTGTTATTTTTGTTAACACTTTAAGCACACACTTGTTATTTATTTTAGAAGTCAAATTTTCAATTTTCATAGATTAATGCATAATGAACTGAGATATCAGGCAAACATACAAACAATATCTGACATGCCAAGAAAAGAAGAAAAAAAAAAAACAAAATTTCAGGCATTTTCTTTCCAATTTTTTTTTTTTTTTTTTTTTTTTTTTTTTAAAAAAAAAAAAAAAAAAACTAAAACATGCTTTCTGGAAATAACATCACATAATAAGCATGCAAGGCAAGATCAAACCTGTGAAGGATCAAAGTTACCAGAGCAGAAAAATAGTCGCCTGACATGCTTTTTCTGTCTTCCCCACATGGTACCTACAATATTCTCTGAAGAGAAAATGGGGGCAAATAACAGTGGTTCCAAGATTGCATAGTAAGCACAAGATATAGCAAGTAAAAGATCAAGCAATCAAATCTGATGCTTTAAGATTAGGAACCAAATCCTAGGCATGAGTACCTTCACCGACTAGGTGAGTCCATTTCCCCTTATGGGCTGAATGTCTTCATTCTTTCTGACCCAAGCCTTCCTTCTCATGGGTGGTTGTTGGTAGGACTTCATCTGCTAATCCATCCACTGCATTATGCTTTGCATTCAAATAGGTGGCTCCCTGCAGTATAGATCATCTTCCTCCTTCTGCAACTTTTTAAAGTGCTTGGATTTGTTATTCTGGGATTTGCCACTATGACTGGTAAGTACAAATCGTTGCTGAGGCCGCTTACGCTGAGGAGCCTGGCGTCGTGGGGCATGATGCCATGATGCTTGATGTTGATTACTGGGACCTTGCCTCCATGAAGCTTGATAAGGATTGTAATACCCCAGATTCTAAGACAAGGAACCTTAAATAGAATTTAAGACCAGTAGTGATCAATTCACACTTTTAATCGCTCGATCGACTGTAAAGTCGCTCGATCGACATTATTATGATAATTGCATATTTATGCGCCACCTGTTCTAAATTGATTAATAGACAAACTTAAATATCTAGTGAACTAGTTGGAATAATAATATTATAATTGATATATAATATTATTTTGGCCTAATATTATTTGGTATAATAATATTATCAGTGTAATAATGTTATTTACATTAATTATGAAACGAACTGGACTCAAAACGGGTTTAAAATTATACCCTAGTAAATTATTAAATGAGAAAGACCCGATATAATAATATCTATAATTAATAATAATTAGTTTTTATTAAAAAATAACTCTAGTTAATTTAACTAGATAAAAGTTAACTATAGGTTAACTAGATATTTTTAAAGGTTAACTAAGGTTAATCTAACTAAGGAAGATTTAACCATAGATTAATCCGATATTTTACTTTTAACTCTAATTAATTAACTGTGGTAAAATTAACCTGATTAGTTAACTCCTCTATAAATTAAACCTACTTCCTTTCAATAGAATTCACCCCTCTCAGTTAAAGTTACTGAGTTTTTCTTTCTACTTTCGTTTCTCACTTCTTCTCTTCTCTTTCTTTTCTCTTTTTGCTCTTCTTTTCCCTGTTTCCATCCAAGTCTTCCAAAGGGGACGATCGTGGGAGAAGGGAGAAGTGAGAGTAATGGAGAAATCAAGAAATAGAGAGGGAGAGCCGAGAGATTCAGAGAGGGGAGACCCGATCCTTTTTCCCCTTTCTTATTATTTCTTCTTTTTTTTCTTTCTCTTTTCTTCTTTTTCATTCTTCTTCCTCCTTCCCTACTCTCAATCGAACACAGAGAGAGAGATGGGTGAGAGAAATCGAGAAAGTGAAAGGGAGAAAGTGAGACCGAGAGTTTGGGGGTGAAGGAAACAAAGAGAGAGCTGGAGAGGGAGAGTGAGACCAGAGAGATCAGAGATCAGGAGAGGGGAGAACAGTGAGAAATCGGGAGAATCTAGAGGAAACCCAGCCGACCTGATCCTTCTTGGGTCCGATTCCCGGTGGTCTAAGTAGGGATGTGGCGAGAGGAAGGGTCGATCAACGGAGGGTCGCCACACCGATGACAATCTCTTGTGCAATTTTCGGTGGTTCTGGCCGGAAATTCGACGATTTCAGCCAATTTATGATGGGTCGACTTCGGTGGAACGTGGGACATGATTTCTGGCGACCCGAGTCTATTTTTTCGGTGATTTCAGTGGGTCTTACACGGTGGATTTCTCTGTGTTTGAACAGAAAATCCCTAGGTAATTTCTTGTGATTTGGCTTTATTAAATTGGTTTATTATTGTTGATTTGGATTGGGTTCTAGTTGGACTAATTAACTAGGTATTTGGTGTTATTGGTTTCGGTTGGTTGGGCGCTTGCCGTGCGTGTGTTTTGGGTCCCCTGTTTCGGCCAGCCGTGTGTGTGTGTAAGGTGTTTTTCCTCTGTTTTGCCACTCGGCTGACTATGGGTGTGAGTGTTGATTATTTTAGTTGGTTCTTTGGGATTGGCCAATGGATGTTGTGGGTTGCTGTTGACCGGTTTCTTGTGGGTTCTCTATATGGGTATTTTGGGATAGCTTTGCTCGATTTTGGTGTTGACAGAGCATGTGTGTGCTATGTTTTATGAGACTTGCGACTAATTAGGTCGGGTAATGTGTTCCCTGTTTTGAGTGTTGGTAGTGAATATGTTTGGGTTGGATTGATTGTATTTTGGTGTATTCTGTTCATGTGTTTAGTTGTGGGGATTATGAGTTATGATTTTGAAGTTAGCTAAGTTGAGCTGTGGCTCTTGTGTGTGTCGGCCAAACTGGGTTTTTGGACAAGCCGGTGTGGTTTGAAGTTACTTCTGCTTTGTGGGTATTTTGCTATGAGATGTTTTGGGCCATGTATGGATTCTAGTTGTATACCCGATTATGTTTGTGTATGTTTAGGCGTCAAGGCTAATTTGGGTGTTGGTAGTTTTCAGAAAACCCAACAGTGATTCCCTTGTGTAGATTCAATTGATTAAGTGAGAGTGTGTATATTGGTTGGACTATGTTTTGGATTGGGAGTTTTCTAGGTGTGATTCCTTGTTTAGCCTTGTATCTTATGTTGGGGTAGTTGTTTGGATGGTGTTTATCTATTGAAGGTTTTGTGGTGTATTTCTTGAGATTGGCCAAATTCTTATAGTCTTGAAGATTGATCTTTTGGTTGAAGTTGGGAAGTTACTTTAGTTTGTTTAACTAAGTGAGCTAAGAGAACTTTGATGATTCTGTTGGTTAAATTGTAAATATATATTTATTGCAGAGAATGAACTATTATGAGAACTGCACCAAAAGGCTGTAAGTATCTCTATACTTACTGAGGATGAAGCTGGTTGACTTTTCTTATAATATTTTGATTACTGTTTTATTTACTTGTTTGTACATGTGACTTTGCATATTTTATTATTTTTAATAATCTGTCTGATAACAAGCTGTTGGATCAAGATCCACAGTGGGTACATGAGGCTTCACTAGAGTTCCAAGGTTCTCGATGAATGAAGAAGTACCTGAAAAGAGAATAATAAATACAAAAACTGGTGTACCAAGGTCACTAGGAAAACCAAGGTTTCTGGGAGCCTAGGCTCTCTAAGAATATAATTAAAAGTTAAAGGGAGGAAGCCTATGCTTCAAATAAAACGTTAACCATGCCAAGGCCAACAGAGTAGAAAAAGGGCAATACCTAAAACTCTGCCTTTAAAACTATCATATTACTGCTTTATGGTTATGTTTATATTCAATATATGACTATGATTAGCTACCATGGATCATATATTGCGTATACATGTGATTACAAAGCCATATCTGCATAATGTTATATTTATTAAATAAATCAGTATTCATTATATTATTGGAAACAATGAACCCGCTTAGGGTGTTTTGTGTTTTTGTTTATATATATATATATATATATATATATATATATATATATATATATATATATATATATATATATATATATATATATATATTGGTGCAGGTTTAATAAATAAAGATTAGAGCTCAAGAGGTTTAAAAGCTAAGGACACATAGATTGTATTTTGTTTGTAGTTTTCTGTGTTTATAACATTTTATGTTGAGAAGATTGCTAATAATTTCCACATTTTTTTTTTTTTTTTGTGTCACTATTGACACCTATTTCCATGTATTTGTTCTAAGTTTCTTCTTTATGAATGTCTAGAAGTATTTCTGTTACAAGCTCTGTCTTGTTATTTAGTTTCAAATCTGTTGAATATATTATATTCCGCTGCCAAATCTTAACTCTGACGATGTCGTAATGTCACGTGAAAATTTAAAATTTTCACTTACGCCTTTTTGTAAAAGGCACAGCGTTATAAGGATCCTGATGCCATGGAGCCTGATACTGGGTCAGAGGTCTTGTGCCATAATTTGCTTGTTTGGGCACTTCTTTCTTGACCTTTGTCTTTTGAGCATTGAGGAGGGAGCACTAGGGTCGAACATGCCCACTTAACCCGCAATGATGGCATATGGGAGATTTTCTGATGGTTGGAAGCTTCAGAACATCTCCATTGGTTTTGTCTTTCTCTTTTTTTTCAACAGTGGGTGGAGGCTCGGAGACTGTAGGCTTAACAAAGACAGTCTTGGAAGTAGAAGGAATATTAAAAGCAGGAACTAGGTACCCGAGACCAGTCTTGTCTGTTGGACTCTTCTGAATTGACAGCATGTGAGTCAACTTTTCATCAGTGACCCTCTTCAGTTGAAGTTGTGTCTCTAGCAACTTCTCCTCTAGCCCCTGTATTTTGAGCAGCAGTGAGCTTTTCTCTGTCTAAAAACTGTTCAACTCATGAATGTGCTGCTTGCGAGCTTCCCTCAGCTTTTCTTACTCTACATAGAGGGTTTTGTAAGCCTCCTTAAGTTCTTCCCCATCATCATTGTGTTCTGAGTAGTAAGAATCCCCTTCTTTTATAAGTGGAGCCACAAAGGCTAGAAATTTTTTTGGCTCATGAGCTTCTTCTTCTTCTAACTCATCACTAAGAGTCATATTGTATGTCTTCCCTTTGCCCTGCTTTAGGTTCCCACAATCAGTCCGTATATGCCCAAACCTTGAGCATTCAAAACATCTTGGGCCTCTAGGATCTTTCTTCTCAGCTTCCTCAAGTTCAGCTTCTCTGGGGTCTTCTTCATTTTTTCGAAAAATTTCTTCTTGAACCGCTCATTTCTCATTAATCTTCCTAAAATTTTGGCTAGCATAGCCACAACTTTTTCTTCATCCTCAGAGTCGTCTCCAGATAAGACTTCAACCTTCTTCTTAGAAGCTTTTAGGGCAATGGTCTTCATCTTTTTGACCGGTGGCAGGGACTGCTCATAAGTTTGAAGAGATCCCACCAACTCTTCAATTTTTATTTCTTCCAAGTCTTTGCTTTCTTCAATAGTTGTTACCTTGATTCTGAAATGCTCAGGCAAAGATCTTAGAATTTTACGGATGAGTTTAACATCCAAGACGGGTTTCCCAAGACTCACCATGGAGTTTCTTAGGTCACTCATTTTAGTGTAAAACTCTCCAAATGTCTGTTCTTCCAACATCTTAATTTCTTCAAATCTGGAAGTCAACATTTGAAGTTTAGCAGATTTAACAAGTTTGGTGCCTTCATATGTTATTTCCAAGATTTGCCATGCTTCTTGAGCGGATTCACAATTTGAAATTTTGGCAAATTCAGATGGTGAAAGCACTTGACAAAGAGCATGGAGGGCTTTATCATTAGAAAGTCGTGCGTTTTTCTGAGGGACTAGTTCGAGAGTTGCATCTACTGGCTTAGTCCAACTAGTTTCAACAATACTCCAACAGTCAATAGATTTTAAAAAGAACCGCATACGAGCTTTCCAATAGCTATAGTTCGTACCATCAAAGGTAGGAACAGCATTAAGACTTTGAGACCTTATAACAGCTAGAAGTCAAAGATGAAAGATAAAACTCAAGAAATTAATCTTAAATAGAGTGTGCCAGGCTCTAATACCAATTGAAAATTAAAATGACTTCTAATTTAAACAAGTGTGTGCGATAGTGTGCAACAAAATATCAAAATGCAGAAATAAATAAGACGGATATTTTGTTGACAAAGTGGAAACTCAGTTAAGAGAAAAACCACTTCGAGGCAGCCAAACCCAGAATATCCATTATTCAGAAGACAAGACTAGATTCAAAGCAGTAGCACTCACATAACCTTATGCAGTGGTCGTACCTTGGATTGTAACGTGTAACCCAACACGAACGCCTCCCAACCAGGTCTCCTACCTGAAGGGGTCTTCAATAGAATCCTTTACCTTTGGGTGAACCCCTAAGATAGACTTTAATTCAGCGCAGCAACACACAACAACAACGGCTTAAGAGAGAGACTAACTTAGCACAACAACTCTACAATATAACTCTCTAAGCACTAAGGAATTCAATACCAAATTCTTGCAGCTCTCAAGCCTAGGGGCCTCTATTGATAGGCTGCAGGTTCAAATGAGCGTCTAGCTTGAAATACCTAGCCGCCGTCCGGACAGTAGTTGTAAGGCCTCCGGACGGACAACTGTGAGATTGGCTTTCCCGAATTCGAAGAAATTCTTTCCTGATTTAAGCCGCGTACAGACGGTGTTGCCCTATTGTTCGGATGGTCGCACCTCCACTGCACAGAATTTCCATATCAAGACGTCGTGCGTCCAGACCATAGGAATTGTCGTTTGGATGATTGATCTGATGCACACAATTTCCATATATGTAGCTCGCGCGTCCAAACTATGAAGGCTGATGTCCGGACGTCTTGATTTTGAATGCAGGACTTGCCTTATAGATGAGCGCATCCGGACGGGAATCCTCATCGTCAGGATGGTTGCAGCGATCTTCCCATATCTATGTTTTGGAAAGAAATTCTATAGCTGATCGAACACTGAGAGACGTCCGAACATGCTGCTGAAACGTCTGGACGGATGCAAGCTAGAATAGTTCGAAGCTTCTCGACACAGATGAAGGTCTTGACGAAAAGTTCTCGTCGCCCGGACGGATGATGCTTGGACAGTTGAGCGTCCGAGCGGTATATCACGTCGTCTGGACGATTGCAAGGGAATCAAAATGAATTGCCTTGAAATCTTCACAGAGTCTTCTTAAAGAACATAACTAAAGAATAAACCTTGTATGAAAGCATCATTACATAGAAGTGATTTTGTCCAATGGAATGAAGCCAATAACACACTAACAGATTATTTAGCCTTGGAATTTTCGATCGATCGCATGTAGATCAATCACTTTTAGTTCGACTGCAGAATCAATCGATCTCATTCTTTATGCATGGAATTTTCGATCGATAGATTTTACTTGACCAATTTTTCTCTTCTTGGCAGGAGCACTTGAACCTCAAATAATCTTCAATTTGTCATTGATGTATCTTAGGTCTAATTTTGATGATTTTGCTCTTATTTCTAATTAGGACCTAAAAAAGAGTTAAAACACAATAACACATTATTTAATAACACATTTTAGGGTTTAACATATGCGAATTAAGGAGCTTTGAATGTAGACATTCAACGCTTATCGTTATGCCTTTTTTGTCGAGCTTCCATAGAAAGCCAGAGTCATCTTTTCTTCGATAGTAGTTTCAGCAAGAGGATTTGGAGTTCTCTTATGAATGATTGTCCGGTGAGTAATTATCCTTCTGAATGGGATGAGGTTGCTATATGGAGTATTATAGCAATGAAGGGTAGTACTCTGGGGAGCAGTGTTTGGAAGCTATGTTTTGGGGCTGCTGTGTATCATTTGTGGCTTCAAAGAAATAATCTCCTTCGTGGAAAATCTCCTAGAACTGAAGAGCAAATTATTTCTAGAATTCGTTGAGAAGTGAGGTCTAGAGTGATGACCAAGTTTCCAGCTAGAATGGTTAATCGTTTTTAATCTGTTGGCAGTGGTTGTTACTTTGTTTTGATTTTTCTTTGAGTTGTGGAGCTATGTGCTTCTTACTTCTTTGGTTGTAATGTGTTGTGTGTTGTGGTGTTTGCTCTGCTTGTTGAGTTGGGTGTGTTTTGGTTTGCTATTTAGTTGCAAGCATCTAGGTTTTGTTTCTTGTTGAACTTCGAATCCAATTTGCTATGTTTCATTATAAAGCTTTTAGTTCATGAAATATATATATATATATATTTCCCAAGAAAACAAAATGATGGTCTTTATATTTTGTCTTACATGGTAGGTGTCTTTGAGTAGGTCACTTGCGCTCCGTTAGTTGACCCAAAAAGAGTCTAGGTCGTTGGTTTCAACTTTTCGATGCCGTCGAGTGGTTGGCTACCAGCCCGTGAGGGTCACTCTCTAATTTTTTGTCCTTTTTGGTCAAAATATGATTCTCCAATTCAGGCCTTTTTTTTTTTCTTGTAAGTACAAGAGGAAAAGAGTACAGAAATTAAGGAACTAGAAAAGAAGAGGTGGATTCCTTTCCAAAACAAGGAGAAAATGATCTAAAAAAAGTAGAAGAAATGGGAATGCAACTAGAATGAAGTCTAGTTGTGGCTTAGTTTGCCACATGATAAGCACAGAAGTTAGCACTTCGGTGGACATAACTAGCAAACCAGCTAGTTGTTGGGGATTGAGAGAATGGATGTGAGATGTAGTTGATGTAATACGCCAATCTTATGTGATCATAGGATTCTGTAGAGCCAGAGTAACAGTAGTGGAATCCCCTTCTAAGATAAAAGAAGTCGAATGAAGAAAGAGCCAATTTAGTAGCCAATAAAGCAGTAAGAGCTTCTCCATAAATAGCTAAGCAAGTAGGGCTGATGAGCGAGCTGCAATGAGTAATAGTACCAAAAGAATCTCTAATAACCGCTGCTTGAGCTAAAAAAGAATCCCGAATAGCAGTATCATAGTTGATTTTGATAAATGGAAAGCAAAGCCTCTTCCAAACCTCAAGGATTCTAGATAAAGATGAATGCCAAGCAGAATAATGCTCCAGAACTAGCTTGTTGATGTGAGTGGAAATAACAAGAGCATTGGGAACTAAATTGTTGGTTTGTGATTGGCTCCAATCTGTTGAACAAAATCACTTCTATGTAATGATTCTTATTATACAGGGATGCTGTTTTATTCAGAGTCTACACTTCTGTATTGGGCTTCGAGAAGACTCTGTACAGAATTCAAAGTAGTTAGTTCAGTTCCCTAGCAACCATCTAGACGACGTGATATTCCGTTCGGATGCTCAACTATACAAGCATCATCCGTTCAGACGATGAGAACTTTTTGTCCATACCTTCCTCTATGTCAAGAAGGTTCGAACTATTCCAAGTTGTATCCATTCAGACGTCTTAGCAACACGTCTGGATGCCATTCAGTGTTTAATTAGCTATGGGAATTCTTTCCAAAACACAGATATGGGATGAAAGTTGCAACCGTCCAAACGATGTGTTTTCCCGTCCAGATGCTATTCTTTGTAAGGCAAGTCGTGCATTCAAAGTTCAACCATCCAGACGTCAGTCTTCATAGTCCGAATGCTCCAAGCCTTGATATGGAAATTGTGTGCAGCTAAAATGCAACCGTCTGGATGCTAGGGCAACACCGTCCGGATGCGGCTCAATTCAGGAAAGAAAATCATGCGAATTTGGAAAGTCAATTACACAGTTGTCCGTCCGGAAGCCTTCTGTCTACCTTTTGGACGGCGCCTAGGAAAACCTAATCAGACGCGATTTAGGTCTTCTATAACCTATACATAAAGGCCCTTAGGCATGTTGATTGTAAGAATTCGGTATAGAATTCTGTAGAGCTTAAAGAGTTCTATTTTAGAGTTATTGTACTGAATCAGTCTCTCTCAAGCCGTTGCCAAGTGTTATTGTTGTTGAACTGAAGTCTATCTTAGGGGTCGGCCCTAAGGTAAAGGATTCCATTGAAGACCCCTTCAAGTAGGTGACTTGGTTGGGAAACGTTCGTGTTGAATTACACGTCAGAGTGCTAGATACGATTGATGCATCGGGTATGTGAGTGTTGTTGTCTATGTACTAGCTTTGTCTTCTGAATAGTGAATATCCTAGGTTTGGCTGCCCCAGAGTGGTTGTTCTTTTAATTGAGTTTCCACTTTGTCAACAAAATATCTGTCTCTCTATTTTTCGCATTGTGATATTTTGTTGCACACTACTGCACACACTTGTTAAATTAGAAGTCATCTTTAATTTTCAATTGGTATCAACGCTTGGTACACTCTGTTTAAGATTCAATTCTTGAGTGTTATCTTTCCTATTGATTTCTAGTTTTATTTCAAATGTCTCTGAATCTTAATAATGTTCTTGCCTTTGATGGTACGAACTATGGCTATTGGAAAGCTCGTATGCGATTCTTTTTAAAATCCATTGATTGTTGGAAAATTGTTGAAACTGGTTAGACTAAACCAGCGGATGCAACTCCCGAAACAATCACTGAGAAAACGTACGATTTACCAATGATAAAGCCCTTCATGCTTTATGTCAAGCACTTTCACCGTCTAAATTTACAAGAATCTCAAACTGTGATTCTGCTAAAGAAACATGGCAAATCTTAGAAATAACGTATGAAGGCACCGAACTTGTTAAATCTACCAAACTTCAATTGTTGATTTCTAGATTTAAAGAAATCAAGATGTTGGAAGATGAGACATTCGGAGAGTTTTACTCCAAAATGAGCAATCTAAGAAACTCAGTGGTGAGTCTTGGGAAACTTGTCTAGGATGTAAAACTTATCCGTAAAATTCTAAGATCTTTGCTTGAGCGTTTCAGAATCAAGGTGACTACAATTGAAGATAGCAAAGACTTAGAAGAGGTGAAGATTGAAGTGTTGGTGGGATCTCTTCAAACTTATGAGCTGTCCCTACCCCCGGTCAAGAATGTAAAGACCATTGCCCTAAAAGCTTCCAAGAAAAAGGTCGAAGTCTCATCTGAAGACGACTCTGAGGATGAAGAAAAAGTTGAGGCTATGCTAGTCAAAAAATTTGGAAGATTAATGAGGAATGATCGGTTCAAGAAGAAATTTTCTAAAAAACTAAAAAAGGCCCCCAAAGAGTCTGAACTTGAGGAAGCTGGGAAGAAAGATCCCAGGGGCCGAAGATGTTTTGAATGCTCAGGGTTTGGGCGTATACAGGCTGACTGTGGGAACTTCAAGCAAGGAAAAGGGAAGACTTATAATGCAACTCTCAGTGATGAATCTGAAGAAGAAGAAGCTCCTGAGCAAAAAAAAATTCTGGCCTTTGTGGCTCCACATGTAGAAGAGGAGGATTCTTACTACTCAGAGCACAGTGATAAAGATGGGGAGGAACTCAAATAGGCTTATATTAAAATACGATTCACGCCAATTTAACATTTTTTTATTTTTATTTTTAATTGAGTAAGGAAAAAAGGTTAAAAAGGAGGATCATTTCCACTCTGGATCCGAATGGAAGTCAACTTAACTTGAATACAAATGATGCATTTATTTGGCCAAATTGGCTAAGGTTGCTCATTTTGGTTACTTTGAGTAAACGCCGACTTAACTTAAATACACATGGGGTTTAATATTGTGAGTAAACCATGACATAAAAACTGCTTATTTATTTTTTAAACATGATAATTATTTGTTATGTTAGAACTCGTGGCCTAGCACTATTATATGGTTGAGTAGCGGTACACTCACTCACACTTCCACACTTTTTGACATATCTTTTAAAATTACAATTGAATTTAGGATAAATTATAATTGAATTTTTATCCAATGGTGATTTTCAAAGTCACGCTAATAAATATGAGAGTAGAGTGTGAAAGTGAGAGTGTGTACAACATTTCTCTTATATAGTTTCATTACGCACAAGCTTACGAGTCGAAACATAGAGATTCATTCATAATTGATAATCCAAAAAAAGCTACCCTTCGTTGTTGTTCACGACCAACAAAGAAAATGAATTGACATATAATATCTATGAAAGTTAAAAAGAAGGGAGAGGGAGAGGGAGAGAACAAAAGGAAAAGGGCAAGTTATATTTTGAGGGTAAATGATTTTTTTACGTCACATTACCTTACACCAATTCTACACCAAGACACATAGGGTGTGCGACCCATGTATGTGGGTTCCATATATATGGGTCTCACACCCAATGTGTTTTAGTGTAGGATTGATGTAGGGTAATGTGATGTAGGAATAACACATCCCTATGTTATAATTACCAAAACTATATATGGAGCAATAAACCATGCTCGAGGATAAGTAGTCCCTTTCCAAATGAGTTTCCATGAAAGCACTCTGTGTCAATGGTTGGCATTATCAATGAAAAGAAAATATAAACTTAAAAGAAATTAAAAATAAAATGTGGAATAATAAAATTGGGATAAGAGATTTTACATGTTTTTTTTTAACCAAAAGATTTTACGTATGACTACATTATATATACTCTTATTCACACTACAAGAAATTTGCCCATTAGGGGCGACACTATCAGCGTCGACTTATGACACTATTAGTGTCGACCCCATTGTCGACGCTAATTGTCCAAAAAAAGTAACTATTAGCGTCGACTTTGTTGTCGACGCTAATGTGTCGTTGCTAATAACTTGGCGGGAAATTTTGCCATGCGCAGGTTGAGAAATAGCAGCGACATTTATGTATTAGCGTCCACTTTTGTCGACGCTAATAAATAACTATCAGCGTTGACATTGGGGTCGATGTTGATAACTGATTATCAGCGTCGACACAGATGTCGACGTTGATAATAGGTCATTAGTGTCGACTTTGGGGTCGATGCTAATGACCCTGTATAAAAAAAATAATTTTTTTTGAAAAAATTGAAATTTATCAGCGTTGACCTAAAAGTTGACGCTGATAATTGGTTATCAGTGTCAACTTATATGTGTCGATGCTGATAATAGGTTATTAGCGTCGACTCTAGTGTCGACGCTAATGACCCAGTATAAAAAAACTAATTTTTTTTTGAAAAAATTGGAAAGTATCAACTTCCACTTTAGGTCGACGCTAATGATCTTGCACAATATATATATAAACTTTTTTTTTAAAAAAAAAATAATAATAATAAAATAAAATTGAAATCTATGGAAAAAAAAATACTTCTTTTTTATATTATTAGTAAAGTTTTTCTATTTTTTTTAGCTTTTAATTTTTAATTTTTTGGTTAAATGCCATTTCAATCTCTGTTTTTTTTTTTTTAACGACTTTATTAAAAAAAAAAAAAAAAAAAAAATTTAACGACTTTATTTTTTTATAGCTAGGTTTTTCTTTTGTATCATAAATGGAATTTCATGTCAAACCAATCAAAACCTGCCAAGTGATCATATGTCTCATAAAAAAACATAAAAATAAAGAAAATAGGAAATACATATACATATATACAATAATAATAATAATAATAATAATAATAATAATAATAAGGAAGGGGTGGGGAAAAAAAAAAAAAACTCTACAAAAAATTAATGACACAATTGAAAGTTCGATCGAACATCCTATCTATAATAGTGCATTAGTTTGATTGATCGAACTATATGGATTTTGTATTTTTTATGCTTGAGTATTAATCCGATTAATCATTATAAGATCAATTCGATTGTTCGTGATCCAATCGAATGATCAATCGAACTTGACACGATTAAAGGTTTGACTTTCAATAGTGTCAAGCTCGATCGATCCAATATAAGATCATGGTTTCTTTGAGACATGGATGTGGGGCTTAATATGCAATGATCAATCTTATTTAGGATCGATTGAACTTGACATAATTCAAGATTCGATTGAACGTCAGATCGATTCTAATGCATTAGTCTAATTGAACAAACTCTTTTAGATTTTGTATTATCCTTATGTATTAGTATGACCGATCGAAGGATTGATCATTAGTTCAATCGATCTCGATCGATCATAGTGCATTAGTCTAATCGATCAAACTCTTTAGATTTTGTATTATCCTTATGCATTAGTATGACCGATTGAAAGATTGATCATTAGTACAATCGATCCTAATGCATTAATTCGATCAATAATGATAAGATCAATCTGATCAATCCTTACACATTAGTTTGATCAATTGTGATACAATCAAATGATCAATTGAATTCGACACAATTGAAGGTTTGATCGAAAATCCGATCAATTCTAGTGCATTAGTTTAATCGATCGAACTATATGGACTTTTTATTATTACCTATGCTTGTGTATCAGTCCAATCAATCATGATAAGATCAATCCGATCTATCGTGATACAATCAATTAATCAATCAAACTTGACATGATTGAAGGTTTTGTCAAACATACAATCGATTGTAATGCTTTAGTCCAATCGATCGAAGTCTATAGATTTTATATTATCTATCATTGCACATTAAGCCCCACATCCATGTCTCAAAGAAACCATGATCTTATATAGGATCTTACGAGCTTAATACTATTGAAGATTTGATCAAACATCCGATCGTCATAGCGCATTGGTCTGATCGATTAAACTTTTTAGATATTTTTAATTATCCTTATGCATTAGTATGAGCAATCATAGTACATTAGTCCAATCGATCATACTTCATTTTTTCCGATCAATCCTAAAGCATTTGTCTAATCGATTGAACATCTGATGGATTAAACTCAAAGGAATTTGTATTATCCTATTGATTGATCGAAAATCAAATTATCAATCGGACTCTATAGATTTTGGTATAAACTTTGAACTCTTTAGATGATAAAAAATATTCTCAAAATCTATATATATAAGAAATTTATAAGTGGTGCATATATATTAAATAAAAATGTTTAAAAAATTAATTTTTTACTATAGGTTTTATTTTTGAGAAAAAATTAATATGCTAATTTGATTTTTTAATAAGTTACAAACAATTAAATTAATATCAGCAGCGTCAACTGTCTAGGTCGACGCTGATATGAAAACGATGCTGTTTTTTCCAAAAAATAATGCAAGATGTAAAGGCAGGATTTTTGAAATTTTTGCACAATATTTTTTAAATATCCCGCCCCCTCTTCCTTTAGCTTATGCACCAATTTTTTTTTCTTTTTCATATCCCACCCCCTCTTCCTCCCATTCTCTTTTTCTCAATCCATCCTTTGCCCTAATTCTCTCTTTCTCAATCGATGTTCTCCCCTGTCTTCCTTCTTTTCTTCCACTGAGAGACCGTGAGAGGGAGATCAGAGAGGGAGGCCGAGAGAGTTGAAGAGAGAACTTGAGAGAGACACGCGGTGGGCTAGCCACCGTTGGGGGTGGATGACGGAGCCGGTGGCTGGTGGGTCATGGCCCGACCCCGGTAAAGCCAAGAGACGTCTTTTTTCGGTGTTTTCTTGGCACCTAAACATGGAGAAATTCATTTTTCGGTAAGTAGGGCTTTGATTTCCATTTTTTTTTTTTTTTTTAAGTTTGTTTTGAAAAGATTTTCAGTGGAGAAACCATATGGGTATTGTGGTTTTGGGTTTTATTTTGTGTGGATTTCGGTAACACCGAATGGGTGGTACTGTTGGATCCTTTTGGGTTTGTAGATGCAAAACCATGTCTTCTACAAAATCCCAGCTGAGTTATACAAAACAGTAACAGACCCTCTGATTTTTACAATAACATGAGGTTTTTTGGTGCTCTAGCTCAAGTATTTTTTGTGGGCATGCTTTATTGGTTCTTTGCGTTTTGATTTTCTTTTTGTTTAACTTTTTTGAAGTTCATGAATTTGTATTTGTTTGCTTTTGTTCTGAACTTGGAGAACTGGGGGCTTTGTATTAAGGTTTTTTTTGTGTTTTTTTTTTTTTTTTTTTAAATGTTGTTTAGGTAATAGTGTTATATCCTTAAGAGTGTTGCTTCTTTTGCAGTTAAGATAAAATTTAGGATTTGGATAAGTATCTGTACTTGTTGAGTTTCTGGTGACGATTTTGTCTTCCCTACTTTTTTAGAAACGTTTCAAAGATGGATCCGTGACCTTCCCAGTACTGGTACGCTTTTCTAATCTTAGGATGTGAGGATGCAAATGAATTGTCAAGCGTTTCTGTTTTTAGAGTCCAATTGCTATTCAAATATATGGACTATGGAAGCTATTGAAACATGCAATAATCTTAACTTCAGAGGAATCTGTTGGAATACTAGTGATTTTGGGTCGAATAGGAAAATTTGCTCCATATAAAGTTTTAGCTCACTAGTGCTAATAAGTGAATGGGAATGCGCTAATTACCTCTAGCTCATATAGGAAAATATTGCCTGTTTTTCCATCTAAATGATGACATTTTCTTTTCAGCCTTAACTATGGAGTTTCACAATATGTAGGACAAACTGTAGGCCCCTGAATTTGAATGTAAAATCCTTTTCTTTCTTTTTTGTTTTTCTTTTATTTTTTTAAAGGAAGCATTTACTTTAAATCCAATTATGGTGTGAAGACTAGAGTTGAATGCTGATATCCGAATTCTGCTCATAATAATTACTCTTGAGGGAACATTTCTCCCTCTCTGTCTTCCTTTTTTCCCTGGCCCGTTGGATGATTCCTTCCTCAACTTACTTTATTAATGAAATTCAATATTTCACAGTTGTGTCTTTATAGAGGTATCACTTGGCCTCATCAGATGGTTTAATAAGTTTTACTAAATATTTCTGTTTCCTTTATGGAAATAATTTAGACATGGGAAATCAGCAACTGATTGCAACAATTGTTGAAGATGTTTCTCAAAATCACTGCAATTACCTAGTTTTTGTGCGTTGGGATAAGTTAGAAGAAGAGTGCCTGGCCCAATAGTTATGGTAGAATTCATGCTTCAACTTTTTGGATGTTGATTTGATATTGTTCATTGGAACTGTTGTTACAAATTGTTTTCATTGCAAACATTACTGTAACAACTCAATCTTGTTCTTCTAGACTTTTGATTTCTTACTTACAATTCACATTTTGGAACTTGAACGTTATTGGCTTTTCTACATGATTAGCTCTCTGCAAAAATTCATCTTAAATCATATGCTGCTTCTGTTTTCAATAGTTAGGTGGAATTTATTTTAGAGGAATGCTATCCATTATTATCTCCAGTTGGTCAACACAATTGTTAGTATTGGAAGTCATGTGTGTATGGTTTTAAAATGTATATAATCTATTTACATGTGGTAGTTCCATGCCTATGTCGTACCTAGGGCTCCTACTGGATTCTTCTTTCAAGGCTATTCAAACTCCAATAGTCACGCAATGCATTTCCTCTACAAAGGTTACTGATCAGTACCTCATTAATATGCTTCTTAAAATAAACTCTAAGGTAAATGTAGAAGCTTGAAAGCTTAATATCTTTATTCACCAATAATGTACTATTAATGATTCTTTCTGCTGCTATTTTTTCTTTTATAGCTTGACAGGAGAAATTCTTTGTTGGCCAAAGAGCACTGCTCACGTATTGCTCTGATAAATGATACTACTCTGATTTTGGGAATGGATGTCTCACATGGGTCTCTTGGTTGATCAAATATCCCATGTGTTTTCTTTGTAACATATTTGACCAATTTGTCTAGCTGTTGCTTATCATGTTGTTGCTTTTCTTCAATATGTTGGAATCTTTAGGTTGTTGGCTCTCGATCTTGGCCACTAATTTCAAGGTACTGGGCATTTGCAAGAACGCAATCACCTAAAGTGGATATGATTGATGCTTTATATAGTTTTGGATATGGTATTTCTTATTAATCATCTAAGCAAAAATGTTTTACAGTGATGAGGACGTTGTTTGTTTTGCTAAAAAGTTACACCCAATGGGTGCGTTTGGCTTTGAATGTACCTTGGACAAAGTAATTGAAGAACTTAAGAGTTACAATGACTTTTCCATTCACCGGGTAATTATTTTGGATCCTGTCAATGTCTCTTTTTATTTTGTTATGAACTTAAAGATTTGATGGACTATCTTCTGTATAATTGAACATTTTTTTCTTCTCAAAGTTGTAAGTGAAATTCTGTGTTGCCTGTCTATGTTGGAACGGCTGGTGCCTTTGATTTTATGATATATTTGTAAAATGGTTAGACTCGAAGTTTGATGTAAATGACAAATTTCACATTTAGGTAACTCTAAATCAATGTGTTAATTAGTTTCTATGAACTAGGGAAGCCTATATATTTCTTAAGGTCCCATTAGCTCTTGAATTAGAATTAGTGTTTGCAACCATATAGTGAAATGAAAGAGACATTAGTACTTGGGCAATTACTGTTCGTCAAGCCAATATGGGTAAGTGAAAGAAGATACTGAGTAGTGAAGTTACTTCATGCTTTTAACTTGTAGTTAAAGCTATCAACATAATAGAAGTTGCTAATTTGAGGAGAGTTAATTGAGATCGGTTTTTATTTGTTAAAATTTTATGTTAACATATACAGTTTTATTTAGTGCTTAGTACTTTCACTTATAACCTCAAAGATGTGGTTATCGATATAGTGCAAAGTTAGGCTAGCTTCTTCCATGAGGACAATCGGGTAAATTTATTTGAAGTTGAACTTGAGTTTGGGATGCTACTTAATATTGATAATGGCTCTCTTATGCCTCAGGTCAATATAATAACGTTATCATTTCTTGTGTAGCATATCTACCACTAGATGGTCTTGTGTTTTTTTGTCCCTGTATTAATTCAGTTTATATTTATTAATAAGGTGGGAAGTACTTCACCAATACCTGCTTCATAATTGAACCATCACAATGGGAAGCCTCGACATACAATGCCATTAATCATTATTTTCTCCACTCTATTCTCACTTAAAGTAACTGTGTGCTGGGAACTTAGAAGCCAAGAGTTTAGCACGCCAAGTTAGCAAGCATTTGTAAATCATGCGTACAAATTAAAATTTTAACCCCTGTTACCCCACAGATGTAAGATATTGACTACATATGATGGTTGTACCACAGAATTTTCCATTACTTGATGTTTTTAATTAGTGGGGCATAAAAGGATATCGTGGCTAATTGCTTAATTAGAAGTTGTCATCAGCCTTTCTTCCCTCTTCATAGAAGGATCAATTACTGAACTTGAGCACAAGAAGTATACTAATGGCGTATTAAAATTTTTTTTTTTTTTTTCTAAAATTTTTTTAGGGTATTAGCATTGACTACCTATTGAAAAAAAAAAAATTTTTAATTTTTTTTAAGCGTATTAGCGTTGACAAAAGTCAACACTAATGGCCTATTAATTTTTATTTTTATTTTTTTAATTTTTAGGGTATTAGCGTCGACGCTAATGACCTATTAAAAAAAAAAAAAATTTAAAATGTTCAGAGTATTAGTTTTGACTAAGTTGACGCTAATGACCTATTAATAATTTTATTTTTTTTATTTTTTATTTTTACTGTATCAGCGTTCACAAGAGTTGACGCTGACGTTAATAGTCTATCATCAGCGTCGACTTATGGTGTATGTCGTATAAGTTTTTAGCGTCAATCACATATAGCATTAGTGTCGACATATGTCGAAGCTAATAGTCTATTATTAGCGTCGACCCTTGAGTCGATGCTGATGATCGGCTAATGAGCATTAGCGTTGGACTTTTAGCGTCGACTTTTGGACTTTTAGCGTTCGCTAAAAGTTGACGCTAATGAGCAAAATTTTTGTAGTGTCACTTAATGAGTTTACAATACAAACGACTTTATTTATATAGCTTACAGATAAAATAAAATTCTAATAAAATTCTTTAATTTGAGGTAATTCAATATTATCAAATTTCTAAATTTAAGATAATATAATCTTTATAAAAAAAACAATACATTTCCCACCAAATCTCTAACTTCAAGATAATTCATATATTTTCTAAAATTCAACATGCATGTACCTTTCTTTTTCTTAATTTTAAGGTGTCTCAATCGAAAAAAAAAAAAAAAAAAAAACTTTTTTGTTTTGGTGGAAAAGCAATAAATTAAGACTGAGCGGTGTGGTTCATAAGGCTTGGATTGTGATAAGGTGATGGCTAATCAAGACATCATATCCCTTTATGCCCCACCATGGCTAATCTCTCCACTGGCTGAAAAAAACGAATTACAAGACATTTGATTAGCTCTATTTTTTTTTCAAACTTACTTGGTAATTGTTGACTTTTAAATAATATACGGGTATCAAAATGAACTTAATGGTCTTTTAGATATGCTAAAAAAATAATTTACTCCTTATAATCAAATCCCGTCCATTAAATTAACATATTATGATAGTGTGACACGTTAAAGCCAATAAAATCAGTGTCACAAAACTTGTAAGCCTAGCGTCTTGGATAATGAAGAAAATATGGACAAAATAAAAAATCCAACATTAGGACCTTCATCCATGGCAACCATTAAAGCGTTCAAGATAAAATATTTGATGCGTACCAACTAATATAAAACACATGAAAATGATAAATAGGCTTGTTCGGGAGAGCCATGACCTCCAATGACTACTGTCTGATCTCTTAAACACAGTAAACTGTATTGTGCCAAACAATATTCATCATGTATCTTCTTCATTAATAATCCCCTTTAAATAGAAGATCAATATTGATTGGTTACAAAGATAACTAGTAATCAAAATAGGACTCTTAAGCTATTTAACTAACCGACTAGGATTAAGATAGACTCTATTAACTCTAGACTAAGACTCTAACTCTATTAAGAAAAATTGGAATTAAATTCTTGGATCCGGCTTATGTGATATACTTTCATAGTACAGCACAGGTGCTGTAATTTGATGAAGGGCTAAGATTGATCCAGCACTTCATTAAAACAAACGTTGCCGTTTTGAAGCAAAGAAAAAATGACGCCGTTATACTCATTTGTTTGTAACAATTCCTGCTGTGAGTATCTATCCGGTGACCAACCTTCGAAAACTCGACCACCGATGAGTTTCCGACTGAGAAGGAGACAGAGAAAGAGAGAACCGGCCACAAAGCTCCCGATCTGGCGACAGAGAGCCGGATCTGGCCACAGATCTCCCAATCCGACGACAGAGAGCCAGATTCGGCCATAGAGCTTCTGATCCGGTGACAAAGAGCCAGATCTCTCTTTCCGGAAACCCACGCACACCGCGCATGGGTTTTCGGCCGGACCCGTTCGTGGGTTTTCCGGCCAGATCTCTCTTTCTCATGGTCGGATCTCTCTGTCTTTGTCGCCGGATCACTCTTTCTTTATCGCCGTCTCTATTTTAGAGCTCATCGGTGGTCGGGATTTGTGGGTTTTCCGGCCGGATCTCTCTTTCTCGTGGCTGGTCCTCCCTTTCTCATGGCCGAATCTCTCTGTCTTTGTCGCCGTCTCTGTCGAGAACTCACCAGTGATCTGGATTCGGGGTCTGTTCGTCGGATATAGATTTAGAGGAGGAAGTGTTACAAATGAGTATAACGGCGTCAAACGAGATTTTGCAGCGTTATTTTTTCTTTACTTCAAAACGACAACGTTTATTTTAGTGAATGGCTGGATCAATCCTAGCCCTTCATCAAATTACAGCACCTGTGCTGTACTTCTAAAGTACAGCACCTGTGCTGTACTTCTAAAGTACAGCACAGAAGCCGGATCCCAAATTCTTTATCAAAGATTATTCGTTATTGAACACTAACTCAAATACTAAATAATATGATTACATCAATATCCATCAATTATCATCCTAAACTTATGGTACCATCTTTAACACCACCTCTAATTACGACACCTAGGTAAAGTACCTTATAACTCACAAACATTACAACTCTGAGAAATTCTATTTAATAAATTCATGTACAATTACCATAAAATAGGAAAGCTTATTTTTATTATCAAGTTATTCAGTTATATTGTAGTTGAATAGGAATTTACTGGATAGAATTATTCTAAAATACCTTACAACTCAAACATTAAAGCTTTGCACAGATAGAAGAAAAATGGGAAAAATATATATTAGCCTCCCAAACTACCACTCTTTCTCCGGATGGCACCCTGAACTACCAACACTTGCACTCTGACACCCCAAACTACTACTTTCTGATTTTTTGGCCCCATCCGTCTATTTATACCTTTAATTCTAACAAAAATTAGCCAAAAACCCGAAAATACTCATCCCTTAACTATGAGAATTTCAAAGTGTAGGAAGGGTATTTTCGAAATTCTGTTTAAAATTAACGGCATAAATAGACGGATGGGACCAAAAAATCAGAAAGTGGTAGTTTGGGGGGCCAGAATCTAAGCATTGGTAGTTTGGGTGGCCATCCGGAGAAATGGTTGTAGTTTGGGGGGCCAATATATATTTTTCTCAAAAAAAAAAAAAAAATTATATTTACTTCTAAGTGCTTACTTTTAAGTGCTTATTTTTTGATATGACAGTAAAACTATTAATCTAAATTGAATACATTAATCTAACCAAAATCCAAATATAATGACAATTTTTAAACACTAATTACATGTAAGATTTCTCTACTGAAAATGTGCATCAATTTTCACTACTCCGTTGGTGCAACATCGTTTCCTAGTATAGTCTCAATCAACAGTCCAAGGGAAGCAAATGAAGATCCACCGTTCACCACAGCCCTCCTACTCTTTCCACTCATCTCTTTGACCCTCTTCCTCACCTCACTCTCACCGTCCATCAAACACTTGACCGCCTTTTCAATAACCTCAGCCACCACAAGCTCACCACCGCTCCTATAATCCAATTTCAGCTCCACTGCTAAACCTAGATCTCTCACCATCTGGAAGGCATTGATTTGCTGCTCCGCGTAAATTGGTCACGTAGCAATAGGTACACCGTGCCATAAGCTCTCCACGATCGAGTTCCACCCACAATGCGATACAAACCCTCCGATCGCTTTGTGGGCCAGGACCTCCACTTGCGGGGCCCACTCGCATATCATTCCGGTTTCTCTCGTCCTTTCCAAGAATCCTGCCGGCAAGACCTCATCGAGTTTCTGGCAATCGGACGGCGTGGGAATCTTATCATCACGGCCTGGGGGTGATGCCAATCGTACGGACCAGAGGAACCGGTGCCCACTTCGCTCGAGCGCAAGTGCGGTCTCTTTCAACTGCAGCGCACCGAAGCTCCCCCAGCTCCCAAAGCATAAGAACACCACGGATGATGGAGGCTGATCGTCGAGCCACTTCCTGATATTATCATGTTTCGCCTGATTTGCCTCTAAATCTGTCTGACCCTTGAGGTTAATCAACGGCCCTGCTGCGTAAACGGGAGGGATTCCATCATCCAAAAACGAGCTGAACGCATGGGATTCCAGCTCATGGAACGTATTGACGATAATACCCTTGGCCTCTTTGAACTTTCTACCATTGTTTACCATGGAGATGTACCCACCTTCTTTGTGGAACGCAAATACAGGCAAAACACTAGAAGGAGCCGGGTTGACATAACTGGGTATGACCGACTCGGGATCCGACTCACTAAACTCGACACCGACTTGGTCATGCCGGGTCGGAAGGTAGAGCAGGAAGCCAAGACAGGCTGCACTACCAGTGAAGAACACATAAGATGGGACACCGAGCTCATGTCCCACATCAATCATGGCGGTGCAAAGCAGATCCACCACCAACCCGGCAAGCGGAATCGAATGGGATAACAAGCTGCTGACAATAGCTTCTTTGACATGAGCTTTGTGGCTTTCAATGAAATCGGTGAAAATTTTTTCAACAGAGACAAGGAAAAGTTTTCCTGGAGGAGGGTCTACCTGAGGAAGATGAATACATTTGATGCGGGTGTGGGAGGCAGCAATTGATTGAATGAGGGAATCTAAGTTGTGCCCTAATGGCGGCTTTATGACGAGAACAGTGATTGAGAGACGATCGTCCCGATCAAGTAAAGTCTTTGCAAACTCGATTATGGATACGAGGTGGCCGACTCCAGCGGCAGGGATGAACACAAGCTCTGCTCTCCTCATCTTCCACTCCTAATTACACTACTTTTACGACGTTATGCCCTTTGGAATCTCTTCTTCTATATAGAGCCGGAATAACAATTAAGATAGCAAGACCCAATAACAGTATTTCTCAATAACCTGTAAATGGTAGTGAAATAATTAAAAAAAAAATTAGTTTGACAAATTAGTTATTAAATAAGTAAATTTTATAAGTCATATTTTTTGTTTAATTATTTTTTTTAATTTAATACAATTATAAAGAAGCTTATAGATGTTCAAAAGAAAATAATAATAATAAAGAAGCTTATAGCAAAAAGTTTGCCACTAAGAACAATAAATTTATATTATATGAAGTTAAAAAAAATTATGATATATGAAAATTGAACTATCTTCCTTAGGGATGTAATCGAGCCGAGCCGAGTCGAGTTCGAAGATTTCAAGACTGGCTCGTTTATGAGTCGAGCCTAAATAGTCAAGCTCGAATTCGAGCCGAGCTATAAATTACATGTTCAAGCTCGGCTCGTTTAAAACTCCGGCGAGCTCGAGCTCAAGCTCGAGTTCGAGTTCGTTGAAAATGACATTCGAGCCGAGTCGGGTTACTGGACAAGCTCGGCTCAACTAGAACTTGATGTAAACTATTAAATTTTTCAATGAGTGATCAAAGCAGAATTCAAGCCCAAGTTTATGAACAACCTCTATGCATTTATTAATAACATAAATATATAATATGTAAGTATATAAGGCATATTATAAAATATATTACATAACTATAGTTTATAAGTAACAAATTAATAATATGTTATTATATATAACTACAGAGTATAAACAATAGTATGTGTATAATGTGAACAAATAGTAAGTCTAATATATTCTATATAACTAAGTAACTATAATATAAGCATAATATATAACTATTGTTAACCATGTGTGATGTGATATATGTGTTTATATATATATATGCTAACTATTTAATATTGTTATATTGTTATATACTAACTATTAATAACTTAATATGTTAATTTAACATGCTAAGTATTGTTATCAAAGTATTATAATTAATATGTAATACTATATATATTATACTATGTTTACTATTTACTAATATATATGTAAGATATGAACGAGCTAACGAGTCGAACTAACGAGTCGGGCAAGCGATCCGGTCGAGCTTTAAGCGAGTTGAGCTCGCGAGCCCCTATCGAGTTTTGTCGAGCGAGTCGGGTATGTATCACTTACTAATCGAGCGGGTTTCAACAGTAACGATCGAGTTTCTCCAGTATCGAGCTCGAGTTCGGATCGGGCTAAACCGAACGGTTATCGAGCGGACTGTCGAACGGACTGACTTATTTACATCCCTAATCTTCCTCATTGCAATCAATTTGAAAATATATGATAATTTTCCAAAAGAAAGAAAAAAAAACCTATATGTAATATATGGCAAACCTTTTTGGATAGGTCACCGATGACGCAAGCAGTGCAATTATTTTTGGACCCACGTGCAGGTCAGGGCAATGGAAAGGAAAAGATTCCTAGAATATGAAGGCCCCGTTTGAAATCCCCTTTCCCTTTCCCTTTCCTTTGGAATTTTTTTTAATGATTGAAAAATATGATTGATGTGATATAAAGTTGAAATAATTTATATGAAAAAGTGAGAAAAATTTGTATTGTAGTGAGTTTTTTATTTAAAAAATAATAAAAAAAAGTGTTGATATGATATAAAAAGTAAAAAAAGTAAGAATGGTTTGAAATTGATATTTTTTGGGAGAAGTGAAGGAAAAGGGAGGGGAGGGGAAGGGGGATTTCAAACGAGGCCGAAATATATTGAACAAAAAGGGGGAAAAGACATTTTTTATCTTCTAACTTTTATCTTGTATTAAAAGTGGTAGTGGATTTTAACAAAGTTTCTGAAATTTTTAATGTAAGTACTCTTTAATTATTTATGTTTTTTTTAATAGAAATTAAGACATAAATAATTAAAAAGATCAATATACCTCTACTTTTTATAAAAAAAAATAAAATAAATAAAAAATGTGGCCGTCGCTACCTGTGCTATCCTAATCTAGCTACAATGAGGGTGGCATGGTCATGTGGTGGTTTGACGATAAGAATGCACGTGCAGTACACATGAATCATTTTCCGTCAAAAAAGACGAAAATAAGTAAAGAAATGATTACTTTAAAATTTTCAGAAATTTTGATGATTATATTGCCCTATAAAAAATTGAACAAAAAAAAAAAAAATTGTCACTTTTCAGAGCAAAATATATTTTTCCCATGAAATAGAAAAATGAAAAAGATGGTCTTTAGATTTTGTCTTACAGGGTAGGCGTCTTTGAATGAGTCACTGACGTTCCGTTAATTGACCCTAAAAGAGTGTAGGTCATTGGTTTCAACTTTGAGAAATGATTTTTGTACATCACTTACATATTTTTTGTATATCATTTTTTTAAATTAATTATTAGATTTGTAAGACCCACAAGAATTTACATGTAGATCTTACAAATCTAATAATTAATTTAAATAAATGACGTACGTACAAATAATGTGCATGTAACATGTCTCTTCAAATTTTCAATATGGTCAAGTGGTTAGCTGCCAGCCTGTGAGGGTCACTCTCTAATTTTTTTCTTCTTTTTGTCTTTTTATGATCTGTTTGTTTCGGCGTAAAATGATTTCTGGAAAATGATTTCGACATTTTTTGGTATTTGGTAGGGGCGAAAATAATAGTCAATAGGAAAATAATTTCTGTTTGACAAAAAATGCTTAGTAAATTTTGAAAAATAATTTACGCTTTTTAAAAGCATAAATCATTTTCCGAAGACGCCAGACGCATTCGATTCTTTTTAAACGACATAGTTGACCTTCACGTTCAAGCAATCGACCATCACTGAAATACGACAACATCCCGTCAATATCGCTGGAATCCGGCCATCTTCGTCTGAATCGGGAAAAGGGGAGGAGAACGGCCGGTGGTGACAAGATGGGTTTTACGGCAGATTCGTGAGTATCATAGCAAAACCCCGTGAGTTTTGCAGTGCAATAACCAATAAATTTAAAAGCTTTTTAGTATTTTCAAAAGTAATTTCTTCACTGCTGTTTCACGACAAATCATGTTTTACAGTGTGCAAGTGTACAGATGGAAAACAAAATCTCTTTAGGCACAGATGTAGTTCTTCACTAAACAGACAGTATAAACAAATGGAAAATACCCTTAAACCCGTATGCTTTCCAACAGTATGTGAACAACAAATTATATTATAAACAAATTATGTTTACAAAGGAAAATACTGGATTCAACAAAACACTTAATGTTGAGCAAAATAGCATAGAAGTTGCTTTGATACCACATGTTAGAACATGTGAACAAATAATGTCAATCTAACATGCGCAGTGGAAATAAAAGGACATGATTTAGGCTTACCTCTAGCTATCTTTGCTCAAGTGTTTCCACAGATATCTTAAGAACAAGCAAAATGTTATTTGATGGATCCTCTAACCTATACCTATGACTGTATTGCCGTACTGATGGTGTACACATGCTATTAATTTATATGCTTGGTCAGGAACTCTCAAATATGGTAAATACCATATTGTTCCTCTCATCAAGGAAACAATATTATTAATTGATTTTAAATCAATTAAACAATTCTATTACGGTAATTTAATTAATTAAATTACTTAACCGTAATACCGTATATTCTATTTATTCATTAAATATTAATAAATACTTCCTTATGTGACATGTAGACCATATATAGAGATAATATCTTACAAGCTTTCTTCTTGTTTTGCTGTAAGAGATTGAGAGAAAGCAAGAGAAAGGGCTTGCTGCTGCCGTGAGAAAACAGAGAGAAATCGAGAGAGAGTTGTGTGTGAAAACTGAAGGGACTGCACCTTTTCTTATAGAAACTTTATATGGTTAGGATTCATTTGAGTCATACCTGATCAAAGGCTGAGAAAACAGCACCTAGGCATCGAGTCATGCATGTAATGATGGTTCTACAACAATTGAAGGACAGCTGTGCAGCAAAGCTTATCTTCTGCAGAACTATGGTGATTGAATGTTATGCATTGACGATCGAGCGCCAGGTAGATTGAGCGTCAACTTTGGGGATCGATTGTCGTGCCGATCGAGCGTCAACTTATGGGGGATCGATCGCCTTTGCGAGTGTTTCGTTTGATCTTATTTCTGACCTTTTATAGTTTAAGGTCCAATAGACTTATTTAATCAATTAGAATTATAAATGTGTCTCAAATATTAATGAATATTTAATTATATAAATATTCATATAATAAGGTCAAATACCAATGAATATTTATTCTTATAAATATTTATATATTTTTTTTACCTTATTATTATTAGGTTTTAAATTCTAAATTAAGGCATTATATTTTATATCTTAAAGTCTGTGACACTATATCAGGTATTTTGAATTTTGATTACAGTGACTAAATTGTTATTGTGGCCTACCCTGAGGACCTCTGAATTTTACATCACATAGAGCGATTTGTAATTTAGGCCAATTATAAGGATTGATTTGCATTTATCCCAAAAAAATAGTTTTTTTTTTTTTTTTTTTTTTTTTTTTTTTAATGTTTAAAAAAAAATAGTTTTTTAGTTTTTATTTTATCAACTTTTTTTTTTTTAAGAGAATAAAATTATTGTAGGAATATAATAAAAAAGTGGACTTTTTGGAACATGATAGTAGTTTGATGAGTCACTTTAGTACATTTGAAAATTCATGGGACTATTTTAAAATCAGCTGTTAGTTGAGGGAGCTTTTTTATATATTTTTTTTTCCATAAAATTAATGCTTTTACTTAAAAAATATCCTTATAAAATAATGTAGTACAAAAAAAAAAAAAAAAAAAAAAAAAAAAAAAAATCTTTTTCTGAAAGAAAAAAAGTTTAGTTTATTTTCCTTTTTTATTTTTAATTATAAATGAAAATAAGCTTATAAAATTCATAAAAGTAACATTTTTCCTAGAATAACGTAAGGAAGATAATGATTTTACTTCAGGAATTAAACTGTTGAACGTTTACAAGAAAACAATTGAAAATTACCTTTTGAAAAATAATAGAAAAATGGTGAGTGTACATACGAATTGGACAACTGATTTTTTGCATTAAAATAAGCTTCATCAAGATTGTAAAATTACTTTTTCTGAAAATAATAGAAAAAGAGGATGAATTTACTAAAGTGGATGTCGACACATGAAAAAGTGTACCATCACTAACCCTAAAATTATCACACAACCTGTTTAGGGAGGTTCTCGATCTTTATTCTAAAAGTTTTCTTGACAGCTCTTCTTCTTTCTTTGTCCCATTTAGAAATCCTCAACTCTTCTAGGTGCTAAGCTGCCCGGGATTGGAGGGATTTGGTGTTTTGGTCCTTTTGGACTTGCTTCAAACTTGTAACACTTCTAAGAGTATGGGTACTTTTCCATATACTTCTAAGACCTCAAATAACACTACAATATTTTCGAGGCAGCAAGCTAAGAGCATTAGCAACATGCTCTATAAATGTAAGAAAAATTCATAAAGTCTCATACAACAAATTTTTTTGGTGTTCCCTAAACTAAAGAAAATCAAAGAGAACCAAAAGTGGTACCCTAGCTTCCCTTACCATTATCTTATTCAAAAAAATACTTTTTTTTTTTTTTTGCCCTTACATTTATTTAAAAAAAATATTAAAATGGTATAGAGAAAGGATAATATAAACTGTTATGGAGTTTATTGGAATAGGAAAACAAAAAAAGTAGTTTGGTTTCGTAAATTTTAAAAAAAATTTAAGAGAAGCTACTGTTAGTACTCTAAGTAATAAAAGCCTAATAATATGTGCTTCCTTCTTTTATCTCCTAGGCAACAAAATTTAGTTTTTTTCATTTTTATTTAGCAAATTAACCCCCTTTTATTTGTTGCTGAATTTTGCATTGTTAACCCCATTTTTATCATTATTTGCGCATGTTTGTTTGTCCCAAATCAATAATTTTCCTCACATTATAATGGTACAAATGTCCTTCGTCTGTATAGCACTGGTCCAAGTCCAGTTAAAGATTCCATTTGTCTAAATAACACTGGTCTAAGTCCAGGTAAAAATGTCTTTTGCCCAAATAATACTGGTCTAATTTAAAGTAAAATTGTCATTTGTCCAAATAGTATTTGTACAAGTCCAAGTAAAAATATCTTTTGTCTTAAATAACTCTGGTTCAACTGAAGTTATGAGGGTCCTCATAGTTGCAGGGTCAGAATTATAGGTCGTTTTAAATTCCTCTGCAACAATGGTTGTTTCACTTGTTTCAACAGACTAATATTGTCGATTTAAGGGAAAAATTATATCTAGTCTTTAGGTTTTTATCTGATTTGGATTTAATCATTGAGTTTTCAATTTCAAGAATACAGTTCTTAAGTTTTGTTCAAGTTGAAAATAGGTCATTTTCTCACTTTATTGTCAAAGTTAACAAGTCACAAGTATCTCATTTTACATGCTAGCATCCATATTAACCCTTGAATGTAATGTCATGTTAGCAAGTGCCAAATCATTCATGTAAAAAAAAAAAAAAATGTTATTGTGGGGTTGCCCTTTAAGGTACCAGATTTTATGGTTTTTTTAAGTTTTTTGGTTAGATTGATTAGCTTTTATGGGTTTTTTCTTATTTTTTATTTTTATTTTTTTATGAATGACTTGGTACTTGTTGACGTGACATTGCATTGGAGTGTTGAGTTAACTTTGACACTAAAGTGATAAGGGGCCTATTTTAAATTTGGGCGAAACTGATCATATTCTTGAAATTGAAAACATAAAGACTAAATCCAAACCGATTGAAAACTTAATGACTAAATATGATTTTTGCATCCATTTAAATCTCTATGTTCACAACTATTGTCCAAAGACAACATGTAAAATTTTCAATTTCAGATTTAACTTGGTCAATACATTCAGTCTTCCTTCCATAATTCACTTTTTTTTATCTTTTTTTTTTTTTTTCCTTTTTAAAAAATAATTCCCTCAACCCCAACTTCAAGTTGATGAGCCAAGGAGGGGTTTTTCGGTTTACAACTCAAGGCTCCAATACTCACAAAAATTTGCTAAATCTACGAAGAATAATGTTTGGTTTCATTTTCGTATATATTATTTGCCAATCTCTATACAAGAGTTTTGTAGATTTATTATTGAATTTGTGTGATCCACAAATTTAATAGTAAATTTACAAAAAAGATAAACAAAATGTATGCGAAAATGAAACCAAACACTTGTCATCTACAAATGGATACTCAAAGGAAATTACTCAACTCGGAGCAACAAATAATCACCTATTCAATTATCCTCAAACATAAAATCAAAGAAATAATCAATTTCTATAACAATCTAAAACTACATACACGGTTTGCTCCCTCCAATTCTACAAAACATCAAACATTTGACACATCAATTAACTTACATCAAAACAAAATTACCCAATACCAGCATCCTTCAAAACTCAAAATCGTCATATAACCAATCAATTTCGCTCAACAACAATCTATATTAAGGAAAGGGAGAAGAAGACTTTAAAAGGGGCGTTTGGGTTCTACCCCCAATTCTCAAAATCCACTGAATATTGACAAAATTAGCTAATCGGCATGTCAAATAGAGCCACTAATTTCATGGGTATCTATATGCTTTGAAATTTAAAACAAAAGCAACACCACATTTCGAGCTTGAAGCAAAATCCAGAGAAACACAATATAAGAGAGGGAGAGAGGCAGTAACAAGAGAGAGAGATTACCTTCATATCTTCGTCATTTTTAGCTATAAGTTAAGTACCATCTACGATAAGTGAGATACCATCTACAATACAAATTGAAACCGAGGTAGCAAAAAATAAAGTCTCTAAACCACATGTACTAAATATGTATTTAACTCTTAAAAGTAAGTACTAAGACTATTGCAAAAAAAGAATATTCTATACTAAATGGTATTTTATGCATTTAGTGTGATATCGCAAACTCCCTTAATTTGTCGGACAATGTCTATATGATCCAAAGATTCTTTTGCTTTTATTAAATAATTTATTAAGAAAAAGGGAGAAGATTTTGTTTTATCTAACAATGGACATGATTGCATGACATGATGACATTTAGGAAATGAGGTGACAACAAATGTAACACCTCTTTCCCTATGCCTAGGTTAATCCTTAGGCAAGCCCATGGAGATGGGCTTAGAATGTGCAGACTTAGATTGCCTAAGTCAATTCAGGAAATATAAAATTTAAAAAATAATATATATACATTTGAAAATATAACCCAAAACTCTAAGTAATACTTATAAGGGGCTTGAATAAGTGTATGCCAAAATAATGTGAAATTTAAAAATAAGCAACCACACAAACATTTAGCAAATATAACGAAAGTGGTAAATCAATCAAAACAAATAATTTGGTGATAAAGTGAAAACTCTTTGAGCACTTTAAAGAGAAAAAATACTTTGGGATGGTAAATCCCAAAGAATCAATCCACTATAAAAGAATAAAAAATAAAAAGAAGTTCACATTTACAAAACCTTTGAAGTTAACATTATCTTGTACTAGACAAGTGACCCTCTTGTCTTCTATAACAGTAGTTCTCTCAGAACCTTTGGACAATTTTTATACTTGATCTCCTTTTACCGGAACTTTGATAGACTGAAAGTTTTTATCTATGAAATGGTGTGTGGTCTAGCTTCAACTCTAAGAGAAGGAAAAACCCAAATACACTAGGGTCAATGAATCCTCTCTCAGCACACAACTTTTTGGCTTAAATTCCCTACAAAAATCGTGTATAAAGAGCCCTTTTATAAACTTGGAAAACTTGGTCTTCAAGCAACCAATCAGATCTTTTTTTCTTTTCTTTTTGTGGAAAATCACGCTCAGTTCGAACAGGCTATTTTTCGGTTCAAACTGTGCTATGTTTACATGCTAAAACAAGGATTCCTCTAGCGGTGTGTTCAAACTAAACTTGGACCCAACCCCGAGCACTTATAACATATAATGTAATTTTTTTTATTTTTTATTTTTTTTCAATATCTCATCATATACACATAACACAATGGAGCTAACAAAAGATATCTATATTGTTTAAAATTTTACATCACAACATTACATTCAAAACACTACCTAGACATAAGTGTCAAATGTAGTACAATCCCAAAAATTACATCATTAGTGTCTATCCACTACAAAAATGATGGACACAAAATAAAGACTAAGCTATTAGTCTCATAAAACCCAAGACATGCCAAGCCTCATCCATAATAGCATAGGTAGAAGGCTACTGAGTTATTCTCTTCTTCTTCCTCATTACTTGCAACAGTGGTGTCTATGCAATTGTGAGATCACCATATTAATATAGGTGGATATACGATTCCACATTTCTCAGCAGTAAAAGAAATTACTAACTTTAAACAATGAGCCCTTTTTTAAGGTTACTACCAAGAGTTTATAATAACAATCTAAATTATTGTTTTACAATGATTTTTAAAGCTTTTCTTAGCTAATGAAGTAAACATCATAAAGAAATAAATCTTTTCCACATAATACCCTAGCTACGTGAATTGATAAGTTTTGAAATATTCTATTCAAGACCCCTTAATTTACATTTGTTATGCCTAGTTTGTGTTGTAAATATAACGTTTTGTTGTAGTTTTGTGTTTTGTCTTATTTTCAGGTCTTAATTGAAATCTAGTTCAAAACACCCGAATTAGACCTGAAAATACATCAAGGGCGATTTGGTCATTTTCAGAGTTCAAAGTTGCTCCTGCTAAGTGAAGAATCGGTTAAGGCAAATCGATCGATCGAATCATTAGTCGAAGAAAAATCGATCGTGTGAGATGCGATCGATCGAGACAGGGCAACCACGAATGCGATCGATCGACTTTATAATCGATTAATCGAATTTTGATATTTTCGGAACAATCTGGAACAATGTTGACATGTCACTCTTCCTTGATATTTTAAATATCTTAGATATTTTTTAGATATTTTTAGATATTTCTTAGATATTTTCAGATATTTCCAAAATATCTTAGATATTTCGAAATATCTCTTATCTTATCATATCTTATCCTATCTTATATTATCTTATCCTATCTTATCTTATCTTATCCTATCATATCTCTTATCTTATCTCTTCTTTAGAGATTATTTTGTAAATCTCATCATCTATATATATAAGGCATGGGTGATAGAGATAATCATGCATCTTTTGGGGGTTCGATTTTCTCAGGTGTATCTTCTTAGTTAATTTTAATACTTTTCATTTCCTTTTGTAATATGAATCTTCTTAGATTAATATAGTGTTATTAGTTTATTTAAATCTTGTTTTCTTTACTGTTTTCTTTTATTTCATGCTTATACTTTATGTCTAGCTAAATTAGTTCTTAGGGTTTGATCAAAATCTTTTCCAAAAACCATGAAGTGTTCTTGATGTTCTTAGGATTTTCTAGATGTGTTTGATGATTGTGAAGGGCTAGAGGATTGCAAAACCCATGTTAAAAGGTTTTGTCTTCAAGATTCCAATCCATTTATTTATGAAAAAGGGATTTGCTTGTCTATGAGTTTTCTTGGATTCATGAGTAAAATCAACGTTCTTGAAAGAGAACGATGTCTTTCGCAATGGTTCTATTTGACATGATGTGTGTTTACCAATTAGAGTCACCTTATAGGGTATGCTAGGGAACACCGGTCATTTCATACATTTGATAGTGTAAAACGTCTTTCCATTGTAGTTTAATATTTATATGGAATAGATCGGTGTGAAACTAGATACCTTATCATTATGGCCTAATTAGGGTTTTCATGTATCGCGTATGCTTATTAAGATGTTTTATAAAGTAGTAAGCTAGGAAGCATCAATCCCCCACACTTTTGGTAGTATAAACATTTTTCAATTATAGATTAATCTTTACGTGAAGTTGGTTAGTGTGAAACTAGGTGATTTATTAGTACGTCTTAACGAAAGTGTTTTCATGTCGAGGTCGTCGTAATGGTTGACGCTCATTATGCGCTTATATCATGCATATTAGGAAGATCCATATAGACATGAAGCATTCCATTGGTTGAAGATTTGATAAGATCATTACCCTAAGTTTTCTTTTAAGTTTGCTTTCATATTCCGCTTTTCTTCACTTTACTCGTTGTAGCTTCAATTCTACAACTTTACTTTTGTTTTTATTTTTAAGTTAAGTTAAATTTACTCTTTAAGTATCCCGTTACGCAAAACAACCCCTAATCTCTGTGGTTCGATAACCCTTACTATAGTACAATTGATTCGTACTATTGTGAAGTGGTAAAACTTATAAATTTAAAATTCACGTAGTCAAGTTGACTACCATTTTTTGGCGCCGTTGCCGGGGATTGTAACGGTTGTTTATGAGATATTTAGGATTGTATTTAGTTTGATTTAGTACATATTGTAAATTCTGTCCATAAGCTGTTTTTGGTTCTATATAAAAACTGTTTTTACTGTTTTTAGTGTTTCAATTCGGTTTTGTCTGTTTTCTGCAGAAAATTCGATCGATCGATTTCAGTGAGCTAAAATTTTAGATCGATTGACATAAAATTCGATCGATTGACTTTTGTTTTGAGCAGCACTGCTTTTTTGCTGACTCCAGACCGAATCTACATTTAATTTATTACTTTCCTTTGTAGATTTAACATTTAATTTTGTTTTAGATCTATTTGTCTACATTTTTCTTGCATTTTTCTTTTCTGCAAAGAATCGATCAATCGACTCTAAAAGTGATCAAAAAGTAGATCGAGCGACTTTTCCTGCAATAGCACTTCAGCTGCTACTACACTGTCTCACTGCAGAACCGGTTAGTTTTTCTTCCTTTTTCATTTTATTTCTTTTTTGTACCTTGTATACATAGATTAATTTTTGTTGGTGCATGTTTGGTTATCGTTCATTATTATTGCCTATTTTTCCATACGACCCAAACTTAGAGCGCATTTCTAGACGAAGTAGATCCAAACAGAACTTACATCTAAAAGCCCATTCTAAATCACCAATGGCTGAAGAACCAAAGCCTGTGCTGTTGAGGGACCACTATGTTCCCTCGACATACACACCTACTTCAACCCTTCAGTTGCCGGACATTACGGCAGCTCATTTTGAAATTAAGTCTAGATTCATTCAAATGCTTCCATTATTTTACAGACTTAGTACCGAGGATCCTTATAAGCATTTAGATGAATTTATTGAAATCTGTTCCACCATAAGGTTGCAGAATTTTTCAGAGGATGCTTTAAGGATGCGCATGTTTCCGTTCTCTCTGAATGATAATGCTAAGTATTGGTTGAATTCCCTAGAGACTAATTCTATTACTTCTTGGGCTCAGATGCAACATGAGTTCCTTAAGAAGTATTTTACCATAGGGAACACAAATCAAATACGAAAAGCCATAACTGGTTTTTTGCAGATAGAGGGAGAACTATTTCATGAGACTTAGGAGAGGATGAAGGACCTTTTACGAAAGTGTCCACGTCATGCTGTTCCCAAGTGGCAGTTAGTATAGTACTTTTATGATGGCTTGACTGAGCCTCATAGACAGATGGTAGATGCCTCATGTGGGGGCACGTTTATGTTAAAGAGTGAGGATGATGCATGGACACTTTTTGAAAATTTGTCGGAAAACTCTTTACACCATTCATCATCCGGTCGTAGGACAATCACTAAGAGCCAAACTCTCTCTAGAGTATCCCAACCTTTGGACTTGAATGCCCAAGTGGATGCTTTATCTAGAAAGTTAAATCATTTACTTGCATCTGGTTTTGTTCCTGCGACCGCATCTCATATACACACACACCACATGATGCATGTTCATTTTGCTCCGACCCATCTCATCAGGCCGGAAATTGTCCTATTGTTGGACAGTCTTCTGAGCCTCTTATTGAGTAGATGAATGCAGCTTTCTCTAGCCGGGTCATGATCATTTTAATAATTCTTATAACCCAGGTTTGAGAAACAATACTAGTGTGTGGCTTCCACAATACCATGGACTGTAAAACCAAGCTTATCAGTACTCCAATAATCAATTTTACCAGCCGCCACCTAATAGTCGTCCTCCCAACCCACAATAGCAATTAGCCTTTCCACCTCCTAGTAATTCTACATTTGAGGAAAAGGTGTTGACCAGTCTCAATAAATTTGAGTCTCAGACTCAAATTCTGAATTCCTACTCTCAGTCTATAGCAAAGCTAGAAATCCAACTTGGACAACTAGCTAAGTCATTTAACGAGAGAGAGCAAGGGAAGTGTTCTAGTCCACCAGTTACTAATCCTAGGAGTGGAGGGGTAGTTATTAAACCACAGGTGGGAGAGACAAAAACTGAACCAATAGGGCAACTAGAAAAGGAAAAACTTGCCAAGGGTAAGGGAGTGTTTACCGAAGCACCACACTTCACAACACAATTCCTTGAGGCACATTTTAAACCTGAAGTGCCATATCCCCTAAGTCTCAAGGATCCGAATTGGAATGGGCACAAAACGATAAATTTTGCCCAATCACTGCTAGACACAAATCCATTCATTAGCAATGAGTTTTGATGGGTCTGGCTGAAGACGTTAAACTTAGCGCTCCTAGGAGGCACCCCATTCATTTTGTTTCATTGTTTATATTTCATGCTTGTTAATATTTGTTATCTTTTACTTTCTTTTTAGCTTTGTTTTTCAGGTTAAGTGTTTTTACCTCTAAGTTTGGGATATGCTATGAGCCATACTTCCCCATTCAAGTTTTGTTTATCCCTTAACCATGCTTTTGTTTTGTACACATTGGGGACAATGTGTTATTTTAAGTTTTGAGGTATAGAAGTACACTTAGTCTGAATTTTGAACAAAATTTTTTCAAAATTTTCAAATTTCTTTGTGAATATCTATGTTGTTTTATAGAAATTAGTTGATTTATAATTGTGATTTGCTTTTCATTGACAATTTTAAAATTTTGAACACATGATCACACAATTAGAGAGTCTAAGTCTGCTTAATTACCTTTGGCTATGAATTTCACATGTAGAAACTTGAAAATCATGACATACATTAACATATTGTTTGTAGGGTATGTGCTTAAGCTAATACCTTGCATATGGTTTTTAGTGTCTCGGAAAACCAAGATTACTTGTTAGATGAATGACGTGGGCATATATATATAAACTTAATTGAGTAACCGGACCTCTTGCCTCATTAAGCATTGAGTGTTCGCGTCAAAAGATGCAAGTTAATAACAAAAAAAAATGGTTAGTTTGACTTCGTATTTCTTTTTTACTTGAGTTATTAAGCCCTTTGGGATGTTCTACATCTAGTACCCTAAAACCATCTGGTTTGGGAGTCACTGGCCTAACACTTGGTACATAGGTCATTTAGAAGATTAAAGGAGTTGAGCATTGCACAACCATAATAAATAATGTAAATAATATTAAAGTATGCCTATGCCTTAGTTATTCCATCTAGCGAGAGATATAAAGAATTTTGAGACATTTGGGCATGTATGTAGGTTATATTCTTTGAAAGCTCCATAACTGTATGTTAATATCAAACTGCATCATTTCTAACATGTGAGATTTTAGTCGGCCATTTGTAAGTGAGTAGATTATGATTTTTTAAACTGTGTGAAGATGGAGTTTATTAGTTTAAAGTTCATGAATTTTGAACCATTGTTATGATGATACTTCTATTTATTAGGTAACATGTATATTTGTAAAGATAATGTTTGTAGGTAGCATTTCTGCTAAACCTTCACGAGACTTCACTTGTCCACTAGGGTAGCCTAGTGGATTGAGAAGTAAACATCATAAAGAAATAAATCTTTTCCACATAATACCTTAGCTACGTGAATTGATAAGTCTTGAAATATTCTATTCAAGACCCCTTAATTTACATTTGTTATGACTAGTTTGTGTTGTAAATATAACGTTTTGTTGTAGTTTTGTGTTTTGTCTTATTTTCAGGTCTTAATTGAAATCTAGTTCAAAACAACCGAATTAGACCTGAAAATACATCAAGGGCGATTTGGTCATTTTCAGAGTTCAAAGATGCTCCTGCCAAGTGAAGAATTGGCTAAGGCAAATCGATCGATCGAATCATCAATCGAAGTAAAATCGATCGTGCGAGATGTGATCAATCGAAACAGGGCAACCACGAATGCGATCGAGTGAAATGCGATCGATCGACTTTATAATCGATCAATCGAATTTGGATATTTTTGGAACAATCTAGAACAATGTTGACATGTCACTCTTCCTTGATATTTTAAATATCATAGATATTTTCTAGATATTTTTAGATCTTTTTAGATATTTTTAGATATTTTGAAATATCTCTTATCTTATCCTATCCTATCTTATCTTATCTTATCTTATCCTATCTTATCTTATCTTATCTTATCCTATCATATCTCCTATCTTATCTCTTCTTTAGATGTTATTTTGTAAATCTCATCCTCTTTATATATGAGGCATGGGTGATAGAGATAATCATGCATCTTTTGGGGGTTCGATTTTCTCAGGTGTATCTTCTTGGTTAATTTTAATACTTTTCGTTTCCTTTTGTAATATGAATTTTCTTAGATTAATATAGTGTTATTAGTTTATTTAAATCTTGTTTTCTTTTATTTCATGCTTAGATTAGTTTACTTTATGTCTAGCTAAATTAGTTCTTAGGGTTTAATTAAAATCTTTTCCAAAAACCATGAAGTGATCTGATGTTCTTAAGATTTTCTAGATGTGTTTGATGATTGTGAAGGGCTAGAGGATTGCAAAACCCATGTTAAAAGGTTTTGTCTTCAAGATTCCAATCCATTTATTCATGAAAAAAGGATTTGCTTGTCTATGAGTTTTTTGGATTCATGAGTAAAATCAACGTTCTTGAAAGAGAACGATGTCTTTCACAATGGTTCTATTTGATATGATGTGTGTTTACCAATTAGAGTCACCTTATAGGGTATGCTAGGGAACACCGGTCATTTCATACCTTTGGTAGTGTAAAACGTCTTTCCATTGTAGTTTAATCTTTACATGGAATAGATCGGTGTGAAACTAGATACCTTATCATTGTGGCCTATTAGGGTTTTCATGTATCGTGTATGCTTATTAGGATGTTTTATAAAGTAGTAAGATAGGGAGCATCAATCCCCGACACTTTTGGTAGTATAAACGTTTTTCAATTATAGATTAATCTTTACGTGGTAAGTGTTTGATGTGAAACTAGGTGCTTTATAACTACGTCCTAACGAAAGTATTTTCATGTCGAGATAGTCGAAATGGTTGACGCCCATTACGCGCTCATATCATGCATATTAGGAAGATCCGTTTAGACTTTAAGCATTTCATTGGTTGAGGATTAGATGAGATCAATACCCTAAGTTTCTTTTAAGTTTGTTTCATTTTCCGCCTTTATTACCTTACTTGTTGTAGCTTCAATTCTACAACCTTTACTTTTGTTTTCTTTTTCAAAGTTAAGTTAAATACACTCTTTATATATCTCGTTATGCTAAACAACCCCCAATCTCTGCGGTTAGATAACCCTTACTATAGTACAATTGATTCGTACTATTACGAAGTGGTAAAACTTATAAATTTAAAATCCACGTAGTCGATTCGCGCTACCATGTCGATTCGCGCTACCATGAATATATGCAAATTTCGTATTCCACAAGCACATATAAACACATCTAAGTCATAACATATCTAAACATTATATAATCTACACACACACACACACATGCATTCCACAACATCAAGCAAAACACAAGCTTACAGGTACATCTAGGTATGGAGCCATTCAGACACTTCCATATATATATCCTTACATTTATCCATCAGTATAAATCACATACAAATATCATGTACATTGTCATGAATTGCATTATTTCATTCATTAACATAAATATCATGCATACATCACATGCATTATTTTCATTCAATTACATACACATGATATACACATCATATGCAACTTCATGCTATGCATTCTTTTCCTCTTATTCCTCTTTTGTTATTCCCTTTCACCTTGTTCATTTTCCTTGATAACTTTTACGACTCTAACCCCCGTAACTTGGGTATTACAGTTACGACCCCTATAATTTAGGTGTTACGGTTCATAGAACCTCGTAACTTAGGTCATTTCCATTATAATATGTATGGTTCTAACCCTCGCACTTGGGTATTACAATTCTGACCTCTGCAATTCAGGTGTTACAGTTCTGACTTCTGTAACTTACGTATTATGGTTCTTTGCCCCCGTAATTTAGGCTCATATATCATTTTCTTTCTTTAACTTAATAGTATTGTTTAGGGATGTAAATAAACCAGTTCGTTCGACAACCTGCTTAATACCTGCTCGGTTTAGCCCAATCCAAACTTGAGCTCGACAAAACTCGATAGGGGCTCGCGAGCTTAGCTTATTTAAAGCTCGACTGGATTGCTTGCTCGGATCATTAGTCGAACTCGAAAGCTTGTTTACATCTCTTATATATTACTAAAAATGAGTTATATAAATTTAAGCATGTATATTAGTAATTAAGTAATATATGTTACTTAATATTTATATGTATGTATTAGTTAACATACCAACTAGTTAGTTCATAAACTAATATATAATCTAGTTTATTAACATATAATAAGTAAATGTAATTAACTATATATTACTCGATATTTTTTTTTGTGTATATATATATATATATATATATATAGTAGTTAACTATAGTCTATTAGTCATTTTTTGATAAAAATATATATACTAAATAAGCATATAGTATACTAGCTAAGTAAATATTGTATTACATATTAATTATAATACTTTGATAATAATATTTAGTATGTTAAACTAACATATTAAGTTATTAATATTAGTATGGAGGTTGTTCACAAACTCGGGCTTGAACTCCACTTTGATCACACATTGAAAAATTTAATAGCCTACCTCGAGCTCTAGTTAAGCCGAGCTTGTCGAGTAACCCGGCTCGAGTCAGCTCGAATGTCATTTTCAACAAGCTTGAGCTCAAGTTTTAACTGAGCCGAGCTTAAATATGCATTTTATAGCTCGGGTCAAATTCAAGCTCGACTATTTAAGCTCGACTTATAAATGAACCAGTCTTGAAATCTTAAAACTCGACTCGGCTCCTCTTGATTACATCCCTACTATTGTGGACCGCATCCATACATACTCAGGACCGCGTCCCGTGTCATTATCAACCTCTTTTATTTTCAACAATTCTTAACACTTAACAAAGCATCATAGTATTCACAATCACATGTTATCGTAAACATACCATATTCCACATAATTCCTTAAACACAATCTAACACATTTAATAACACAAGTAAAACCATCAACATACATTTAGTCATGTTACTTCGCAAAATAACAGGCTTGACTATCACATTTAATATCACACTTTAAAACACTTCACAATTCATTTTCTTTTCAATAAGCATTTAATTTAGTAAAACATTTAAATACTTAAAAGTATTTAAAAAGTATAGTATTATCCTCAGTAGGTTATTGTACATCTGAATTTGCACCGTTTGAGAATGAATCCCCCAACTCAAGCACAACTGCAATGTAATATTGCACCAAACATTAATCTCACATTCATAACACAACTCTAACCATATTATGTCTCTTTAGGACCTAAACCCAACATATAGCAACTATTCCTGAAACCCATGAAAATTTAAGATTAAATCAACATACTAAGTGCAATTAATCCATCTAAATAATAATTCTAATGTTTAAACACTAAAAGGTCCAAATTAAATAAAACTAAACAAATTGAGGGTTTATGCTTACACTTCAATAATTGTGAAATTGGAGGTTTTACCTAACAACTAAACAACTCACAACTTGAATAGTGTATAGGAATTCACTGCACACAAAAGCTCCATGCCAATTTTAAGAATTTAATCTCATACCCAAAATTTAACCTAACTTAGAGAAGAATTAGGGATTTCAAAATTATCTCAATCCAATCAGTAAATTGGATATTCCAACATTGATAAACGTTACCCGATGCTCAAAAATGATGGAAGAGTTGATTTAGAACAAACCCACGCCAATCCCTAGTTTACATGTGAAAAAGAGATAAGTAGTGAGAGTGAAAACAATGGGTTCCAACCCATGAAGAAAAACGTGTACAACCCCATGGGTAGTCTATTGAGCTCAAAAACTCATGCCAAGCAATCTCAAGCTCATGTAGAGGAGAGAAGAGAAGAAAGAAAATAAGAGAGAGATGAAAGACTTATGGATTAGCTAGCTATTTGCAATGCCTTAACTACTTGAAGCTCAAAATCTATGTCCAACCTTCATGCTTCACGTGGGAGGGGAAGAAATGAAAGATGAGAGGAACAGATGAAAAAGAGACTTTCGGTTCTAACATGCCAAGACTGAATGTGGTGTTTTGTTGCAAGAGAGGAGTGTACAAAGAAAGTGAAATGAGTGGGACAATGGGTGGTGTACGTGAGCCAAGAGAAGGGGATAAGATAAATGTACAAAGAAACCGAAAATACCCTCCTTAGTTTAAGCGAGAACATAGGTATGAGATGTGCTTTAATGGTAACTCATGTTTTGGGTCCAATAATGTTACTTTTATTTTCTTTTCTTGGGCTACCATTTACAAGCTTATATAGTATAAAAATAAAACCACTTTGTTTTATTTTACCACAATAAATAAACTTATTTTTATTTAATCATAATAAACCTATCAAATAAATTTTTGGTCCTTACAATGGAGAAATTAAAATTTAGACAGAATATACAATATTAACCATAAAATCTAAATTTCAATATTGAAGAGTTATGACAATTAAACATTATTATATTCATAAGAAAATATCATCCAATATCAATTGTACCAAAATCAACCAATACATCCCAAATATTTTCCACAAAAAAAATAAAAATAATAAAAAAATCAACAAAAATATCAAAATATCTTTTACTCCCCATTTTTGTCAGGAATGAAAAGAGGATAGAGCATCAAACAAAAATCACTCAGCAGAACTCTCAACATGAGCCTCCTCACTTTGAGCAGTGAAACTGGCTTCTTCATCAGTCGTTCCCTCAATGGAGGAACCCTCATTAACAACATTCCCTATGTAGTAGCAGATGAAGGAGCATTCTCAGAAAGACGATGTAAAACTGAGTCAACCTTGGCTTGCAATTGAACAATATTGACAAGAGTTGTTGTTATACCCACAACTTTCTAAATGCGAATAAGGCACTCATCCATGCGAGTAAGCCGCTCATCTATCTCAGTTTAATTATTGCTTATACGAAAGGGCATTTCCAAAATAAAAGAAAGAATATTTGGAGGAGTTGAAGGCTGTCTTGCTGCGAAAGAAGCAGGTCTAAACTCAACATCCACATCCATAGAATCTTCACCAATGTCATGTTGTGCAAGAGAAGGTTGGCGCTTACGAGAGAGCTGACCAAAAGATTAAAGGAGAATAGAATTGGAGAAGGGACTGTTGGAGGTTTCTTTGGGTTCCATAGGAAAATGTTCTACTTCAAAATCGATAATGATGCAGGTGATGAGAACAAGGAAAGGCAAGATCACAGAGTTTTCATTGAAGACACCATGTATAATATGAATGCTTAAGGAACACAAATCTATGGAGGTCCCAGATAAAATAGCATAAAGAAATTTGGCTCGAGAGACCGCCACATCATAATGATGTTCTAAGGGATAAATGTCTTGTAACAAATTCCTAGCCAACAAACCTATAAGAGGAAACATATCACCAAACCACTCGCAATAGTACGAGACTTTGCAGAATAGGACTAAGGATGATATTGAACCACAAGGATTGGGGGTTGTTTGGTTATGAAATACTTAAGACGTTATCCAATTTAATTTGAAAAAGATATTTTGTTTTGATTTTTATCACTAAGCTTACATGAACTAAAGATAACTAAAAGGGGTAATTACCTTTTCCCTCCATGAACTACCGGCCTATGTCATTTTGCCCCCACGAACTACCACTTCGACCAAAAGAGAGCATCAAACTACCATTTTTACACACTTTGCCCCCTTCCGTCAGGAATTCCGTTAACTTGGATGGAATATGCCATTTTTTACCGTTAATTTTGATTTAAAGACCAAAATACCCTCTACAGTAATTAATAAAAAATATTAAAACTAATATTTTTTTTTAAAAAAAAAAAAAAAAAAAAAAAAAAAAAAAAAACTCTGAAGGAAAAGGGGTGGCTGTCGCCACCCCTGAGGTGGCCGGGTGGCCTGCGAGCCACCCCCAGAGGTGGCTTGCGGCCCACCCCGGCCTAAGGGGTGGCCGCGAGCCACCTTTAGGGGTGGCTCGCTGGCCACCCACGGCCTCTGGGGTGGCCGCGCGGCCACCCCTTAGGTCGGGCTGGGCCGCGAGCCACCCCAGAGGTGGCCGGAGCCACCTCTGGGGGTGGCTCGCAGGCCACCCGGCCACCTCAGGGGTGGCGGCAGCCACCCCTTTTCCTTCACGTTTTTGTTTTGTTTTTGTTTTGTTTTGTTTTTTTTTTTTTGTTTTTTTTTTTTTTGTTTTTTTTTTTTTTTTAAGATGAGTGTATTTAGGTTATTTTTGAAATTGAGTTAGGGCATTTAAGTCTTTGCATGAATTAGACTGACAGAATGGGGCAAAGTGTGTAAAAATGGTAGTTTGATGCTCTCTTTTGGTCGAAGTGGTAGTTCATGGGGGCAAAATGATACAGGCCGGTAGTTCATGGGGGGAAAAGGTAATTACCCCTAACTAAAAATGAAGAAACTTAGAGAATGAAAAGCATAGGGAATTGAATTCACTCAATCCTCATACTAATGGCAAATTATGTCTATCTTGGATTTCATTAACAAGGATAATACGAGCGCGTAATGATTGTCAATCACATGATGACCTCAACATGAAATTCCTTTAGTTAAAAGGTAATGATAATCCATTTAATTACACAATAGTCATCCATCTAACTTCTATGCATGAATGATTAATGCTCCCTAGTATGGACTATAAGACCTCTTAGTAAGCATACATATATATGGAAAAAGCATAAACCATTTTAGTTTCGCACAAATCCTCCACATAAAATTACATTATAATTGAAAAGCATCTAAAAAGCATTTAAACAAAAAGAATGTGGAGTAATACATGTTCCATAGCATGATTCATTAAATTCACATAAATTATGTCACAAAGCTCCATTACATAGCCATCATTCCCTTAACTAAAGAAAAAGGAAATGTTGAGTTCAATCAAGAATCAAAGGATTCTCATAGACAAGATATCCTTCTTTTCAAGATTGAGTTTGTTTTGAAGAACATTCACAAGAGTTTTGCAAACCTCTAGGCTATGTAATCATCACACATGTATAGAAATCCAAGAATAACACAATCAAGCCATGGCAATTGGAAGGAGTTTCATCAATACCTTATAACTAGTTTAGCTACTCATGGAGATATGAGATTTTATGGAAGAAGAAGAACCCATTTCTCTAAGAACATTTAGAAACTACAAAGCAAAATCAATTCTAATAACATTATGTAAAACAAACTATTTTGATCTTATAAAGAAAACTAAGCCACAAACTAAAAACAATGAAGAACAATAAAGAAAAGCATCAACTAAAGAACAATAAACTAAGCATCAATACCCTCTGGAATTTTCGGATTCCAGAGTTGCATCAACCAGAAAATCAAAAAGGCAAGAAAGAAAGAGGAAAAGAGTTGCTAGAAAATGAAAAGAACAATTGCATCAAACTAAATTCAAACTTTACTTTAATAAAAATGGAATTAAAGTGCGTTACAAAACTAAAATGCATTAATTCTAAGCTCTCTGGAAAATATGAAGGAAAGGGTGCACCAAAGGAATACACAAAAACTAAAACTAACTAAAGAAATTTCTCACTCACGGCTCTTCCTTATTTATAAGACTTTTTGGTCCATCAAAGAGAGCTCCATCAATTCCTTTTAGCTACACAGCTAGAGGATGAATTTGAATCGCACAAAAATGTGTCGACATCTGAAGATCTTTTTCGAGAATATCCGAAGTTGATCGATCGCATCCTTAAGTCATAGAATTTTCAATCAATCGCATGTATTTCGACTGATGAATCGTTCGATCGCATCCTTTAGTCATGGAATTTTCTATCGATTGATTATACTTGACCAATTTTATCTTCTTGGCAGGAGCACTTGAACCTCAAATGATCTTCAATTTGTCCTTGATGTATCTTAGGCCTAATTTTTATAATTTTGCTCTTGTTTCCAATTAGGACCTAAAAAAGAGTTAAAACACTAAAACACAATAACACGTTATTTAACAAAACATTTTAAGGTTTAACATATGCGAATTAAGGGGCTTTAAATGTAAACATTCAATGCTTATCACTGTTTTTGTACTACCTTTGTCTTCTGAATAGTATATTTCCTGGGTTTTGCTGCCCCAAAGTAGTTTTTCTCTTAATTGAGTTTCCACTTCGTTAACAAAATATCTGTCTCATTTAATTTCGCACTTTTGATATTTTGTTACATGTTGCACGCACACACGGTTAAATTAGAAGTCAATTTATTTTTCAATTGGTATCAGAGTTTGGTACACTCTGTGTAGATTAAATTCTTGAGTATGATCCTTTTGACTTCTAATTATTTTTATGATGTCTCTCAATCTCTTAATTCTATTCTTGTAATATTTGATGGCACGAACTATAGCTATTGGAAATCTCGTATGCGCTTCTTTTTAAAATTTATTGATGTTTGGCAAATTGTAGAAACTGGTTGGACTAAACCAAAGGCTACAACTGCCAAGCTATCTATTGTTCAAAACAACGCACGGCTTTCCAATGATTAAGCCCTCCATGCTCTATGTCAAGCCCTTTTACCGTTGGAATTCGCTAGAATTTCAAACTGTGAATCCACTCAAGAAGCGTGACAAATTCTGGAAACAACATATGAGGGTACTAAACTTGTTAAATCTGCCAAGCTCCAAATGTTGATTTCAAAATTTGAAGAAATTAAGATGTTAGATGATGAGACATTTGGTCACCAGGATCAACAACCTGAGAAACTCGATGGTAAGTCTCGGGATAAGGGTCTCTAATGTAAAACTCATCAAAAAGATTTTAAGGTCTTTGCCAGACCGTTTCAAGAATAAAGTAACAACTATTGAAGAAAGCGAGGACATGGATTCGATGAAGATTGAAGAGTTGGTGGGATCTTTTCAAACTTATAAGTATTCCCTACCCCCAGTTAGAAAAGCAAAGGCGATTGCTCTTAAGGCGGCTAAGAATCTCTTTTGATGAAAACTCGGAAAATGAAGAAGAAGATGCAATTGCCATGCTCGCCAAAAATGTTTGTAGATTGATGAAGAATGATAAATTCAAGAAGAAATTAATTGAAAGGCTGAGGGAAACTCCTAGAGAAGCCGTGCCAAAAGAAGATGAGAAAAAGGATCCTAGAGGTCCTAGATGCTTTCAGTGCTCCAGCTTTGGACACGTAAGGGCTGATTGCGGGAATCTTAAGTAGGCTAAGGGGAAGGCTTACAACGCTACTCTTAGCAAATCTGAAGAAGAGGAAACCTCAGATAAGGATCAAAAAATTTTGGCTTTTGCAGTACCTCATGAAGAATCTGAGGGGTCACAGTCATACTACTTAGAGAGTAGCGATGAAGACAGGGAAGAACTTAAAGAGGCCTACAAAATCCTCTATGTGAAGTTCTTGAAGTTAAGGGAGACGCACCAACAGCCCGTACAGGAGCTAAACAATCTAAAGACAGAAAGAAACAAGATGTTGATGAAGATCACTGATCTAGAAGAAAATCTGTTGGAGACACAACTGCAGTTAGAGAGAGTTACTGATGAAAAGCTCATTCATATGCTATCAATTCAGAAGTGCCCAACTGACAAGACAGGACTCGGGCACGTAGCCTCTACTTCTGATATCTCCTCTACTTCCAAGACTGTGTTTGTCAAGCCCACTGTCCCCGAACCTTCGACCGCCTGCATGGATAAGGGAAAGGTCGTCATTGGTAGAGATGTTCCGGCTGTTGCAGAGCCTACTCAGATACCTCCTACCAAGAGAGAGCCTCCTATATGCCACTATTGTGGCTTAAGTGATCACATCCGACCCAAGTGTCGACTTCTCCATGCTCAGAAATTGAAGGTCAAGAAGGAGCCACCAAGGAAAGCTACATCCGGTACTAGACCTCTAAAGGAGTATCAGGCTCCTCAGCATCAGCAACATCAACATCAATTTGTTCCTGCCAATTAGAATAGCAAACCCAGGAAGAACAAATCGAGGCATTACAAGAAGAAGCCGCAGACGCCCGAAAGCGACCAATCTTATTAGAGGTTGCCTATTTTGATGCAGAGCTTGCTGAGATGGATGGATAACCAGATGAATGCCTGTCAACAACCACCATGAGTAAGGCAGGTATGGGTCAGAAAGGATAAGACCATTCACTCCTTGAGAGGGAGTGGACTCACCTATTAGAGGTGCAGTCTCACAATGCCTAGGATTTTGGTTCCTAAATCCTAGTGCATGTCAGGTATGTTTGCATTGCATTGTTTATCATGTCATATCTTATTCTTGCCTTGCATTCTGTTTGAGGAACCATTTTTTTTCTATCCCCATATTTTTTCTTGTTTGTCATGAGAAACTTCTGAAAATACCCTTTTTAGGGATGACTAAAAAAGCATGTCGAGCGGCTGCTTTTCTGTTTTGGTATTCCTAAACCTTTCTTTCTGAGGACAGGTTTGATTTTACCTCACATGCTATGACTAGATATTGTTTATTTTCCTCATAGCATGTTTTTGTTGTTTTTCTATATTTTCTAACATTTAAAAAAAATAAATGGAGGAGAAGATGTAGAATTTTTATTTTCTCTTTCGATAGCTTTTCAGATATTGTATGTATTTTTACTTGATATCTCAATTCATTGTGCATTGATTGAATAGGATTATATATGATTGAAAGCTTATGTTTGATATCTACTAAGTTTTCCTGTTGCATCTTAATGCTAGATAGTTGTTTTTCTCATGCGATGAAAATTGTGCACTATCCAAAGCTCCCTTAAGGTACTTTTTTTTCTCTCTCTCTCTCTGACATTTAGCTTCTAGAAATTTTGATGAAAGAGATTTGTTTTGCTAAGATGATCAAATTGACCAACTCGCTAATTGAACCTAAAACTCATAAATTCTGGCATTCTTTCTACGTTGTAGCACCAAGTGATAAAAATTATTCAAATTTTAGTTATATGGATATTTAAAAAGATCCACTACTTTTGTGCTATAAATCTGTTCTTAAACTTATCCCTAAAGAAACAGTCAGTGACCAAATTATTGCGGAAATAGATGGTCACTAAAGGACTAAGTAAAAGAAAAGTGCTGCATCTTAAGAGGAGTGTATCAGATGAGAGTGGCTAGGCCCTAGCATAATAAGGTTTGACTTTTGACTGATCTATCTTTGATTTTCTCTCGTTTAGAAAACTCAGTTGCTTTAAATCATATCAGCAAACTTTATACCTTATTGAAAAAGCTTTCACACACACACACACACACGCATTGCATGAGTTGAGTAATCTATTTAAATTTTCTATCTGCAAGGAAATTAGTGCGTATTGAATATTTAGCTCTCAATTATATCTTTGCATATTTTTGAAATGCAATTTGACTGCTTTATCAGTTGATTATACATGCGTGTTTTGAAGCTAACTTTCGGGAAAATATTTTTCTGCAAAATTTTCTCTGATTTTCAGCTTCTCAGTGTGAAGCGTCCGGACGGACTTGGTTTACAGCTTGGGCTCAAGTGGCCCTACCGATTGCTAATCTGGCAGTGAATTGTTCTAACGAGTTAGTAACACGTTTGGATGCAATCCTTACTAGTATGTTTCCGCCACTTTCTTTCTCAGCCAGCCGTACACTATTTGCATTTTTATTGATTTAGCATGACATGTGTGTTTTCTCACGGCTTTCTCCTGAGATTCTGTCATTCTTTGAACATCTCTTCTCATTCCATGATATTTTTTGTGCCATTTGGATTACTATATTTGCTTTTGTAATTTTTGGGGCATCCAATTGACAACCATCATAATACTACATTTTTTTGGAACTAACATGATCTAATCTTTCTTGGTGGTGTTATTTTTGGATATATTTCTGTCTAAATATTTTCAGGAATGTCATCCAGCGGCTCCTAGCAAAGTGTCAAACAGATGGATCTGTTGGAACATATACTGTTGTTGAAGTCATATATTTAATTTCCAAAGGTCTCGGGATTTAGATGAGCTTGTTCCCCCAGCTCATGCAGAGCCTTCCGTAGCATCTTCTTCAGATCTGTATCAGTTAGAGGTTCAGTGGTGAATTTTCTCATTTATCTTGCAGACCAGTTGCTTAGAGGATGTCAATCTGCGGTAAATTAGTTTCAGGCTTTGCAAAATCAAGCAACTAAAGGTTTTTCAGTCTATGGTTCTCGACTTTAGGAGCTAGAAGCCGAAGTAGCACAATTCCAGCTTTATGTACGGATCTCTCTCCATCACTTGCTTTCAGTGGATCAACGGGATTTGGTACTTGGAGGATTTTGGTTCCTCCCTCTATCAGTTGTTTTACAAACTTCTGTTTTTTTTTTTATTCTTTTTGGCTACTTATAGACACTTATCTATTATCCTTATTATTTTTGGATTTTAGAACTTGTTGTCTGTGGATTTTATGTATTATGTTTATCCTTGTCCTTTTGAGACATCAAGTGGGAGTATTTTATAGATTTTTCTATACTCTGTTTACCCTTTGTCCTTTTGAGACAAAAAGGGAGAGTATTTTTATTTGGACTGGGATTATATTTTTAAACCGGTCAAGTGATTTTTGTCCCAGAATGGCCAAATGGGGGGTTTGTTAGTTTTGTTGGCTTCATTACGTTGACAAAATCACTATTATGTAATGTTGCTGTCATAATTAGGAATGCCATATATTTCAGAGTCTTCATTACAGAAATTTTTTTCAAGATGTTCAAGGAAGATTTTGTGCAGATTCCAACTCAGAGAAGTTGGATCCCATGTTTTCGTCCGGACGGCCCAGTCATGTGTCCGAACGCCCATCAGTGTCAAGAAGCTGAACAGTTCAAGGTTGCATCTATCCAAACGTCATGGCAACACGTCTGAACGCACTTCAGAGTTCGAGAAGATTTAGCTTTCCTTTGTAGACACGTAGTAGGAAGATAGCTTTTCTTCGCAGACACGGACGCTAGGGCAACACCGTTTGGACGCCGAGATCCTTGATAAGGAAATTGCGTGCAATCACTCTGCATCCGTTTGGACGATAGGGCGAGACCGTTTGGACGCGGTCCTGTTATGGCAATTATGTGCAGACAAAGTGCAACCATCCGGACTCTAGGGCAAGACCGTCCGGATGCTGCCTTAATATGGAAACGCGTGGAGCGCGTTATGAAAAGCCGGTTGCACAGAAGACTGTCCGGATGCTCAATGCTTCCGTCCGGACGCCGCCTAGAGAAATCAGAGACAGATTCAGTTTAGGACTTCTTAGCCTATAAATAGAGGCCTCTAGATATGTATTTTTTACAGAATTCGGTATTGAATTCTTTATAGCTTAGAGAGGGTGTTTAGAGAGATATTGTAAAGATCTATTAGCTCTTAAGTTGTGCCGATGTGCTGTTGCTGTGCTCGTGTTGAAGTCTATCTTAAGAAGGAGCCCTAAGGTAAAGGAATCCATTAAAAACCCCTTCAAGTAAGTGACTTGGTTGGGAGATGTTCACGTTGGGTTCCTTGTCAGAGTGGAAGACACGATTGTTGCATATGGGTATGTGAGTGTTACTGTCATTGTACTAGCTTTGTCTTCTGAATAGTGAATTTCCTAGGTTTGGCTTTCCTGGAGTGATTTTTCTCTTAATTGAGTTTCCACTTCGTTAATAAAATATCTGTCTCATTTAATTCCGAACCTTTGATATTTTCTTACACCTCACACACACACACACGGTTAAATTAGAAGTCAATTTATTTTTCAATTTTTAGTGGGTTCATAAATGTACGTTTTATATCTATGGATGGAGATTTTATGAACTCATGGTTTTTTTTTTTCCTTCTAGTCACCCCATTTTGTTTTTCCTCCCCACAAATATCATTAAAAATAAGGTAGGAGGCCAAAATGTCTAGAGCTAAGGGAAGGGTCCTCAGATGAATTGAGGTGCATGTTATAATATTAAGACCTTTCGTTAGAGGTATACAAGCAATTACGATTAGCAATTATGGGCTTTTGAGATAACGAGACAACTGAGATTGCCCACGCCTTCTTAAATATGGGCAAGCTCACTTTTCAGTTTTAGCGAGAGAGTGAGTGAAAGGGGGAGGGAAAGAGTCATGAGATGTAAATACATGTCTGACGACGAGAGGAGAGTGCGAGAAATGGCACCGTTGAAGTCTCTGCAGCAAGAGTATCCGATTATAGACTCGTGGCTTAAAGGGTAAAAGACTAAGAGAGGGAGGCGACAACTGAGTTGTTGATGAAGGAGAATATATTAAAATAGCCCAGAGGCAATACACGCTTGCCTATCCCTTGGTAAAGTGTAATGATCTCCATGGTTTAAAGAGGAAGATACGACATTGTAGATGGTTAAAGGGTAAGAGACAACATGGTAGCGGTCGTAAGGTTAAGAAGCTTCCGAGTGTTTCTTGAGAGTGTTTTAAGGTTAAGGCAATTGAACGGTAGAGATGAAGATTGGTGAACGAATGGGATGATCTTGGGGAGAGAGAGAAAGTATTTTGTAAATCACAGCTTGGGGAAGTGTAAAATAGTGAAGAATAACGTGCAGTTTGGCCTTGGGAAGAGACCGAAAATGACGAAATAGATTGTGTTACACGCAGATTACTGAAATGGAAATTGAATAAGGAAAATGGAAATGGAATGGAAGAAATATAAGAACAATGAAGAACAATAAAATTGGAAAACGATAATATACTGAAATTAGGCAAATTCGAGGATGCCTAAAACCTCCGTGAGTGATTCGAGGTACTCCCCCTCCATTTTCAGTCAAAGACTAAATATCAATTTTCATGCCTAAAACATTTAACTAGTCTTGTTTATATAGACCCACCTAAAAGCCAATAAACTAACATGCCACTAACTAATAAGGCCCATTAAACTACTATATAGACCCACCTAAATGCACTAAACTAATAGGCCACTAAATAATAAGACCCAAGGCCCATTAAACTATTAAGGCGGCCCATTAACTAATATATCTGTTACAGATTGCTGGAATGTGAGAAGCGTTCAGACAACCTGTGAAGGAATATTTTAGGGATTAAGATGAGATATGTTGATATCTTGTAACGTGCATTTTGATAGGGGTATTTCACTACTCAAAGACAATGAAAGAGACGTTAGTTTGGTATGTTATTATTATTTTTATGTGTTTAATATATATTATATATAAGGGTAGGCAGTTAGCGGTTATTAACCCTTTCTACCTATTCTTAAAATTGCTAACCGTACCGCCTTAGGCAGTTAGCGGTTTCTTTTTTTTCCAACAGCATACAAAAGCGGTTATGTTGTTATGCGGTTGGCAGTTATTAGGCGATTAATAATTGCCCGCTTGTACACCCCTATCTTTCATTTCTGTTTACATTTTTGAGGTAATTATATTTCAATTAAGTCTTGCTTGTGGTTTTTTGTAATTACTTTGCGCCTTTGAGGCTAATTAGTTAACAAACCTAACCGTAACGGGTTGGGAGCTTTTACAAAATATATATGAATTATATCAGTAAAACCTGATCTGAACTATAAAATGGAAATGAAACAAAGAATATTCTAATCCCTTCCGGACCCACTAAACTCGTACTATTAAGATTTGATGACAATTTCAACAAGATATTTTCTTAACAAAGTAAATTCGTAGAATGCTCTTTGTTTTGCTATTGTTAGCTAACAAAACAAACTTGTCAAGAAGAAAGAAAATTTTTCATGTCCCACTAGTATGGGCAATGGGCATAACTTCTTTATGTAACTTACATCACTCTCTCCTTTTATAGCAATCCACAGAGGGAAAAAAAATAAAAAAAATAAATAATAATAATAATAATAAATAAATAAAACTATAAAAGAAGGACAATACAGACTGCAGCCTTTCTTTCAACTACCAACCATTACAACCAAACAATATCAAACGGCATCCACCCACTACTACTGTAGAACAAGGAAGAAGGGCCGGCAGAATAACTCGCAATGGCCTCTTCTTCTGCTCTTCCTCTCCCGCTGTCCTCCACTCCCTCTCCTCCCACTCACCTCCCCAACACCAACAACAGCACCCGCTCTACCCCAACCATCTCACCATCAATGCTAAAGCCCATCAAAGCCCCTACCCTTCGCTCCCGCCTCAGCAAACTCTGTCAAGAAGGCCAACCCCATCTTGCCCGCCAACTACTCGACACGATTCCCAAACCAACCACTGTTCTCTGGAACGCTGTCATCATTGGCTTTGTCTGTAACAACATGCCCCAGGAAGCTCTTTTTCTCTACGGCCGGATGAAGAATTCATCTCTAGCCACCAAATGTGATGCCTACACTTACTCTTCCACTCTCAAAGCCTGCGCTGAAACACGCAACTTAATGCTTGGTAAAGCCGTACATTGCCATTTTATTCGGTGCCAATCGAATCCCAGTAGGATTGTATATAATTCGCTTTTGAACATGTACTGTACGTGTTTGAGCACACTCGATGATGACAGAGTTCACTATGTAGGTTCTGATTCTCCAAAGTATGATTTGGTACGTAAAGTGTTTGATACAATGCGCAAGAGAAATGTAATTGCTTGGAATACTATGGTGTCATGGTATGTAAGGACGGAGCAAAATGTGGAAGCATTTAAGCAATTTAGGATGATGATAAAAATGGGAATAAAACCGAGTGCCGTGAGCTTTGTAAATGTCTTTCCGGCTATTTGGAAGCTCGAAGACTTTAAGAATGCGAATATTCTTTATGGAATGCTCCTTAAGTTGGGAAGTGAATATGTCAATGACTTGTTTGTTGTGAGTTCAGCTATATTCATGTATTCTGAGCTTGGTTTCCTTGATATGGCTAAAAAGATATTTGATTGTTGTTTGGAGAGGAATACAGAAGTTTGGAACACTATGATTGGTGGTTATGTTCAGAATAACTGTCCCGTTGAAGGAATCGGTCTCTTCCTTGAAGCCATAGAATCAGAACACACTGTTCTCGATGATGTAACTTTTCTTTCAGCTTTGACTGCAGTTTCGCAGTTGCAGTACTTGAAATTGGCTCAACAGCTACATGCTTTTATACTTAAGAATTTATCAGTGTTACCTGTTATTATACTGAATGCAATTATTGTCATGTATTCAAGGTGCAACTCTGTTGAGACCTCGTTCAAAATTTTTCATAAGATGCTGGAAAGGGATGTTGTTTCATGGAATACTATGGTTTCTGCTCTAGTACAGAATGGGTTAGATGATGAAGGGTTGATGCTTGTCTATGAAATGCAGAAGCAAGGATTCCTGATTGATTATGTAACAGTGACAGCTCTTCTTTCAGCAGCTTCAAATCTCAGGAACAAAGATATCGGGAAGCAGATCCATGCTTATCTAACTAGGCATGGAATACAATTTGAGGGAATGGAGAGTTATCTTATAGACATGTATGCTAAATCTGGTTTAATTAGGACTGCACAATTACTGTTTGAGAAAACCTTTACCCATGATAGAGACCAGGCCACGTGGAATGCTATGATTGCTGGGTACACACAAAATGGTCTCACTAATCAAGCTTTTGTTGTCTTTAGGAAGATGCTCGAGCAGAATGTAATACCCAATGCTGTAACGATAGCATCAGTTCTCCCAGCTTGTAATCCAATGGGGAGAATAGATTTAGGGAAGCAGCTCCATGGATACTGTGTACGCCACTATCTAGACCAAAATGTCTATGTGGGAACTGCTTTAGTTGATATGTATTCCAAATCTGGTTCAGTCACTTACGCTGAAAATGTGTTTATTAGGACACCTGAGAAGAATTCTGTCACATGCACCACAATGATATTGAGCTATGGTCAGCATGGGATGGGCGAGAGAGCTCTCTCTTTGTTTTACTCAATGCAGGGATCTGGTATTAAACCTGATGCCATCACCTTTGTTGCGGTCATGTCTGCTTGCAGTTATGCTGGTTTGGTTGGTGAAGGACTTAAAATATTTGAGTCTATGGAAAAAGAATTTAATATTCAACCCTCAACTGAGCACTATTGTTGTGTTGCTGACATGTTAGGGAGAGTTGGAAGGGTTGTTGAAGCCTACGAGTTTGTTGAAGGATTGGGTGAAGAGGCAAATGTGCTAGAAATTTGGGGATCACTTCTTGGGGCTTGCAGAATTCATGAACAGTTTGAATTGGGAAGAGTTGTTGCTGGGAAGTTGCTCGAAATGGAGACTGTAAATGGCATGACGGGCTACCATGTTTTGGCCTCAAATATGTATGCAGAGGAAGGAAACTGGGAAGATGTTGATAAATTGAGGAAACAAATGAGGGAAAAAGGTTTGAGGAAGGAGACAGGATATAGTTGGATCGAGACTGCTGGATTTGTGAACAGTTTTGTGTCTAGGGATAGAAAGCACCCTCAATGTGATGAGATATATTATATTTTAAAAAGTTTGGCTATGGAGATGAAAGATGCTGGTTATAGACCTTGTCTTGCTTCCAATGCAGATGGGATCTCGGAATTTGTTGACATCTTTGGAATATAAATGGAAACATACTACTTCATGGTTTACTGAACTGGAGGCAGCTAGCTAGAGGCAACTGGATTGGTCAATGTCTGTTGAGTCACTTGGCTTGTGCTTATAATTGATTTTAACTTAATGGTATGTTTAGTTTGTCCAACTATGACAGAGTTGAAGCTCTGCTGGTTTGCTGAGCTGGTTGGCATCTTTCTGAAGCAGATTGTGCAAAGCGCTGTGCAAGCCTGTTGATATGGTGGATGGTGGTGAACTTGAGCAGTAGGGATTAATCTGGCTGGGTTGGATAAGCTACCTTGAACCGACTAAAAAAGAAATTATCCCCAAGGTAAGTCATCGTTTGAATTGCTGCTTGCCTGCTCTGAGGCCCTATCTTCAGTTAAGCAATCTCATTATCTTCTTGGGAACACCTTGCATGAATAATCTGTCTTCCAGTGCTGTGTAAATTTGTGAACTCTCTGTCTGGTTTTTAGTTTTATGACTCTTTACCATGACCTCATGTCTTTCACAATAATAAAGGTTCTTTTTCCGTGAATGTTTTGAATATGCTTATGCTTACTGCTCCTTCTTTGTATGCAGGGAATGCTGTTTCTTACTGCTAACTTTATGAAACACAAACATACATTATGGAGCCTAAATTTTGGGTGAAAATTGTGAAGCAATTGGTTATTTTGAAGTTTTCTTAATTGTCAAACCAGTTGGGTTTCACTTCAATCTTCTTGGACTTTTTGTTTCGCAATATATAAGAATTAATTTATTTTCATGATATTTTCATCTCAAATTCAAAAACAGGAAAAGGAAAAAGATATTCTTCTCATAGTTTAAAAATTATTTGGCATTATGAAACTGGGAAAAAAAGTTTGGTAAAGGGGAAAGTATACCATATACATCAAGCAAATGGAAAACAAAGCTGTCGAAAGTAAAAACTATTTGATTTGTGCCAGAAGAACTAGTTATCAAAGATTTTCACCGTTCAAAATTCTTACTTAAAAGCCATAAGTTGATACACGGTACATGATAATGAAATTAATTACCATTTACTTGCCTTCTCTTGTAGCTTTGAACATTCTCAGTATCTTAGAATAGATATGAATAGTGTTCTTCAATTTCAAGGAAATATTCTGTTACTTGTGTGGTGGTCATAAGTAGCCACAATTTTGGGAATTTTCCTTCTTGTGAAGATCAATATCAGTTGCTAGCTAGGTAAATGGTTATGGCAGTTTGGAGGAACATCAGCATTTTTGTAGGCGGGTTATTTTGCTAGAATATGGGGAGACTTGGGGTAAGTGGACTCCAGAAGAGGTGAGAGGATCCTATGGTATGAGTTTGTGAAAGAGCATCAGGGATGAATGGGAATATTTTTCTTGCCATTTTGTTTTAATATATGGGATAGTAGTAAGGTGCGGTCCTGGTATGATATTTGGCATGGTGACATTGCGTTTAAGGATAGATTTTGATAGCGGTGGATAACGAATGTTCAGTTGCATCACAATTTGGAATATCTGATGAAGGAACTCAATGTTGAAATACCACATTTTTTAGATCTTTGAGAGAGTGGTCAAGCTTGAGTCAATAGACACGTTCCTGGAGCTATTATATGCTAATAATCTTCCATTTGGTATGGAGAAGATAGGAAGTGTTGGAGGGTTTCTAAAAATGGAAGGTTCAAGGTTTGTTCTTTTGAGGAAAAGGGGAAAGATTGTTGTGGATAGATGTTGCATATGCAAAATTGTGGCGAGATGGTGGATCATCCTCTTTTACATTGCAATTTAGTCAAAGAATTGTGGCCGCTAGCCTTAAATTTATTTGGAATGCATAGTTTGATGCCTCATGCCATGACAGATGTGTTTGAAAATGTTGGAGAGGAGATTTATTCATCGTAAAAAAGTAAGATAATTTGGCTAGAAAGGAGTCATCGTACCTTCAGTGATGTAGTGCTGAGAGGGAACTTGCTTAAATACATTTTATTGTGTTTTCTTTGACTGGCTGCATGCTTTGGAAAATACGGATTCTTTTTTGGATTTCATTGCTCTTTTGAGTTTTCAATTGTAACTTGCTTAGAGGATCATTATTCTTCTGTATTCCTTTTTCAGCCAATGGCCAAAAGTTCCACATCTATGTTCACAGAAGTGTTAGTACTTGCACTTTCCCCAACTTCTGCACCTGTGGTGCATGTTGTGGCTTCCACTAGGATACCATGAACACAGGGTCCATGTCATCCTCTGACCCTTCTTTCTGCTTCTACAATGGCAGTTTCGCATTTTCTTCATTAGCAGGAAAGGAAGGCTTCTAGGTAAATTACAAATGGCCATATCAATGCCTGATTTACTAAATGTTATATTTCATCTCTTTGCTTCCTTTTTTTCTCTGTGCTTTGTTTACTTTAAGCTATAACGATTTCTTTTTACTGAAATCAAAATAAATGAAAACAAGCCATAAGCAAAGATGAAAAGAAATTTAATGACAAGTTCTCTATTTCAACAATGAATATGGGCAAATGTGGATGATAGAGGAAGTCAAGATTGTACCGACCTAAGGAAAAACGTTAATCACATCTGCTCTATCACTCCAAAAGTACTAGTCAAGTTGCAATTTGAGCTCTTTAGAATCACGTATAAAGTTTAATCTTACCTAATAAGGAACCAATGTAGGACTTACCACCCATTAACTTTTTTATAATTCAACTATTCCGTGTGGGGAATTCATCTTCCCAAATTGGGACTAACTTTCTAGGGGGTCACAAATTTTCCCACTCAAATCCCCGACGTACTCATTAAGTTCCATGTCATCCAATGGCTCAGCTCCACATGGTGTTAGTAGGTTACTCTGATACAATGTTAAATCACTACTCATCCTAAAAGCTTAAGTTGATAAAAAATGATGAATTTAATCATTTAATTCATACTTCAACACTTTCTCTCACGTGGGCTCAAACTCACAATTAATAAGCAATGGCTAATACGTAGAGTATTTAACTGAAATGGGAGTAAACTGCGAAGTCAGGGTTCGAACTCAGGATCTCTACTCTGATATCAGTTGTAATGACATAAGAAAAAACACTAGTTACATCTACGTTATCGCTCCATAAGAACTACTCAAATTGCAATTGAAGCTTCCTATAATCACTTATAAAGCCTAGCCTCACTTAGTAAGGAACCAATGTGAAATTTAGCATCCATTAACTCCTTTATAATTCACTCATTCTATGTGAGCGATTCATCTTCTTAATGTGAGACTAACGTTTTAGGGTTTCACAATGCACTCATCTATTATTGAAGTCATTTCCTTTGCCATCAAGGAGCCTATACATTTCTTGTTTATCTTTTTTCCCTTTCTTTATGGGTGTAAATTTAATATCACCGATAGAAACAAAAACAAAGAAAAACTTTCTCGTCACATCCCAAAATAAAATGTAAAAATTCACAACCTGAAAAGCTCTTCTATGCACCACAGAACAACTACAATGAGCAGTTCCAATCTTTCCAATGACTAATGAAAACGAAAGTACATAAAAGCCTCATTTGGTATGGATGACAAACCTGCCGTTAATGCTAACTCTCTAACATCAATCAGTACCCAGAAATATTCAGATCTTAATAAGATCCAGCAATGAATGAAAATTTAGAGATTTATGTACCCTTGATGTGATATGTTGCAAAAAATTGAATTTGATAAAATGTTAAACCACCCATAAAAATAAAAGCGAAAATTTTAAACCAAATTTTTATTCAAGTAATGTTTTAGATGTGTAACTGACCCAAACATTGTTTTCCAATTACATTCTGTTGTCTTGATTTTATATTGTTTCGTGGTGAGAGATCGGGATCTCTTCGTCTGAAAAAATAGTCTAAGCCATATTCTTGTTTGTTGTGTTGTAATAAGTTTTGGCTGAGTGGTTATGGAAGTTCCTCCAAATGATCTTTTTAGTTTATTCTCTTGCACAAAACATGAAATTTCTAAAATTTGTTCTGATTCAGGTAATGCTGCTATCAACCTTAAGAGTTCTTTTAGAGTTGCTTTTTGGAGAATTTCAGCCTTTTTTCTTACGGCAACTCAGACTACACGAGTTGTGCAGAAGAATTATGGAAAATAACAGAAAGAATTCCCAGAGTTTCTTTAAAACAATGCAGAGTGTTGAACTCCAAAATCGGGTCTAGACAATCTCTTTATGCATTTGCAATGCCAGGAGTTTGGTACATATAAGAAGTTGCCTGCATACATCCGTAACATCTCATTGTCTTGCTTGGAATGTGGGAAAAAATGGTTAGTTTGATTCAACGTGAAAGACTGAAGGACCCCAGTGAACCCGTGTATAGAGAAAATATAGAGAAAGACATTGTTGACATTCAGCCATCTCAAACGCCAGGTGATAGTACTATATGTCCTCAAAAACCAACTCTATGGATTTTATGAATTTATTATTTGACAATGAATTTAATGTTCACATGCATCATTTTTGTTCGTAATTAAATGCGACATGAGATGTCTTGCATAAATTTTATTTGAATAACATTGTAGAAAAATCATGTTGGCAGTTAATGAACCGAAGGCAGGGAGGATAATTTTTCAGTCCCTCATAAACCAAAATTGTTCGGGTATGTAGATATTGACTAAAAGTTATACCACTAAAGCCGACACTTGTGCTACTAGCATCTACACTAAGCTCTCCAAAAGTGATGTTTAGCCAAATTTTGGCTAAAATTCATAAAAACTTTCATTTATCAAGCTCTCTACTCATTCTCTATTATAATTATTGTCAGATTTTTACTCTATATTTAGAGAAACAATCTTCCTCTCTATCTCATTTTTATACATTTTTATATTCATTTCCCAATTCTCTCTCTCATCTCTCCCTCATTCCTCACCAACTTAAATATACCAAATCAATAAATATATATATATATATATATATTTTGAAGTAGAGAAATATTTAGAGAGTTTGATTAGTGGCGCCCTTGAAAAGTGGCTATTTAAAATAATAAAATAGATTTTTCAGCTAAAATTTAACTAAACTATAAAGAGCTCACCAGGAATGATAGGATTTACTCCATTGACGTAGTGATCTTAAGAAGACAAGTGTGTGTAATGTGCAAAACCAATTGTTGTGAATCTCTAATATGCAAAACCACATGATATTAATCTCCCCACAAATAGGGCCATGGTGGAGAGAGAGAGAGAGAGAGAGAGCTAAAATTTAACTAAACTATGAAGAGCTCACTAGGAACGGTAGGATTATTTACTCCATCATTGACGTAGTGATCTTAAGAAGACAAGTGTGTGTAATGTGCAAAACTAATCATTGTGAATCTCTAATATGCAAAACCACAGGATATTAATCTCCCCACAAATAGGGCCATGGTGGTGAGAGAGAGAGAGAGAGGAAATGAATATAAAAATATTTGAAAATGATTTAGAGAGGAAGATTGTTTCTCCAAATATAGGGTAGAAATCTGACAAGAGTTAAAATGGAGAAAGAGAAGAGAGCTTGCTAAACGGAGGTTTTTGTGAAATTTATCCAAAATTTGGCTAAAAATAACTTTTGGAGAGCTCAATACATATGTTTATTTGTTGGTTAACCCAAAATATCTACTGATTTTTACTTTTATAATCCTTGCTAGCAAAATGTTTTTGTAATCAAGAAGGTTAGTAGACATACATGAAGGCATATTAAGCCTATAGGCTGCAAATGGTTTACAAAAGAAAACTAGGACTTATTGAAAAGGTAGAGGCCTACAAGGCTAGGTTAGTGGCAAACGGTTACATTCAAAAGATTGATATTGATTAGAGTAATACTAGAAGTCCCTCTTGTGTCCCTCCAATAATGATGTGGCTTTAAAAGTTATCATTGGACTTGTGATGAGTAATTATAGAAGTCTCTTATGTGTTACTTTTGTGTCCCTCTATAAATAATGTGGTTTTAAAATCACCATTTAATTAAAATTCAATAGTGATCAATCACAAGCTCAATAGTGATTTTAAAAAAACCACATCATCTTTGGAGTGACACAAGAGTGGCACAATAGGGATTTCTAACATTACTCGGTTTGTGCTTGATCATTCTTAAATTTTGATCAAATTGTGATTTTAAAAGCCACTTTTTTATTGGAGGGACGCTAGAAGAAATTGTAGAATTACTCTATTGATTATAAGGAAACCTTTTTGCCAGTGACAATGGTAAAGTCCATAAGGATTCTTTTGAGAATTGCTACATACTATGACTATGAGATATGAGGTATGGAAAATGGATGTAAAAACTGAATTCTTAAATGGATACATCCAAGAAGAAATTTATGCGTGTGGACCAAGCAGAAGGCTTCATATCTCATGGCCATGAATCAAAAGTATGCAAGTTGATGAAGTCTATTTACTGCCTAAAACAAGCATCACCCAATTGGAACATCCTTTTTGATGAGTCAATCAAAATGTTGGTTTTTCACTAACCATGGTTGAACCTTGTATTTATAGAAAAGGTTAGTGGGAGCAATGCTTCATTCCAAATTCTTTGTGAATGATATACTACTCATTGGAAATGACTTAGGAGCAATGCCATCGGTGAAATGTGGTTATCTAGTCACTTTGCAATGAAAGAAGTCTAACGTATGCAATGCTTTGTACTAGACCAAATATCAGCAATGCAGTCAGCATTGTGAGTAGATACCAATGCAATCCAAGTCCTGAGCATTGGACAATAGTAAAACATGTCCTCTAATACTTGAACAGAACCAAACATTATTTCTTAGTGATTGGGGGTGAGGAATTGTTCGAGAGTATACAGATGCAGATTTTCAATCAGATATTGATGATAGAAATCAACTTCTGGATTTGGAGCAGTAAGTTAATGAGTTTCAAACAAGATACTACTTGATATGTGATATTAGGGGTGATGTGGCAATAGCAAAGATTGCCTCAGGAAACAACGTAGCAAATCTATTCACCAAACTCTTACCTCATGAGAAACATCTTGAGACAGATTCCGTTAGTGTGCCATGTTAACATCAATAGAATGATAACACATGTCACTCTTAATAAAAAAATATATTAATATATTAATTTTTAATTTATTTAAAAAAAAAAAAAGAAAAAAAAAAAAAAAAAAAAAGAAAGGGGAAAGTGACTTTTGCTATTATGGTAGCTTAGGGTAAAGAATCTCTCCTCTCCTTGTTGTTGGGGATAATGTTACCTTATATAAGTGGGTAATCCTCTTTCTCAACAACAGCGCAAAAGGTGCTTAGTGAAATCACCTACCAACATCGAGCTCTGGTCTGTGTGATAGGTAGGTGAAGAAAAGACTGGTTACCAAAAATAGTATTACTTGAGGGTTAAGCTTCTTCCAAAAAATGTGCAGCATTGCCAATGGGGATTTAGATCATATATGAGCATTTGTGGTTGGTAATACTTGTGAGGGGAGATTAGTCATGCTTTCATCTAGCAATTAGTTGAACGCTCTGTCGCACCCACCCTTGTCGTCATCCCTCTATGAGAACTGTCACAATGCCACACCACATAAAGTGTGCTCTCTACAAACATATCAGAAGTCGTATTCGATCACATCTTTGCCTACCAAACCACAATGTATATTCTTACCCTATAAGACAACTCATGGGCATAGTTCATGGTTGCCGTATCAATAATAAGAGTTACTTTCGGTCATAGTTTTGAGCCGGCGGAGAGCCTTCCCTCTTTCCATGCTTACTCATACAAGGGGAACGGAAGCACTGAATTTGCGAGGTTGTTGAAATGACTTTTGTGGATATAGTTTGTTAGTTATTTTGGCAAACCTTATTTAAGGTTCTTCTGATTGTTTAGACTCTTTGTATATTTATAGAGATCATGCTATACTTTTAAGAGGTGTATAGATAGGGTTTAGTCTTGCATGGTTGTGCTTTTGATTATTTTGCATGGTCAGATGTGGAGATGTTATGGTATTGTCTTTGTGTATCGTTCTGATTGTATAGATTCTCTTTGTATATGAATATATATCATAATATACTTTTAGGAGCTGTATGGGCACCATGTAAATGTTTTTAGATAGATGGGGTTAGTATCGCACGTTTGTTTATTTTTCTTGGTCAGATGTGGAGATATTTTGGTGTCGTCTTTGTGTACTTTGGATATGATGAGATTATCGAAAATAATAGTGCTTATAGTTGCCTTGATTGTTCTATGAAAATATTTAAGGGTTTGGGGTCATGACAAGGGAAACCAGGGAAGGAGGAGGAGCTCCTACTACTCGGGACTCTCACGGGGGAGAGAAAGGAAGCTCTCACAAAGGTAAGAGGGGAAAATTTCCCTTTGGAAAGATGGAAGGTCCCTCCCAATTACGAGAGCAAAAAGCCATTGATATGCTATTTTTGCTTCTCAATCTTAGATAAGAATATTGAATTTCCATTGAAATTAAGCATGTTATTATTTTTGACTTTTCCATATTAGAATTTTATGCGACTCACATTTTAGTGAATAAGTTGAACAAGTTTAAAGGGAAGGGAAGGGCGATGGGGAATGAATTGAAAAGAGTGTTTCTTTTGGATCTGGTAATGCCCAAGAAGATGAAATATAACCATTTTCCATGCCAATTCCATAGAATCCAAACCCCATCAAGTCGGAATTCGAAAGCATCGTTAGAGAGACTAGCCCTATCCATAGGGAGAGAGAAGAGAGGACGCTCAAAAAATAAGGGACACAATAATATTTATATAATTCGATTACATTAAGGTACCAAAAATATGAAAAATATGAAGCGGAGGCTTTTGCCATTTCGACACAAATCTAAACTTCCACTGTTCCGCTGAAGAAGTGCAATCTCCTCAAATATTACACCAAAAAAGCACTGCTGGAACTTTAAAAATGTGGAATAACGACACAACTTTCTTTCTTACATTATTTTCCTCTACGGCCTGCTTGCTTGCTTGCTTTTAAGTTCTTTGCAAGCCTTATTATCAAAGATTAAATCGAAAAAGCTTCTAGGACTACCAAAATTTAATGGAAAGAAAAATAATAATAATAATAATAATAATAATAATAATAATAATAGAGCCATAGATTTGATCAAAATATATAGTAAAAAAAAAAAAAAATCCTTGTCAGGCTAACCACTCCTCATCCATACCTTCGATTTCTCCAATGTCCATGCTGTGTCAAAGAATCACAAGGGAGAAAATAACAATTAGTGAACTTCAAAATTGTCTGAATAGAAAGGGGCAATTTAGAAAAAAAAAAAGAAAATCTTGTGGGCTGGTAAACTAAGGCAACATTTTTCAGGAGAGGCCAAGATCATCTGAAATGGCCGTAGCCGCATCTAATGTAATACTAAAAATGATCAGGCGATTCAGGCCCAAAACTTCAAAACCATACAGAAAGAAGGATATATATATATATATATGTAAAAAGTCAAATTCCTCTGACAACTACTACCATAACTGAAAACACAGAAACCAACGTCTACTGTATTTATTAAATTACAAATAAGGGAGAGAAAAAATAATCCTAGTAACTCCCTCGGTCTTCACACGATTTCAATTTTACTACTCAGATTTTATAATCATTTAACTCAATTTTTTTTTTTTCTTTTAAACTAATAAGATGGAATTATAACCCGTTAATGCCACCTATTTACTTTTTTTAACACGTGGCATGATGTTATAAACATGCTTTACATCGTTACATGGTACCAATGGAATTATTGTCACCTAATCAGTTTTAGATGGAAGTAGTTCACACTTTATCCAACCCAATTTATAAAAATGTTGTGTTTATTTTGCATGTGAGAAGCACAAGTTTTTAGAACATAATTGGAAAAAATTTTATTTAAAATGCATGTATCTCTTCCAACTTTATTCTTACTATTTAAAAAGCATGTGAGAATATAACATTTTTATAGATTGAGTCGAAGGAAATCTTTGTCCAGTGAAAAATGCAAAAATTCGAAAGAGTTAAAATATGAAAATTTTCAAAATTCAAGAATTAAATTAAAATTGCACGAAAATCTAGAGAATTATTTATGAAATTTCCAAAAGGAATAACAATACAATCAAATGAGTGATCAAAGATATCTACATCCCCTGTTTCGTTTCAGGGAAAAGAATGGAAGATAAAAGTATACCCTCACTATAGTGCAATAAGGTATGGAATAAACCAAAAAACAAAAAAAAAAAAAAAAACAGACTTTTGCTGATACTTTTCTGTTTTAATTCAAGAAGAAGTTGGATTCTTACCATGGCAAGGCAGGATCTTGGAAGTAGTCCTCTGAGCCGTAATCATTCAAATGTTGTTGCAAGCAGCTCTCATTTGCATCCAACCCAGCTGAGAATTCCATGACTTCATGAAATGGATGGTATTCATCATCTGCTTCAACTTTAACTTCTGGGCCCCCAAGTTCCATGGTCTTCAAAAACTTGAACCACCATGCTGATGTGGCCAAACTCATTGTGTCATTCCATTCCATCTGATGCTGCTCTCCTATCGATCTGATCTCTGCCATCTCCTCATCGTCCATAGCTGCATGCAAGCCTCCTCCAGTATCACCACCAGCTGCAACAGTGGAGTCCATAGCATCTGCAAGCGCAGTAGTCCCCACTTCCTGCTGTGATATTGGAGCTGAGGGAACTTCCTGATGATCAGTAGCTACAGAAAGATTGGGGAACGAGGATGATGATGGAGATGAGGATGAGTAGAGTGATGGAATGTTTCTGTTGTGATAAAGACTCGTTTCTAAGTTGCAAAAATCGCGAAAATTGAGATTCAGGCCTAAGGGTTGGTTTGGAAGTGTGAAATTGAGGGTGTCAGCACAAGATGGAGGAGCTAGTGGGGAAGCAGCAGGCCAGGAGAAAGGATACGGAGCAAAAGGAGGATGAGAGTAGGAAAGATTGTCCAAATAATGACAAAAATTGGCAGTGCTTGATGGGTATACTCTAGGATTTCTCCTGGATTTGATCCCCCCTTCTTCTTGATCAAAACATGGGTGGGGGGGTGATTGAGGCTGCAGTGGCGGTGATTGTTGCTGTTGTTCTTGTATTTGTTGCTGTTGTTGTTGTTGTTGTTTCATAGCTGCCCTGTGAAATTTAAGAGCGGTGACGATCTCTCTCCTGGCCTCAGCCATGTTAAGAAGCCTTTCTTGGTATGGCCTACTGGTATGGAGTCTCCTTCTAACTTGTTTTTTGTGTTGTTGAGGTTGTGGGGGCTGCTGTGCTTGGTCGGTTTCAATAGAACCTTCACCGAATTTTGTTAAATTCTGGCCAAGGAAACCATCAACACTACAATCTGGGTCTTTGGGGTTCATGGGATCTTTGGTTCCTGAAGTGGTTAATTGTTTCACTAGGCTGCGAATATAAGCACCAGAGAGATGAGTTTCCTCCTCTTTGAGCTCACTAAGCTTATCTAATTCCGCCCCTTCTTTAGTTTCTTGTTTTGAAGATCGACCCCTCATCTCTCTTGTGTGAGTGGGTGTAAATGGGATGTAGAAAGGAGGTTGTGAGTTGCGAAAACCATGGGTTTCCTAATATTCTGAAAGATGGTGTACACAAATGCAGAGGAAGAGGCTGATCCGGGGTAGCCCGGAAGGCCTCATGGGTGTTATAAATAGCTGGGGACAGTCTAGGGTTTTAAATTCTTTTGGCTTTTTTCCCTTTTTGGCAAACGACACTTGTTACCGCTTTTTTACCTGCTTTTTAGGGGTAGTTAGGAGGATTGGGCTCACTATTTATCCTTTTCTTCCAACTGTAGTTACAAAGGTTTTCCCCTCCCCCTCTCTCTCTCTCTCTCTCTCTTCAAAATTAATATGGTAAATGAATAATGTTATTTGGTAAATTGCTCTACTACTATCATATAACTGGAATTGTGTGACAGTAAAAATCAACTTCAGATAAGCACTTGTACCAAAAAAAAAAAGCCACGAGTTGATTTTTTCTGCTATGGCATTCCAATTGTATGACAGTCGTATAACAGTCTACTAAATAGTATTACTATATACTAAATTGTTTGCCTCCCTTGGTTAAATCCTTCCCTCCCCAGGAATTCTAACATTTCGGCTATCTAACATTCTAGTAAGTAGCACCACTTTAATCTCGCTATGAATGCCACCAAGACACTTTAAACCCTCCATCGGTTGTGCCAATGATACAGCAATAGCTCAAACATAAGAAGACAATTAGAACACTACTTCATCATAGCTGTTTATCTAACAGGATATATTTTAAGACGAACAAATATCTGACATATCTCAAAAGACTAGTCAGCATACCAAATAGAAGTTAGCAGGCAATATTGGATATAAATTGACAAAATATGTAAAGCTACCTCCCTACCAATCACTGTATGCAGACATGATTACTGGAAAAGAAGTTTTCTTTCCAGTGCCTAAATTACATATATACATCGCTTGATTAAGTATCATTTGAGTGGGTATACTTATATCAGGTCAAAGGGAGAAGCATAAATTCATTGAGATTAACTTGTGCATAAATTCCAGCAATTCCTAGGTGAGGGATACAAACGTATAGGCCATATTCTTTGGGTTGTAAAAGAGATGGATTTCTTTGGTAATACCATATGTTTTTGGATTGCTCTCCTGGTTTGCTGGTGATTAGTCATACCCAGAGGGCATTTTAGGTAATATAGAATCATTGATAGGTATTCTGGTATCTTCTCTGCAAGTACTATGGGACCAGGCTTTATGAAACGTCAGCTTTGCCTATGGGGACTGAGAGAAGAATCCATTACTGTTGCAACCTTTCCTTTTATTTTATTTTTATTTTTTTTATGAGAAAAGAGAAAATTCCAATTCTTCCGTTTGAACAAATTGTTCTACATGATTTGAGTCTGTTTATGAAGCAGAAAACTTGGACCTTTTGTAGACGCATTCCACGGGCATGTTAAAGACAGAAATGCTCCATACCATGCCCTCGCTTTCCACCATATATGTCTTCATCATTTCCTTTCTGTCGGCCTCTTTTTTTCACCTCAACTTGGAGTAGATGGCTTATGAATTATTTAACAGAGCTTTCAGGCAGCAGCGATAACAGTGAAATAAAGCCGAGGGAAAGGGAGTTATTACTGCTGTAGATAAAAAAAGAAATCAGCTTATACATCAGAGAATTAGAAATAGTTTTAAATGTATATAGAACTAATTAGAAAATTTTATATCCAGATTTTGCAATCTCACACTTTCTTCTTCAGTAGATTAATACTGTAAGAGAATAAACTAATAATAATGCTAATAAATTTTAGGTAAATTAACATTTACCTCCACATCAGTTGATTAATACAATTTGGTAAACTATTTTTTTTTTTTTCACAAGTTCTTTGACCTAAGGGAGGGAAGGAGATATTTGAACTAGTGACCTTCGCTGCATGAGGCGTGGTCTCCAATCGATTGAGCTACTAATTGGAATCAAATTTGGTACACTAAAATGTCAAGCAGATACAATGTAATATCACTTAATTGGTTTACCAAATTGCATTAATTTAGTTCAAAATATAAAGTGATTTAGTTTCAAAGGTCGTGATATAAATGCTCCCTCCAAACATCCATAGACTCGCCATCATCTCATGTCTATGTTAAAATGCTTCTGCAGTAACAACCTTTTCTACAAGATCAAATCAAATTCTTTGATGGTTCCTCCTTCCATGTTTATCTCCTCTTAATTATTCTTATTCAAATACAAAGGTACCCATCTGCTTTGGACTGCTCGTGTGAATACAAAGACAAGGGACTAATAGAGTTCAAGGATGCCTAATCTTTCACATTAGAAGCACCAGTGTAGAGGAGAACGCCACAGCAATTTAGGAAGAAGAAAAAAGAAATGATTGTGTAAAAAAGCATAAAATAGATAATGACGTGGGAAGATTTTATTAAATCACTAAAATGTTTTAATTTAATATAGTGCTACTCTTGATACCCATTTATTATGGGTAATGATACATACTCAACTCCCATTTCACTGAATTTATGTGGCAATATTCACCGGTCTTTAGATCAACTTCTATTACAAAAGGAAAAAATTCAAAGGCTGATTAATACTACCATATCAACCCAGTAGGATGAGAGTTGAGTGTTTAGAATTGCTCATTTATTACACCAATTCACACCAGCTGATGTGACGTGTTTTAAATAGCTTTACTTTACTTTTCTTTTTTAAGTTGCTGACATTAGAAGCCACTTAAAACATGCCACATCAACTAATGAAAAATGAATGTGAAGAGTAGCATTACTCTCCAATTTAATATAATTGTAAGAGTGTTTAGTGTAACATTTTGAAAGTTATAGAAAGTAAATTCCCCGCTAGAGAAAAATGTATAGCTTAAAAGTTTATTTTATTGCATCCGAGTCAATAAATACCATCAATCAACTTACACTCAAATAAATACCCTTCAATTTTACTAAATGAGGACAGCTTTTCGACCAGCTCAATACTCCTTCCAAAATTAAGTTTCTAACCTATAACTTAGTTCTGTATAATTTGTATCTGCCAAAAGCTGCTGCTATTCCACTATCACTGCCGTGGTCCCCGTGGATAAATAACAACTTGGCCAAACTCAATTGGCCAATTATTTTGCTAAATCTTTTATTTTATTTTATTTTTGCTTTATGAAGGCCGTATAGAAAACTAATCACTATTAAGATATAAAAAATGCATAGAAACCCGCTATTCATATCATTAATAAGAAAAATGATTTCGAACATAAGATGGATTATAAACATAATTGAGTGATAAGATTAAGTTCCATGTGCAACTCATCATCAATCTCATTAATCTTTACAATTCTAACAAGAGCAACATATAGTAATGAACTATCACTTGCACAGCAGCGTATATTTAATTCTCCGTGAGAATGATGATCTCACCAAGTTCATTGTCTTCACTTGCAAGTTGCAACATGTATTAGTTCGTATAAATTTAATCATTTAATTAAATATTTTAATACTTCTTGTTAACTATTGGACTAGATAATGCATAAAATATTTTTAATTAAAAATGGGAAAATAAATTGTAGTTTATGAAATCACTCAAATCAGAACTCGAACTCAAGATCTCTAATCTGATACTGTTAAATTAGCAATTGTATGAAAAGCTATTGTAGTCTATGAAATCACTCAAATTAGAACTCAAACTCAAGACCTCTAATATGATACTTTTAAATTTGCAATTGTACGGAAAGCTTCAAATGATACAAAAATGTAAATTCAATCATTCAATTAATGTTCTAACACACATTAGCCAAGTGCTGATTCAAGGCAAGCTGCAATGAACTAAGCACAATTGAACGTTCTAAAATAGGCTTCAGGGGTGAGATTCATCCCTCCCTCCTATGATATAGTGGAGTAAATTCTTAAACTCGTTCTTTTCATATTTTTCCAAACCATCACTGTCCCTTCCCCTCTAGTTGTTTAGCGGTTTTCATCTTCTGATGCGTATCGTATCATAGAAGTTTGCATGACTTCCGGCGATCAAAGAAATTGAAATAAAATAGCTGCGGGGCTCCCTCAAACGACATTGTGATGTAGCATTCACATGGGCACAGCTTTCTTGGTAAGTAACGTTACTTTCACAATCATACTTTCACAATCATTTATCACACTCATTTACCGGGTAACATTCCATATTTTAGTGTTTTTTTTCTTTTTTTTCTTTTTTTTTTTCAGTGGCTAATATGTAAAATTAGGATTGTAAATGCGAATACAGATGCAGTTATTGGCAATAACCACATCCATATTTTGCGATTATCATTTTCAGGTAATCGCATCCACATTATGCAGTTGCATATATGTAATATGCCTTTTAGGCTTATTTTAGTCTTTTGGACCTCTATTAGGGCATGGTTTAAACGATCTTGCAAATGGTTTGGGCTTTTTTTTTTAAGCCCTAGTGTTTTAGATGAAACCTAAATCTTCATTCCACATTCCAACTTAAAAATAACAAAGAGAATACAAACCCCCCAATGATGAGTATTAAATACCAAACCGACGTTTTGGTGAATATGAATATATGTTCAAAGGTAATTTGTGGCTTTATTTTGTCATTGCATTTTGGTAAATAAAACTTTTATGTCGAGGTTTGTCTTATTCTTCTAACTGTTCTCTTGTATACTCCCTGTGTACCTGACCGGATACAACTCGACAATGTGTCAATAAAAATCAGTCCAATCAGCATTTGTAAAAACCAAAAAATACAAAAATCAAGGAATAAGGACTGAATTTTACTGCGATTGCCACCCAATTGAATTACAGTTATATAGCGATCTAAGAACGATCGAGCATTACACTTCTTGATATCATTGGAAATGAATTAATAGGTGTAAAGAAGGATTTTACTTCTGATATTTGTGGACAAATCAACGGTTTCAAGATCATTTTTTATATTTTCTTTTACAAGATTCAATTTTCCTACACGCTTCCCTACAACCCCCAATTGAAGCAGAAAAAATATATGCAGCAGAAATAGAAAGAGAAAAAGATATTAATTTGGATATAGATGTGGAGTAGAAAGGATAAAAAAATAAATAAATAAATAAATAAAATAGAAATTATAATGAGAGAGAGAGAGAGGGAGAGAAGGGAAAGAGAAACATGCCTCTTTGTGTTTCAGTTTCTGTTGTCTGTGGATAACATCAAAGCTAGGTGGATGAATGGATATGGACTAGTTTCTGATAAAACCAAAACCAAGCAGCCGGCTTCCACCAATCCCATGGCGTGCGCAGCTGCAGCTGCCCCCCTTCCCCCTTTGCCCTTTCAGATAAAATTGCCTTTTGACGAATCGCACCCATCCAACCCTTCCAACACATTCATATCTCTCTCTCTCTCTCTCTCCCTCCCTTTGGATTCCTTTCACACTGTTGTGGGTGAGAAATTAATTAAATAAATAAAAACAAATAAAATGCCTTTACACCAGGAATGGCAGGAGAGAACTCACGTCGCACTCGCACAATTGATTCGACTATTCAGTTTTCTCTGGACTCAGACCTTGCAGCTGCAGCCTGCAGGCCTGCCTACACATTCATACGTCTCTTTATTTCTCCATTTACATTTTGGTCAGCCGCAGTAATTAACTTCCTTTTCTTTTTGGAAAGTAAGCACTGCCTACCGCATCTTCCGCGCGTGTAATTTCAAGTTTTTTTATAAAAAAAATAAAAAAATTATGTGACAGTGGATATTATTGTTAACACGAAATATATAGATTAATTTATCTAAAATTTAACGATAAATTTTATTGTCATATTAGAAAGTAAGCATTTGAAAGTAGATATAACATTCTCTTTCAACATTTTAGTTAATTGAAGTACAATTCTCTACTTTACCTACCAATTTTTTTGAAAAAAAATCTATATATCCTTAAACTGCCACTCAATTGACAATGTTCTTCAAACTACCAAAAAATTGTCAATATCCCCCAAAGCCAACAAAAAGATAAAAATGACCTTAAATTTTTTTTAATAAAACAAAAATATCCCTATAAATTCGAGAAAAAAAAATTAAAAATGAAATTTTTTATTTAAAAATAAAAATTTGGGAGGACATTATCAATTGGATGGTAGTTGAGGGGAGTATGTTGACTTTATCCTTCTTTTTTTTTTGCAATACAAACTCTAACAGGCAAGGCATTCCTACCCCAACTTGCTTCACGATGTCTGGTGCGGATAAATATTCTTTTTTTATTGTGATTAAAGATGTTAGTGTACCTAACGAGTATGCTTCAAATGTGTCATGTTGTGTGAAACTTAAATAACATACCATTGTAGGTTTAAAGAGGCATGTCAGCCATATACTCATGCAGTAGATTATGCCAATCGCATTGCGTCATTTTTTACCTACCAAGGTTGTAAACCTGTGATAGATTTGTCTGCATTCCTATTAGACATATGTTCCAAGACATAACGAGAAGAAGATCTGGACCGACTTCAGACTCAGATAGTTTTAATATTGTGCAAGTTTGAACAAATATTTTCCCCAGGATTTTTTACAACTTAGGTACACCTCATTCATTTGGTACGTGAGTGCAGGCTAGGTGGACCAGTACACACTCGTTGGATGTATCCATTTGAGAGGTAACACTTATAAACAATTTTAAAGTATATCTTCCACAATTATTTTTTTTGTTTAATAAGCGATGTGTTTGATGTTTAATTAGTACTTGTTTCAAAGCTAGGTCCCTTGGTAGATACAAATTTAAGGTTCACAAAAATACTGTACTGGAAGGATCTATTGCGGAAGGGTACATAGTAGAAGAATTAGTAACTTTTTGTCCTTGATATTTATTGAACGTGCCAACAATACACACTTGGCCTCCAAGAAACCTTGATGAGGCTACAGGGGCAACAACTAGATTCAACCTCAACAGACGCATATTTATATAGGTTCATCAATATATTATGTTCAACTCAGACGAGTCCTTTTAACTGTGCACGTGAGTTGTAATATTTACAATATTTATTATTATTATTCGTTTTTATACATATGGGTGTAATTTGACGATTATGAATTATGTGTAGTACGCATCTAGATACATTAAGGCAAACAAACAACAGGGAGCGCCTATCGAATGAGGAATTTTACCGGATCCATAAGACACAATTTTGTAATTAGTACCGTGAATATGTAAAATTAATGAACGTGTATACTAATTCAACAGCACCATAGTATGCTTTAAGCCATGTAGGCAGTGTTTTACTTAAAATAATAAACCTTCTCCCAAATATCAAGTAAACGAGCTGGACAAGTTAAGCCGAATTGAATTGGGGAATAAGCTTGTATGACATTCCAAATGGCCGATACAAACCGCATTTGAATATAGCCGCTACGTGGTTAACGGCATGTTGTTTCGCACTTTGGGACACGATGTATGGAAGACAACTCAAAATAGTGGGGTGTGTGTGCTTACTGTTGATGGTGACACCTAATAAAGCAAGTTAACTCGAATAATTAAGGTTGAATACTATGACAAGACTCGGTATGTGCTATTTAAGTGTGATTGGGAGGACATCAAGAAAGACCGGGGGTACAAGGATGATGAATACGGATTCCGCCTTGTGAATTTCAAAAAACTAATACACAAGGGAAATGATATTGCAGATGAGTCGTATGTATTATCTACTCAAGTATCACAAGTATATTATGTGGAGGACGAAAGGCACCCAGACTGGGTTGTTGTTGTCAAGACAAAACCAAGAAAAGTGTTTGATCTTGGTCAAGGAGAAGTGAACGACGATGATGATAGAAACTATCATGAGAATGAGCCTTTCAACTTGAGCATTAACCATGACTCAACAAAGTTGATGATGATTTTGTCTAGTGTGCACGTAATGACATACCATCATTTGAAGTACCATTTAAAAAGACACAAAGAATGTATAATATTAACTTAATATTACCTATTACATATCGTATGTGAAAAATAAATAGGCTTCTAATTTACGGTTTGTGTGTGTGTGTGTGTGTGTGAACAACATATAACAAAATATCAAAAGTGCGGAATTTAAATGAGACAGATATTTTGTTAATGAAGTGAAAACTCAATTAAGAGAAAAACCACTCCGGAGCAGCCAAACCCAAGAATTCAACTATTCAGAAGGCAAAGCTAGTAACAAGACAGTAACACTTACACACCCATATGCAACGATTGTATCTTGCACTCTGAGACGTAACCCAACGTGAACGCCTTCCAACCAAGTTACCTACTTGAAGGGGTCTTCAATGGATTCTTTTACCTTATGGCTCCTCCCTAAAATAGACTTCAACACGAGTAAAGTAACAGTAGACCTGCAACCCTTAGAGAGCTAGCATATCTTCACAATTTCTACTTAAATACCCTCTCTAAGTACAGAAGAATTCAATATTGAATTCATAATTTTTACATGTCTCTATTTATAGACTTCGTAGACCTAAAACGAGTCTGTCTCTAATTTCTCTAGGTTGTGTCCGGACGGAAGCATAGAGCGTCTGGACGGTGAACTGTGCAACTGTCTTTTCATAACGCGCTTCACGCACTCCATATTAAAGCCGCGTCTAGACGGTGTTGCCTTAGAGTCCGGACAGATGCAATTTGTCTACACATAATTTCCTTATCAAGGACCGCGTCCAGACGGTATTGCCTTGTCATCCTGATAGATGCAGGCTATTTGCAAAGGAAAACTAGAATCTTCTCAAACTTTGAAGAGCGTCCAAACATATTGCCATGACGTCCGAACGGATGCAACCTGGAGCTGTTTCAGAAGCTTCTCGACACTGATGGACGTACGGACGGAAACAAAGGATCTGACTTTTGCTGAGTTGGAATCTCCATAAAATCTTCCTGAAACTCTGAAATAGCCTTCTTGAAGCTTGTGACACTGAAACTTGTCATAATAAGGTACTTTCCATCTTAGAGAAATAAATTCTAATAAACTGGAGATTCTGAAAAATACAGCATCCCTGTTAAAATAGCAATATTACATAATAGTGATTTTATTAACAAAATGAAGCCAATAAAACTAACAAACTCTCCCTTTGGCTATTCTGGGACAAAAATCACTTGACCGGTTTAAAAATACATTCCCGGTCTAAAATAAAAATACTCTCCCGTTTTGTCTCAAAATGATAAAGGGTAAACAGAGTATAGAAAAATCACAGTTAAACAATTCCAAAGTCCAAACACAAGAAAATAGAGAATTGTCAAAAAGCCCAAATAATTAGAAGTTTGTAAAACAACTGACAGAGGGAAGAATAAAAATCCTCAAAGAACTAAATCCTGCTGATCTACTGAACCAAGTGACAGAGAGAAATCCGTACAATAAGCTGGATTTGTACCACATCACCTTCTAGCTCCTGAAGCCGGGAATGCAAAGACTGAACACCTTCAGTCACTTGAGTTTGCAAAGCCTAAAATTGATTATCCACATATTGAAATCCTCTAGTCAACTGGTCTGCAAGATAAATAAGAAGATTCACTACTGAACCTAGTGTAGATCTGAAGAAAGATGCTACGGAAGGCTCTGCATGAGCTAGCGGAAAAAGCTCATCTAAATCCTGAGACCCTTGGAATTTGAGCATATGTTTTCAACAACAGTCTGTTTTCCAAGGGATTTATCTGTCAGACGTTGTGCTAGGAGCTGCTGGCTGACATGTTCCTGAAAAGATTTAAACATAAATATTTCCAAAAATACAACCACCAAGAAGGTTAGATCCTGTTAGTTCCAAAAACAGTATGGTATTTTGATGGATGTCAATTGGATGCCAAAAATACATAAGCAAGTATAGCAATCCAAATGATCCAACCCAACACACAGACATAATAGGGTTTTCATGCATAATATCTCAAGTAAATATTCAAATCAATAGATATTCCAATATTCTAAAAAGCACAAAAACTGAAAAGAACAAAGGAAGATCATGGAATGAGAAGAGATGTGCAGAGAATGCCAAAATCTCGGGAGAAATTCGCGAGAAAAACATACAACATGACATGATAAATCAATAAAAATGCAGTGGTGTGCAGCTAGCTGAGAAAGAAAGCAGCGGAAAAATACCAGTAAGGATCGCGTTCGGACATGGTACCAACATGTCCGGACAGTCCACTGCCAGATTAGCAATCGGCAGGGCCGCATGCGTCCAAACTGTAAGCCAAGTCCGTCCAAACGCTTCACATTGAAAAGCTGAAAATTAGAGACAAATTCGTAGAAAAATAATTTTTCCCTAAAGATAACTTCAGAACACGCATGTTATAAATAACTGATAAGACAGTCAAATATCAATTTAAAAATATGCAAATATATAATTGAGAGTTAAGTATTCAATGAGCACAAATTTTCCTGCAGATAGAAATTTTAAATAGATTACTCAACTCATGCTATGCGTGTTTGTGTGTAAAAGCTTTCTTAATATGGTATGAAGTTCGCTGATATGATTTAAAACAACTGAATTTTCTAAACAATAGAGAAAATCAATGTTAGATCAGTCAAAAGTCAAACCTTATTTTATTAGGGTCTATCCAGCCTCATCTGATACACTCCACCAAAGATGCGGCACTTTTCTTTTACTTAATCCTTTAGTGACCGTTTATTTCAGCAATGAATTGGTCCCTGATTGTTTCTATAGGGACAAGTTTAAGAACAGATTTGTAGCACAATAAACAGTGGATATTTTGAATTATCCATAATTAATGAAATTTAAATGTTTTTTATCACTTGGTGCTGCAACCTAGAAAGAAAGCCATAATTTATGGGTTCTAGGTTCAACTAGCGAGTTAGCCAATTCGACCATCATAGCAAAAAAATCTCTCTCATCAGAATTTTCAGAAGCTAAAAATCAAAGAGTAAAAAAATGTACCTTAAGGGAGCTTTGGATAGTGTACAATTTTTTCATCGCCTGAAAAAAGTAACTATTTAGCATTAAGATGCACATGAAAACCTATCAGATATGAAGCATAAACTCTCAATCACATATAAGCATATTTAATCAATGCACAATGAACTAAGATATCAGGAAAAAAGACATGTAATATTTGAAAAGCTATCAAAAGAAAAAATAAAAATTCTGCATCTTCTCCCCTAATTTTTTTTTTTATTATTTTTATTTTTATTATTATGCTGAAAAAATAAGACAAACACACACACACACACACACACACACACACACACACACATGCTTATGAAGAAAAGAAATAATATATAGTCCTTGCATGTAGGGTAATAGCAAACCTGACCTCAGGGAGAGAGGTTTGGAATTACAAAGACAGAAAATCAATTACCTGACGTGCTTTATCTGTCATCCCAAAAAAAAAATATTTGTAAAAATTTCTCAAGACAACAAGAGAAAATATGGGAATAGAATAAGTTGTTTCTCAAATAGAATACAAGGCATGAATAAGATATGACATGATAAATAATGCAATGCAAACGTACCTAATATGCACTAAGATTTAGGAACCAAAATCCTAAGCATAGTGAGACTGCACCTCTACTAGGTGAGTCCCCTCCCCCTCAAGGGGTGAATGGTCTCATCCTACCTTATCCATACCTTCTTTACCTAAGAGGTAGGGTTGTAAGCCATGTCCAATTTGTCCAAACTGAATAGGACATTCTTCATCATGTAGACAAGCCCTTCATAAATTTAAATTTTCTTGGGCTTGTAAGGCTTCTCTCTGAAGTATTTGGCATTGGTGTGGCCATTCTTTGTCATTGTGACGGCATGAGGGAGAACCCCTTTGAGGGTATTGCAGCTTTTGCCAAGAAGCATGATGAGGCTTGGAAGGTTTAGAGCTAGACTTACCTGCCTTTGACTCTTGCTTCTTGATCTAAGGCTTCTGATGTCAGATCTGATGATAGTGTGGCCTGATGTGTCCTGTGATACCATAATGATGGCAGGGAGGCTGTCTTTGTTTGCTAAAATGCTTCTTGATAGGCTCTGCAATTTTAGGGTTAGCATTCTTACACAAACCAAAGTTCTTATCTTTTTTAGATAAATGTCTCCTATGGGGTGTGACATATTTATCAGAAGAAGGATTCTCAGTTTTTGCCATTTTTAGAAGCAACCTGCTTATTCCAAGGCCTGTAGGATTTCAATAAATAACAATTTGGTCTAATATGACCAATCTTCCCACAATTATGACAAGTATGAACAAACTTACATTATGTTCCTGATTCCTTGGACTTAGGCTTCACATAGTTATTCAAGCAAGAATTTTCAAGATTATCTAAACAAACTGTATCTACTATCACAAGCTTAATAAAAATAGAATCTAATTCAGAATCAGAAGAATGTAAAGTAGAATCACTCAAATCATCAACAATTAAGTCAGGCTTGTTTGAAATATCTGTATGAATACAAAGCATGCCTTTTAAATTATCACCAGAGAATTTTTTCAAGAGATCTTCAAATTCTTTTAATTTATTATCAAGTGTATCAATATTGTTAAATAACATGGTATTCTCAGATTTCAAAGAGTCAATCAAGACATGTGATTCAGACAGTTTAATGATTAAAGACTCTTTTTCTTGCTTAACATTTTTGAGCTTTTCATTGTAATTTTTAGAAATTTTACTCAATTTAAGAAAATCTTCAAGAAGCTCATTATCAAAATTCTCTTCAGATAACTTGGAAGAATTCATGATAAAAGAAGTCAACAAAAATATGGATCACACTTAAAAAATTAATCCAAACACGAGTGTACCTGCTCTAATACCAATTGAAAAATAAAAAGACTTCTAATTTACGGTGTGTGTGTGTGTGTGTATGTGAACAACGTGTAAAAAAATATCAAAAGTGCGGAATTTAAATGAGATTGATATTTTATTAACGAAGTGAAGACTCAATTAGGAGAAAAATCTCTCCAGGGCAACCAAACCCATGAATGCCACTATTTAGAAGACAAAGCTAGTAACAAGACAGTAACACTCGCATACCCATATTCAGCGATCATATCTTGCACTCTGACACGTAACCCAACGTGAACGCCTCACAACCAAGTCACCTACTTGAAGGGGTCTTCAATGGATCCTTTACCTTAGGACTCCTCCCTAAGATAGACTTCAACACAAGAAAAGTAACAGCACACCGGCAACCTTTGGAGAGCTAGCAGATCTTCACAAATTTTACCTAAACATCTTCTCTAAGTACAAAAAAAATTCAATACTGAATTCATAATTTTAATGCCTAGAGGCCTCTATTTATAGTCTTAGAAGACCTAAAACGAGTTTGTCTCTGATTTCTCTAGGCCACGTCCAGACGGAAGCATAGAACGTCCGGACGGTGAACTGTGCAACCGCCTTTCCATAACGCGCTTCATGCTCTCCATATTAAGGCCGCATCTAGATGGTGTTGCCCTAGAGTCCGAACGGTTGTAAATTGTCTGCACGTAATTCCTTATCAAGGACAGCGTCCGGACGGTGTTGCCTTGTCGTCCAGACGGATGCAATTTCTCTGCACATAATTTCCTTATCAAGGATCGCGTCCGGACGGTGTTGACCTGTCGTCCAGACGAATGCATGCTGTCTTCCCAATCTGTGTCTACAAAGGAAAATTGAAATCTTCTCAAACTCTGAAGAGCGTTCGGATGTGTTGCCATGATGTCCGGATGGATGCAACTTGGAGTTGTTTCAGAAGCTTCTCGACACTGATGGCGTCCAGACGCATCACTAGGTCGTCTGAACAGAAACAAAGGATCCGAATTTTACTGAGTTGAAATCTGCACAGAATCTTCCTAGAACTTTGAAATAGCCTTCTTGAAGCCTGTGACACTGAAACTTGTCATAATAAGACTCTTTCCATCTTAAAGAAATAAACTCTAATAAAATGGAGATTCTGAAAAATACGGCATCCTTGTTAAAACAGCAACATTACATAATATTGATTTTGTCAACAGAATGAAGCCAACAAAACTAACAGTATGTTCATTTCCTCCTAGTTTATGATTTTAACATTACTACTAGTTTTAACAATTCCCATTTGTTAGTATCATGTATTCTCTATTTCATTCAATTTGACCTGTTTTAAAAATATAATGTTGGTAACCAATGGCATTGAAAAAAAGTGATGTTGTGCAGCTTTTCGAGCGGCATAATACGAAAAACCAATCACCAGCACTACCATTCATCTCATTAGATGATGAGACGCTGGACCCCCATGATGGTTCCTCGAGCCGTGTAATGCATGATGATTCGTTTGTTAGGTTACTAGCTAATGCCCACCACCCTTACCAAGATATTATTCATATCCTTACAGCTCACAATGGCCCGCACCAAACTGTGTGATTGAGACTGCTGCACCATCATCTTCCACGCAGGATCGTGAGGAGCATAGTGAGGTACCTACATCACCACAAGTGCCACCGGCACTGCAATTAGCCACTAGGGTGGTCCGTACAATATGTATATTGAACATATACTTATTAGTAAATGTGTATGCTGATATTATGTAGTGTGGTCCAACATTAATCGTCACAACAAATGACTAACATAAAAATATGTTGTAATGCAGATGCAGAAGGGATCATCCATGCCAGAAAATTTGGAGCTCTTGATTTTTGGCCAATCCCAGATGATGAGAAGGTTATTCTTGAATTTAATAAAGTATGGCAGCCAACGGGCACAAGCGGTCTTAAATTTCGCAGGCCCACGGGGAAGTATGTTCGATCTAGGTAATTTGTTGATCTACATACTCCACATTGGAAAAAGTTTCCGCTGCACAAAAAAGACGAGTTATGGACCACTCTAATGGTATGTATGAAAATTGTTGTTTAAAATATTAAGTTGTAGAATGTGTTCTTAGTAAATACATACAAAATGATAAAATTGGTAAAATTATTTGTTTCCGATGTTTGTAGACAAAGGTTTACATCAAGCCTAGTCAACCGCTAGATAAGATCAAAAGGATTGCCTTCATGGACTTTGGGATAAAAAGAAAATCTTTCAAGCGGAATGTGAAGAAATCTCTTAAAATTAAGGAAGGTGCAACACGTGAACAAATATTACAATCGAGAGCCAACAATGATCTATTAGATCCAGAGGACATTGAACTGTGCGTCGACATTTGGGTGACAAGAGATGATAAGGTAGCATTTACACACACACATTAGAAAAATGTTGGTATTAATGTTAAGAAATACATAGTTAAGAGCTGAGAAAACAGGGTCAACGGGAGTAAGCATATTGCTAACCACACAACAGGATCAAGGAGCTACTCCAAACTTGCGACTGAGATCGTAAGTTTTTGTGTGCACTAACATATTCTTATCCATTTGGCAATGAGTGATAATTATGTTTTTCACCATTTGTTTTTGTAAGAGAGATCAACAGGGTCCAACCCAAGTAGAAGCGATATTTATCTTGTTGCACACAGTAGAAAAGATGGCACCCTTGTCAATGTTGAAACTGGAGAAAAAATGGTAAGTGCTTCTATTGAGTATACTTCGTTTATAGATGTATTTACCATAGTGCACTCATTTTGATATTCTTTAATGAGACAATTGGGTTGACAAAATTATATTTTTGACGAAGATGAAGGAGTTGATGTTGCAGGAGTCTCCAAAAGCAGATGTATCCTCACAAGGGTTTATACGACGGACTTTAGACGATGCATATGCAAAGACAATTGAAAAGCCAGAATATGCAGGACATGTCCGCGGAACTGGCTTTGGCATTGTACCTGGCAGATCCAGCGGTATGCCCAGGATATTGTAATCATCCTCCCAAGAACCATTACTTTTCCAACAAGTTAGTCAAATGCAAGCACAAATGAGGCAAATGCAGGAGGCCCACGAGAATGAGATAACTTAAATGAATGAAAGGGACAAGGCCTGTGATATTGAGATTGCTCAAATTTGCCAAATGATCGAACCTTTAGTGCTGTCTTCACTAACGAGAAACCAATTTGTGGCGCAAAGGACTGATGGGCAAGACATTCCAAACACAGCTTCCCCCTGTAGTGTGATGGCCAAATCATCTGTTGCTAGTCAACCAGGTGATGTTTCATGATTGTTACGTCCCGAGAACCACAAACATTTGTTTATTTATGCTACTTAGTAATGAAATTTGCAACTAACATTGTCAACGATATTATGTAGGTGGACACATGGCCATGTCCCATGATGATGTCCAGGGAGGCGAAGTACAATGTATGGGTAGGCAACAAGCTTGACATATGTGTTATGGAGCATTCATGTATGTATTTGTTTAACATTCTCATTATATTTGAATGTATCTGGAGAATTCTGATAGATAGGATAGACTGCAACTATCTGCTTTTTATACTGTATATGTTGTGGTCTAGCATAGACATGGAAGCAGCTAGAAATGGCAACAGCCCATGAACAAGTCATGATTTAGATAGCTTTGTGCGCTTAGTCATGATTTTTTGCTTTTCTTCATATTTTCTTTAATTGTTTCTTTCTAATTGCTTTATTGTTGATCAAGAAAGGTGCTCTGTTTCCCTACATACAATATCCAAATGCTTTTATTCTATTCTCTTTCAATTTATTATCTTCTGTGTAGGGGAGGTTGGGGAGCATCAGTGTAGGGGTTTTTCTCAAACTTTGGTGCAGATGGGGGATTGATATGGGGATTTTGGTTTAGTCTGTTTGTAGGTGTTGTTTTGTTCTTGTTTGTGTAGTTTGCAGAGTAGTTGTTGCTTGGCTTTGGAGCCTGTTCCTTAGCCTTGTTGTTTTCCAGTTGTTTGCTGAAAAGAGGATGTGTGCTTGTTTGTTGGTTATAAAAGTTCTCTTATTCAGTAAAAAAAAAAAAAATTTCTTGATGTTTTAAGGATTTGTTATGCTTCATTTGGTTTTAGGCAATGCAGGTAGAAGTAGAAGTTTGATATTTTATAATAGCTGCCTGTGTTGCAGCTGTTGTCAGATTCTCTATACTTATTTTCTTGGTTTTTATTTTGCACTTGATGAAAATTACTTCTTCTGATATCAAGCAGATTCTATATACTTATTTTCTTGGTTTTTATTTTACACTTGATAAAAAATACTTCTTCTGATATCAAGCAGATACTAGTTGATATGCCTTAGTTATATGGTTCATTGTAAATTTTTAATTATTATAACTCAAATGTCAATGGCATAGGACATAATTGTATGACATCATTATCTTCTGAGCTTCCATTTCTTCATTAGAGAGATGGTCACCTGTTAGTTAAACAAGGATGTTTCTTGTATGCCCTCTCTGGGGTGTTCTGGATGTTACCTAACTCTACTTTTGCAACACTCCTGAACCAACTTGATATAATTCTTTGGAAAGGTTATATTATATACTTTTCTGTTTTTAATGTAAAGCTTATTGAATTGAGCATATTAAAATGTTTTTACGTTTGAATAGTATGGGATTCTATTCTTTTGGTCTCTATTGGTTGCATTCGAATCTTACTAGTGTAAACTTTTGTTAAAAAATACGTTGTAGTTGTCTAAATGACCAAGTCAAAATGTAAGTCATGTAAGTTTGCTTTGTACAACTTAATTCTTTTTACTTTGTAATATGTTGCCCTCAGTGGAGCCAATGCTTCGGTTTTCTTTTTAAAGATAGCATATATTCAAGGGCTAATTTTAGTATATAGTTCAATGGAGTTAAGTGGCTTCATCTCTGGACTGAAAGCCAAACTTGCGTGGCTGGATTTTTCTTTTCCAAAATTTTTGTCTTGGTTCATGTAGATATAAGATGCCTTATGGTGATCTAAATTTTTGGCAGTACAAGATGGAAATTTGAGGGTCTTCATGTGGCCTAGCATGGAAATTATTCTCAATGAGGCCAGTGCTCATACTACAATGAAGGATTTAGATTTCAAGTTCAAAAGCATGCATTTGAAATAACTACTAAAGAACCTGTTGATCTCACATAAATCCTTGTCTGCTTGTGTGTCTAGTAAATTCTATTAAGCTTGAATTTTAATTTAATTGATATGATATGCTCATTTATGTATATATATCCACTAATAAAAGGCGAAAAGCTTAAGTATGCTGTGGGTGTGTAAGAGCTGTTGCATTCAATATACTTCTTTTTATATCTTGTTCTGCTCTTGGGATCAATAATTTGGGGAGATTGCAGTTAGCGGCATATAGAGTCGATGCTATGGTTTTGTCTATTTGACCATGTTGCCTAATTCTCTTTCTTCCTAAACAAATTTGTGTATTAGTAGGATTTGTAACATTGGGAGTCCGGTAGTTTATCATGTAATCCTACACTTCAAAACATTGTAATTCAATTAGTGATGCTTAAACTTTATATGTTTTAGAGCGTTCTGTGGAATCTATTGCAAGAGAAGTTTTAAGTACTCATGATAATGAATGCTTTGTGTTGCTTGATTCACTTTTTTGTATGTATTTTCTAGGTGTACTCATTGTCTTCGACTTTTTAGTTGATTAGGGTCCTGTGCTTGTCTACAGGTTCCAACTACATTTGTTGATAGAGTATACATAAGTTCAAAGCTCGGAGGATCTGAAATTGTGGAATATCTGAAAGGCCTTGCATAACTATTGGTTTAAGACGCCGTTTAACGTTTGAATGCAAGCTAGGTTTTTTGAATCATGTTATTTACAATGGAACAATTTCTTTGCATTAGTATTATAGTTTAAGTTATATTGTAAGTGTAATCATTTTTTGAATTGTAATGATTGTGATCATGTTAACTTTAAGCAATTTGTAAGTTATATTGTAAGTATACTATTTGTGTATCTTAACTTTAAGCAATTTTTATCAAGTTGTATCAGTTGATTTTTTGTATCATGTTGGTTGTGAATATATTATTTATGAATCAACCAATCAGGAATTTTAATTGGCCTAGAAAAAAAAACTATGAAAGAAGCTGAAAAAAAAAATGAGATTAATGTTGTTTATTACTCAAACGACATTAAATTTAATGCCACTTTTACTATAAGTGGCATTAATATATTTAATGCCACTTCTCAGAAAAGGCATAAATTAACGCCGTTTGTGTCCTAAGCAGCATTAAATTAATTTAAGACCACTACATTAAAGCTGTTTGAGAAGCGGCATTAATTAAACGGCACTATGTGTTTAGTACCGTTTATATAGCCTAAAACTGCATTAAATATCTTCCCTTTTTTTTTCTTTTTTTTTTTCTTTTTTTTTTTTTTGTAGTGGCTACATCATAACACCAAAAGTTCAACGCCTCTGCAGTCCACATGGAAGGTAAAGCATTAATCTGGTTTCAAGAACTTTGTTGCAGTAATAATCTCACTAGCTGGAATGAATTTTTGAAAGCTATAAGAGTTAGATTTGGGAAGTGATCTTATGATGATCCCATGGAAACTCTTACCAAACTACAAAAATTTGGGTTGTTAGAGGAATATAAAAGCCAATTTGAGGTTTTGGCTAATAGAGTACATGATTTGCCCGAGCATCATAAACTCATCTGTGTTTTAGGAGGACTTAAGCCTGAAATTAGGTTCCCAGTCAGAATGTTTAATCCACAAACCTTGGTAGATGCTTACTCCTCAGCAAAAATTCAGGAAGATGGCAGATGGCACTTAGTCCTGCAACAACCCATTTTCTTCACAAGTTCTCTTAGTCCGCAAGGCAGATGGCACTTAGAGAATGTGTATGGATTATAGATCACTCAACAAGGTAACAATTAAAGATAGATTTCCAATACCTGTTGTAGATGAATTGCTAGATGAACTTTGGGGGGGTAAGATTTTCTCAAAATTAGACTTAAGGTCTGGTTATTATCAGATTCGGGTGGTGAATGATGATATACCTACGACTGCATTTTGAACCCATGAGGGCCACTATGAATTTTTAGTAATGCACTTTGGATTAACCAATGCTCCATCAACTTTTCAAAGTCTAATGAACCATGTCTTCAAAACTTACCTCATGAAGTTTATCTTAGTCTTTTTTCATGATATATTCGTGTTCAGTTCTAATGAGGATATCTACCAACAACATCTGAAAATCACTCTTGATGTCTTGAGGCAAAATCAATTACTTGCTAAGAAATCTAAATGTAGATTTGGCTGTAAGGAAGTTGACTACTTAGGCCATATCATTTTGGAGAAAGGAGTGTGTATTGATCCAAGGAAAATTGAGGCTATGGTGGATTGGCTATTTCCTAAAACCATCAAATGCTTGCGGGGTTCTTTGGCCTAACAAGGTATTACAGAAAATTCATCAAAGACTATGGATCTGTTGTTGCTGCTTTGACATCAATGTTAAGGAAGAATGCTATTTGTTGGGATGATAGTGTTCCGGAAGCCTTTCAAAATCTCAAAACAGCAATGACTCAAGCCCCAGTCCTGGCTTTACCTAACTTTGCACAGCCTTTTGTTATCGAATGTGTTGCTAGTAGGTTGGGAATGGGAGTTGTATTGATGCAAGCTAATAGGCCTATTGCTTATTTGAGTAAGGCATTGAAAGGGAGCACCCTACAAATGTCTACTTATGAGAAAGAATTGTTTGCTTTAGTTACGACTATTAAAAAATGGAGGCCATATCTCTTAGGTCAAGCTTTCATTGTGAAAACTGATCAGCAGAGTTTGAAATTCTTATTAGAACAGAAAGTTGGAACTCTTTTTTGGATTACTAAGCTGCTAGGATATGATTTCAGTGTGGAGTACAAGAAAGGAGTAGAAAACAAGGTAGCAGATGCCTTGTCTCGAAGGGAAGGTTGGGAGGAAGAAGCTACTTTATCGTATCTCTCAATTCCAACAACAGATTGGGTGGCGGATTTGAAGTTGTAGTATCAACAAGATCCAGAGTTGATAAAATTGGTTACCAAGTGGCAAAACAACTCCTTGGACACTCAGAAATTTTCTATTAAGCAAGGTATTCTTCTATATAAGAAACGAATCCATATTGGCAGTTGTCAACAGCTTAAGCATCAAGTTCTCCAGTTTGTGCATAGTGATCCTCTTGCAGGGCATTCTGGTTATGAAAGAACTATGCAAAGAGGTAAGCGAGAGTTTTACTGGAGGGGAATGAAGAAGTATCTCAAGAAGTTTATCCAGGAGTGTCTAGTTTGTCAAAAAAATAAGTAGGAAAACACTTTGCCTGCTGGGTTACTTCAACCTATTGCGATTCCTACACGCATATGGTCTGATATATCATTGGATTTTGTGGAAGGATTGCCCCTTTCTCAAGGGCATTCTGTGATTCTTTTTGTGGTGGATAGATTGTCCAAGTACTCCCATTTTACTTCACTTGCTCATCTGTATATTGCAGCAAAGGTGGCTCAGGTGTTTATAGCTAATATTTTCAAGTTGAATGAATGCCAACTTCCATCATCTTGGATCGTGACCCTACTTTCACTAGTGTGTTTTGGAAGGAATTGTTTCGACAGTAGGGTACTACATTGAAGATGAGTACTAGCTACCATCCTCAAATTGATGGACAGACGAAAATTGTTAACAAATGTTTGGAGAACTATCTTAGGTGTTTCACTCATGATAGGCCAAAGCAATGGATGTCGGGCTGCCATGGGTTGAGTATTGGTATAATACAAATTGGTAGGGCTCCATCAAAATGACCCTATCTGAAGCGGTTTATTGTCCACCTCCTCCTCGGTTACTGTCTTATATTCCAGGCATTACAAAGGTAGATGCAGTAGATGATCTGCTTCGAAGTAGAAAGCAGATTTTGATTCTTTTACAGCAGAATCTACAACAGGCACAACAACGGATGAAAAAATATGCAGATTTAAGGAGTGAGAGAACTTTGGAAGTAGGCCATCAGGTCTATTTACGCCTTCAGCCTTGCAGACAGAATTCTGTGGTTAGTCATTGAGCTTTGAAGTTAGCCTATTTATTACCCCTTCAAAAGCATGAGGGGTGCTCGCCCACTAAAAAAAATGTTTTAGGGGTGGTTATCCACCCAATCATGCATTTGGGCACTCCCCCCCCCCCCCCCCCCAAAACTTCTTTTGGTTTTTGGTTCCTCTTTTTTCTTTTTTCTTTTTTTCTTTCTGGTTTAGTACTTCTGTTGCTTAATACAGACCGTTCATGAATGAATGGCTTGAACTGAAAGAATTGCAGCCCTTGAAATTCTCTGGAATTATAAGGGATCTCAATCCCTCACTCGACCACCCATATATTTAGTAGGCCAATCTTTCAGAACATAAAAGTAAAGGATTTTTTTTTTTTTTTTTTTAACATCAGCATCCATGATAATTTATAGGGTAGTTTAATGAGCAAATCTTAATCATTATTTTAAATTAAATAATAGAAATTGTATTATATCAATATTATATCATTTTATCATTTATTATATTTAATATGATAAATAATAAAAAGTGATAACTGCTAATATTAAAAAAAATTCATCATTTAATTTGAAAATAATGATTGAGATTTCAAGGAATCCATCAAGTAGAATATCCTAATAATTTTAAGAAATCTCTATTTCTCTATGTTGTATATGATATTTTGCTTTAACAAAGTAAATTTTCAAGGAAGAGCAAGATCGTGTAAGCAAATTTCACAAAGGGCATAAAAAAATTCTTAGGTAAGCCATAACTCCTTATGATCAAGTGTTAATTTAACACCAGTGGCAGTGCTTCAGTAGTTTCAAAGAAATTTCCATGAGGTTAGGCAAGCATTAGAGAGTGAGTTCGAATCTTGTAATGGAAATCATTCATTTCTGATTAGTGTTTGTCACCTTGAATCCTACTGATGTTCTAGTAAGCGTAGGTCAGACTATAACTTAATTGGTATTAAGGAAGCACCGTACCTGCAGTTTTTTGCTATCTAGATCCCTCGTGAGCAAATTTCCGCAGGTAAGTACTACCATGATAACACCCAAGTAAAGTAGTCAAATTTGGTCACCCCCTCATGGCCTTTTAATCAGAAAAAAAGAAAAAGAATAAAGTGTTAACTCTTCTTCACCAAAAACAAAAAATGAAAGTTTTAACTCTTCTTTTCTTTTCTTTTCTTTTTTGTTGTGGGGAGGGGGGGGGGGGAAGAGAGGATAAGTAAGAATTTATTGAATAACTAAAACATAAAGGATCCACAATCAACCCCTAAAAAACAAGACGACCTAAAAGCAAAGGAAGCTTACACAAGCAATCGGCAATAAGTCGGGGAACATGGGCAAACAAAACTAAAAGATTACATCAAAAAAAACACCAAGACTAAACTTAAAAGCGATTAATTAATGGGAGAACCACGGAAACGGAATAGCAACCAATCTATAGGGTAGGGTAGGGTAGGGTAGGGTAGGGTATATAACTTTCTTCTAATTGCAACCCATAAAATAAAAAAGTGGCGAAGAATAATTTTACCATGCCACACAACTAAAAAGTCTTAATGCAAATTATTATATGGATCTGTGAGAGAAAAATCTATGTCTTGTTCCTATTTTAATAAGAAATCCAAACCAAGGAAGTCATTCATATATTATGTTTGCTTTACGACTAAATTTCCAAGATGTTTACCTGATTGTTGAGAAAATGATGAAATCCAAATAAATGACATGACTGGCATATTAAAAGCTTCCCAAAGGTTAAGAGATCAATATTTTAAATGAATCGGAGAGGAATTGGTTCTTTACTTTTAAAGGGATAAAATTGTTATTTTTTTTTAATTTTTTTTTTTTTTTTTTTGTGGTGAACGGGCTTCAAATGAAATTGAGAGGATGTTTCCCTCGAGGAAGATGGCCCTGATCATATGCTACACATTGATGGACCTCTCTCTCTTCATCTTTTCTCTTTGGCATCTCGCCCCAAAAAGATCTTGAAAGATCAATTGATTCCTTTCTCTCTCTCTTTTTTTTTTTCTTTTTTATTTTTTTTTTATTTTTTTATTCATTTCGCTTTTTCTTCCACTTAATTATCATTGGGTATAAAATTGGAGACAACTATTTCATCTCTTCAAAAATACGATTTTAAATTAAATCACAAAAAATGTATCGTTTAGAAGTGTATTTTAAAAAAATTAGGATTTGAAAGAATTAAAAATTTGTGTTTTCAAATTGTAGTTAAGGAGGTGTGCTTTAAAAATTAAAACACACGATTTTAAAAACTAAACTGCAATTTTACTAAACGCTTAATTACATTTTTTAAATTACTATTTTTAAATCTCACTTTTTTGAAATTACAAACTGAAACAGACCCTAAATCCCAAATGTCTTTTCAAATATGAACTTCGTCAAGTAAATTTATCTGACACCCACAATTTTTATTTTATTTATTTATTTTGGTAAGTTAGAGGAATTAAACCGATTACGTCTGTGCGTGGTCAAGAGTTAGAGGAATTGAATACAAATTGTACATGCATTTTAATAGTTACCTTTATCGATCATCTACTTTTTTCTTTTTCTAATCTACCAATATCATCTACTTAGTACTTAATCCACCCTTTATCATCCTAAATGACCCTGCCTGTTTGGTAACACCCTCCCTTCAAGTAAGTAGGGAAATTTTTTTTTTTTTTTTTAGTTGTTGTAAAAAGTGATTGATATAATATAAAGTATGAATAATTTATATAAAATAGTGAAAAAAAATTGTATTGTAGTGAATTTTTTTTATTTTAAAAAACAGTAATAAAAAATTATTGATATGATATAAAATGTAAAAAAGTTGAAGTTATTTTTTTTAAAAAGTAATAATTAAAAAAAAAGTAAAAAAAGAAGGAAGGGAAAGGGGAGGGGTTGCCAAACGGCCCTCTTCAAATTCACGCACAGCATCATAAATTCGAGCAATCACAATGAGGCCATTGTACAATCTGCTGACTCACCCTTTGTTGGTTTGATGATTTTTATTAACCTAGTACTGTAAACTTTACCCCAAAATTTAAGGCAGACTAAGTTTTATATGAATTGTGGGATTGTTTGGTAAAGACAGGTACAGAATAGAGTAGTGGAGTTGCTAATTTTAAAATTAATAAGAAATAATGATGTGATATAAAGTAAAATGAATTTTTATAGAAAAGTGAAAAAATTTTGTATTTTAGTGAATTTTTTATTTGAATAGTAATAAAAAAATTAGTGATGTGATATAAAAAGTGAAAAAAGTAGAAATGTTTTGATGTGAATTGTTGTTGGAAAAAATGAAAAAGTGTAGTGAATAGTGTCAAGCACTATCCTGAACTGTAACGAGGCTTAACAAACAAGGCCCACTCTCCTAAAATTTCTAGAGATTGTATGCAATTCTTTGAATTCAATTTCTAGAGATTGTATGCAATTCTTTGATTTCAAACTCCTTTTTTTTTTTTTTTTTTTTTCAATGAACAACCACATCATCAATTGTTGGACAAACAAATTTCAACCCATGTCTCTTCAATTCTTTGGCCAACTACCTCTTAAGAATGATTAGGCCACCCAAAACAATTAAGAGGGTGGTTGGTCTATTAATCGCCTCCAAAATAAATGATAGTATTAGGGAACAACTTTCAAAAGAGCTCAGGGGTGGTTCAATCACTTCCAAACGGACTTAGGATGGTCCGACTAGTCCCACCCTATTATGAGGTGGACAACCATCCTCAAACACCCCTTTCGGCACTAACTTCTCATTCTTTTATGCATTTAGACTGCATAGATCATTTTGAGCCTTTGATTAGAAATTGTAAGGATCTTAATCCAACTCCTATTACTGACTTAAGCAACCCTACAACCCATAAATTCATAATGCTGGAACAGTCGTACAGACCTAGTCCTAGCCAATTAAAACCAATAAAGAACTCCCACCAAACTTTCAATTCAATTTCGTTCACATCCTCATTTTTCTCATGCAAGAAATTAATAGAACTTCTTCTCTCACACAAATATTCTTTATAACATCCACATTTCCATATCCGATCTGCAACTGAGCCACTAAGTCTAATGGCATACACATACTTTTCAATTAGGCTATTCTTAATTCAAATCCTAATACTAGTAGCCAAATCCAAAGCTAAAGTCCCTGCAGTTATAGTGTTTGGAGACTCATCCGTGGATTCAGGTAACAACTGTTAAGTTTGACTTGATTTTTTGGTGTGGGCCCCTCTTCAATAATAAATTGGTGAAACTTGTTGGAGAAGTTGATGATGTCATTTGGTGGCTTCTTTAGTAAGCTTTGGCTTGACTTGTAGCACAAGTGGCAAGGATACTTATTGGAGAAGGAACTTGTTGTTTCTTGGAGAAGGATTGACGCACGTCACTTGCTGGAGCTTGACTTGCTCTTGGCTTGTAGGAGAAGTAAACTTCCACAAGAAGAAAGTGACGTGGAGCTTACTTGTAGAAGAAGGAGTGCTTGCTTCTTTAGTAAGCTTTGCTACCTATATAAGAAGTACACAGCCGGCCAACTGAAAAATCAAGGGGAGAAGAAGTGAAGCAGAAAATCTAGGAATCTCATAGCAAGAGAGAAAAAAGAAAGAAGCAAAAAGAAGGAAGTTTATCCTTCTTGGTGTGCGATACAAAGTAAAAGAAAGAGAGGTTTTCTCTTCTTAATGTGTCGTACAACAATACACAAGTGAGTGAAATCTGGGTGTATTGGGGCTTTGGGCTTTGAGTGATTTTCTCCCTGTAACTATTTTAAATAGTGAATTTTCTCTGCGTCTCCTACAGTGGATGTACCTCGGTTTGAGGGAACCACTTAAATCTTTGTGTCATTTGTGGGTGATTTAATTTCTCCCTTGTCTTCTTAATTTTTCGCTTCTCACGGGTCCTGGGAAATAGGACTTATTTCCTAACAACTGGTATCAAAGCCATTTTTCTTGGTTAGAGCCAAGGTTTGGTTTGGGTGGGAGCGATGGCAGGAGAAGAAGGGAGGATGGTAATCGAAAAATTCAATGGCACAGATTTTGGGTACTGGAAAGTGCAGATTGAAGATATTCTTTATGGGAAGGATCTCCATCAACCGCTTTTGGGAGAACAACCTGACGACATGTATGATGACGAGTGGGCCCTGCTTGATCGTAAGGCCCTGGCAGTTATCAGGTTATCATTGTCAAAATCAGTGGCGCACAACGTTGTAAAGGAGAAGACCACAGCTGGTCTAATGGCGGCTTTGTCAAGCATGTACGAGAAGCCGTCAGCTAACAACAAGGTGCACCTGATGAAGAAACTGTTCAACCTGAAGATGGCGGAAGGAGCTTCGGTGGCGCGACATCTAAATGAATTCAACACCATCACAAATCAACTATCCTCGGTGGAAATTGATTTTGATGATGAGATTCGCGCGTTGATCGTCTTGGCGTCTTTACCAAATAGCTGGGAAGCCGTGAGAATGGCTGTGAGTAACTCTGCAGGTAAGAGTAAACTAAGCTATGAAGATGTCAGAGATTTGGTTCTTGGTGAGGAGGTCCGCAGGAATGATGCTGGTGAAACCTCCGGTTCTGGTGCAGCTTAAACCTTGAAGAAAGGGGTAGAGGTCAAGAAAGGAACTCTGAGAGAGGCAGATCTAAATCTAAAAAGGCCAGGAGCAAATCCAAGTCTGGGCGACAACCTGAATGTTGGAACTGTGGCAAGACAGGCCACTACAAGAAGAATTGCAGAGAATTAAAGAAGAAGAAGGCTAACGACGATTCTGCAAACGTCGTGGTGACAGAAGAAGTGCATGATGCACTACTTCTCTCTGTTGATAGTCCTCTTGACTCCTGGGTTTTGGACTCAGGGGCCTCTTTTCATACCACAGCGATCCGTGAAATTCTCGAAAACTATGTTGCTGGAGATTTCGGGAAGGTGTAACTGGCTGACGGATCGGCACTGGATGTTGTGGGCATGGGTGATGTTCGCATAAGAGTCCACAGTGATTCGGTATGGAAACTGCAGAAGGTAAGGCATGTCCCAGAGCTGAAGAAGAACCTGATCTCAGTGGGGCAACTTGATGATGAAGGACACTCCACTAACTTTCATGGCGGTAAGTGGAAGGTCAGCATTGGAGCCAGGATTCTGGCTCAAGGATACAAAACAGGTACTCTTTATATGACCAAAAATATTAGAGATATAGCTGCTGTTGTAGATGCTAGTGTCAATTCAAAATTCTGGCATCTAAGGCTTGGACATATGAGCGAGAAAGGGATGAAGGTACTACTGTCTAAAGGTAAACTACCAGCACTGAAGTCAGTTGAGTCTGACATATGTGAAGGCTGCATCCTTGGGAAGCAGAAGAAGGTGAGTTTCGTAAAAATTAGCAGAACACCTAAGCTAGAGAAGCTGGACCTGGTACACACGGATCTGTGGGGTCCCTCTCCAGTGGCATCTCTTGGAGGCTCGCGCTACTATATTACATTCATTGATGACTCAAGCAGAAAGGTATGGGTTTATTTCTTAAAACTTAAATCTGATGTATTTGAAGTTTTTAAGAAGTGGAAGGTCATGGTAGAGACAGAAACTGGTCTCAAATTAAAGTGTCTAAGATCAGACAATGGGGGAGAATATGAAGATGGGAGTTTCAAACAGTTTTGTGTGGTGAACGAGATTAGGATGGAGAAAACTATTCTTGGAACGCCACAGCAGAATGGCGTGGCTGAGCGCATGAACAGAACTCTCAATGAGCGTGCAAGAAGTATGAGACTGCATGCTGGGCTACCGAAAACCTTTTGGGCTGATGCAGTAAGCACTGCTGCTTACTTGATAAACAGAGGACCTTCAGTTCCTTTGGGCCATAGACTACCTGAAGAAGTCTGGAGTGGAAAGGAGGTAAATCTTTCCCACTTAAAAGTTTTTGGTTGTGTTTCATATGTCTATATTGAATCTGATGCTCGTAGCAAACTAGATGCAAAGTCTAGAAAATGTTATTTCATTGGCTATGGGGATGAGGCATTTGGGTATAGGTTTTGGGATGATCAAAACCGGAAGATCATTAGAAGTAGGAATGTTACTTTTAATGAGAATGTTATGTATAAAAATGATTCTAGTGCAGAGCCTGCAAGTATAGAATCTGAGGCTGAAAAGCCTGATTTTATCAGCTTGGATGAGATTTCTAATGATGCAGCTCAAAGAAGAAATTCAGAAGTTGATGAGGATCCAGAAGCTGAACAAGATTCTGAAGATGAAGAAACTGAAGAACAACAGATTGAGCAAGGAACACCTACAACGGCTGTCCGAAGGTCTGCTAGAACCATTAGACCTCCACAGCGTTATTCACCCTCCTTGTTTTATATTCTGTTGACAGATGGCGGTGAGCCGGAGACATATGATGAAGCCTTGCAGGTTGAAGATTCAATCAAGTGGGAGTTAGCAATGAAAGATGAGATGGACTCATTATTGACTAACCAAACATGGGAGCTGACTGAATTGCCAGCAGGTAAGAAGGCTTTGTTCAACAAATGGGTGTTCAGAATGAAGGGTGAATATGATGGTAGCAAGAGCTATAAGGCAAGATTGGCAGTCAAATGGATTGTACAATATCTGAGAGGAACTTCAGATATATCCCTTTGTTTCACAGGTGCAGATTTGACGCTGCAGGGTTATGTGGATGCTGATCTAGCGGGTATTGTTGATAGCAGGAAAGGTACTACAGGGTTTGTAATTATCCTATGTGGTACAGCTGTCAGCTGGGCTTCAAAGTTGCAGAAAAGTGTAACTATTGAGGAACTGAAGTTTTGTGCAGCTTCAGTTGGTCTTCGAGCTTGAAGACAAGTGGAGGAGACATCTTGAGAAAATTCGGGACTTGATGAAAATCAAGTCAAGTGGGAGATTGTTAAGTTTGACTTGATTTTTTGGTGTGGGCCCCTCTTCAATAATAAATTGGTGAAACTTGTTGGAGAAGTTGATGATGTCATTTGGTGGCTTCTTTAGTAAGCTTTGGCTTGACTTGTAGCACAAGTGGCAAGGATACTTATTGGAGAAGGAACTTGTTGCTTCTTGGAGAAGGATTGACGCACGTCACTTGCTGGAGCTTGACTTGCTCTTGGCTTGTAGGAGAAGTAAACTTCCACAAGAAGAAAGTGACGTGGAGCTTACTTGTAGAAGAAGGAGTGCTTGCTTCTTTAGTAAGCTTTGCTACCTATATAAGAAGTACACAGCCGGCCAACTGAAAAATCAAGGGGAGAAGAAGTGAAGCAGAAAATCTAGAAATCTCATAGCAAGAGAGAAAAAAGAAAGAAGCAAAAAGAAGGAAGTTTATCCTTCTTGGTGTGCGATACAAAGTAAAAGAAAGAGAGGTTTTCTCTTCTTGATGTGTCGTACAACAATACACAAGTGAGTGAAATCTGGGTGTATTGGGGCTTTGGGCTTTGAGTGATTTTCTCCCTGTAACTATTTTAAATAGTGAATTTTCTCTGCGTCTCCTACAGTGGATGTACCTCGGTTTGAGGGAACCACTTAAATCTTTGTGTCATTTGTGGGTGATTTAATTTCTCCCTTGTTTTCTTAATTTTTCGCTTCTCACGGGTCCTGGGAAATAGGACTTATTTCCTAACAACAACAACCAAATTCCAACAATCGCCAAGAGCAATTTCGAGCCTTATGGTCGTGATTTTCTTGGTGGCCGCCCTACCGGACGGTTCTCCAATGGTCGCATTTCTCCTGACTTCATCTCCGAGGCATTTGGCCTCAAGCCAACAGTACCTGCCTACTTGGATCCAATGTATAATATCTCAGATTTTGCTACCGGAGTTTGCTTTGCCTCTGCCGGAGCTGGCTTTGACAATGCCACTTCTGATGTGCTGGTAAGTATCAATATGCACTTTCCATTGCATTCCCTCTTACCATATTATCAAGTTCTGCATGTTAAAGACATTCTTAAAGTACTTTATATTCTCCAAATTAGACTTTATTCTATTTTTTTTTTTTGTTTTTTTTAAGGGTTTATTATCTTCCTTGTTTAGTTTAGGTTTACTTCTTTACCACTCTTAGTCTTTTTATGAATAGAGACCATTGTACGTAATAGTATTAATTATATACTTCAATACAAGATGTAACCCTAACGTTTAATCAGTTTTTTTCTCGGCTTCCGCTATCTTTCTCTAATTTGATCATATTCTTTGTCCATCATATATTACTAAGGACATGTTTCAGGCACGCGTAGCAACTTATAATCTGCATGTTTCAGGCTGTGATACCACTGTGGAAGGAAGTGGAGTAATACAAGGACTACCAAAAGAAATTGAAAGAGTATGTTGGGGAGGAGAAGGCAAACAAAATATTAAGCGAGGCTTTATATTTGATTAGTCTAGGAACGAACGACTTCCTTGAGAACTACTACGTATTACCTGATCGACAATCCCAATTCACCATCAGGCAGTATGAGGATTTCCTCGCCGGAATTGCCAGGAATTTCATCCAGGAACTTTATGGTCTAGGAGCTCGAAAAATATCCTTAACTGGGGATCCTCCAATGGGGTGTTTGCCATTGGAGAGGACAACAAATATCATGGATCATCATGGTTGCGTTGAGGGATACAACAATCTGGCCTTGGAATTTAATGGAAAATTGAAGGGCTTGGTGGCAAAGATGAACAAGGAGCTTCCTGGGCTTAAAATGGTGTCTGCAGATGTATATAACATTTTTCTGCAAATCATTACAAGACCTTCCATATATATATGGTAATTAAGTTTTGGACTTTGCATAGATCCTGTATTTTTCCTCCACATTTTAATCGGATGGGCATTTCTTTCATTAATTCTTCCATTTTCGGATCATACGAGAACAACCTTCTAACTTCATAATCCCGGATGAACGTGCTCTTTAAGAATGCATTTGTCACTGTAATTTTGCATATTAAAAGTTTGATATTAAACCAAATAATTAAAATAAAAAAAAAAAGTATTTTTTGATTTAAAGCAAATCAAATTTCATAATATCTCCAATTACCATACTTGTATTATATCCGTTTATTACAATTCTCCTATAAATAGAAACCTTTTGCATTGAAAATATTATCGGTGGTAGGCATAGGTGTCTAATATTGAACCATACAAAATAAAATTTGCCTCTATTTTTCTCTTATTATGCTCTTGCCTTTATTTTTCCATTTGATTATGAGTATCTTCAATATGATCATCATAATAAATAAGATATAATACCTAAAAGAAATCAAATAAAGAAGATATAAAAAGAAAAAGACTAGTTTTCTTTTCTTTTCTTTTCTTTTTTTCTCCGATAGAATATATAATTTATACTATTTATATGGATTCAACTTAATTTTCTGTCTGGTAGCTACGAGACAATAGAAAACAAACTCCCTGATCTCTTTCTTGTCCTATTTTAGGTAGCAAACAAACCATACAAAAGAATGAATTAATTAATGTAGTTAACTTGATATATATGATATTTTCTGTAATTTGATATATATATATATGATATTTTCTGTCCTTTTTCAGTGCCCTTTTATTTGCTCTTAATTTGCAGGAATGGAGGTGGCAGAAGTGGGATGCTGTGGCACTGGGAGATTTGAGATGAGCTACCTCTGCGATCCACAAAGTCCATTTACGTGCACCGATGCAAATAAATATGTGTTTTGGGACGCTTTCCATCCTTCAGAGAAAACAAGCCACATGATCTCGAATTATTTAATTAAAAACAGTCTAGCAATGTTTCTTTGACATGTTATATATACATAGCGTGTGATTTCTGCTTCTCAAGCTGTGTACGTACACTTGAAGTGTTCCCCACGCCATTTCCACCTTTTTTCTTTTTCTTTTTTTGGTGCAAACTCATTGGATATTTCTAGATATGCAAGATCGATCTCCTCCAATTAATTAAGATTATTTTGGTGCAAACTCATTGCATATTTAGAGAGAGTGCTGAAGAGTTGCAGAGATTTGAATCTGCTTAGATGTGTGTGTTATGATTCCATTTGTCACATGGATTACAGTTTAAACCTTTCTTCAACAAACAACGCTAATTAGGAAAAGATTTAACGACAAACCCGCTATAGACAAGTAAATGTGAACAATAAATCTACATAACATTCAATAAATTCCAATATCTTAAGTTAATGCCAAAAATCAATGGTGAGTCAGTAACTATACACGTTTAATCCTCGATTTGGGATCTCTGCAAAACAGCCAAAAGTCAGAATGGTGAGAAAGGGGCGGCGGTACAACCTTTGAAACTTAAGTCAGTAAAGTATGAAGGTGAAAATGAAAGAACTATATAAGTGAAGTAAGGGCATGAGAGTATACCTAAACCTTATCTTTGGTCAACCTTATATAGACGTGGTCTTGACTTGATTGGATGCCTGGATAAGGTAAGTATCGCTATTTTAGTGGCTATGTCATAATTAATTACAAGGATTTGTTACCTTAGGTGGTTCCCCTTGGTAAGTGATCTTTCCTTCTTTAAGAGAATGATTTGCTAGGAATTAAGAGACATTTCTGGATTTGCTATGTCATAATTATTGGAATTTATTGTCTTTAGTGAGTTTTCCTACTAGCGACTTGCCATCTACGCTAGACGCTTGTTGGGGGTTTGGGCTCATGGGCTTTTAGGTGACCCTAGTATAATGTCTCAGATTTTAAGACATAAAATATAATGTCTTAGAATAGAATTTAAGATCTAATAATGAGGTAAAAGAATAAATAAGAATATTTATGAAAATAAATATTCATTAATTAAGAAGTGTTTATAGTTTCAATTTGATAAAAGTTTAAACTGATCTTAAACTTTGGAACGTTGAAAATAGGGTCAAACGAACTTCATTTTAGTTGATTCAAAAATCAGGAAACTCTATTCGAAGTCCTTTATCTACCCTCCGAATTTCATAATTTTTGGACTCCGTTTAAGGCACGAAAATACCCACGAAAAATACTACCTCTAATTTAGACGAAAATTAATATCTAACATTAGTGAACCCGTTTTATTCTTCATGAACCTAGCCCAATCATATATGATATCCAGCCCAGCCCACAGTTCAAATGTCAATATACTCGGCCTAACTTAATCACAAAGAGACTTATTAGAATCAAAACTTCCATTAAATAGAGATAAGAGATATTATGTTAGTAATAATGAGTTTCTATCCTTTAATATAAGCCGTAAACCGATCACTTGGAAACTCCCCAACCCTTGATTGTTTAAGCCTCAAACGATCCAAGCCTTCCAAATCCTTAATTATGTGTGTGTGTTCGGCTCTTGAATAAGAAAAGAAAGGAAGAAAAAGCAAAGAAAACAAAATGAGAAGGATAGAAGAGAGGTAGAATGTTCTCGATCTAAAAGAAAAGGGAAAAGACAAAGACAAAAAAAAAAAGAATCTTGTGTGTGTGTTCGTGGGTATGGGAAAAGAAAAGATAAAAGAGGAAGAGAGCCTTCTCTCTTGGTCAACAAAAGGGAATGAAAAGTAAAAGCTAAGAAAGAAAAGGGTATAAAAGGAAATATAAAGAGAAAGAACTCTCTAGACAAAGGACCCATCTCTCCCTCTCGTAATCTCTCCATTTGGTTTTTAGGTTTTAGTACAATTCTTTTAAAGAAAACAAAGTATAAAAAGTAAAAAGAAAAAGATAAGGACAAAAAAAAAGTACTTAGAAAAGAAAAGATAAAGGAAAAAAATAAATTGAAATTTAGTCCCTTTTAATATCTCAAAATACTATTTTGAGATATTTAGTAAGTTTTAAAATAAAAGATTTGATTTATTTTACGTAATTTCTAAATTAGTAACTTTGTTTTAATATTTTATGATTTAACAATTTTATTTATTTTAAGTATTTAATATTTTAAGTTGTGTTTTAACAAGATATTTCAAGTGGCGTATTTAGATAATAAATCATGCCGTTGTGATGTCTGAGTAAAAAATAAATGTTTGACAAAAGCGTTGTTATACTGCTCGAAATTTTAAAAGTATTTTTAGACATTATTTATATTAAAAAAAATTTAAAATTTATTTAATATAAAAATAAAACATATATAACTTAAATCTATTTTGGTATGCACGAATAGAAACACTTGTTGGGATGCACGAACCTCAACTGGTGGCTGCTAACATCATTGGTAGATGACTCATACAAATACGTCTCCATGAACATGATCACGATCAAAGCTGGTGGCGTGATGTAGCTTTGCTCTTTCTGGGTTTTTCATATATACGTATGTTCTTTGCACTTAGCATTGTTGTAGCTCGTGTTTTCTAGTGCTTGCCCAATATGTTCATATTCACTGCATGCCCGTTGAGAATCTAATCCAACTCAAAAGTAATCTCATTTTCTCGTTGTTAGCATGAGTGTGAGTGTTAGAGCATTAAAGATATATCTAAAACTTTGGTTAGTACAATTTCTAAGATCTCAGTACTGTTTTACAATCAACCTTAGATGGTAGTTGTTGGGGAATAATCAATACCGAGGACATCTAGGCCCAAAGTCGAATCTAGGGACTTGATTCGAATGATCAACTCGATCATGTCACCTCGGTCATAAACCACTTCAGAGGTTACCGAGACCTTATGTGACAAAGCTCACTAGAAAGCCTCGGATTAAAGCCCGTCTCAGAGTTGAAGCACCCTAGATATTTCAAGGCAACCCAAACTCCCGAGTATCTCGGAACCTCCCAAGGAACTTCGAGAGGTCCCGGATATTTCACCCCCAGACGTGCAACCAGGGCTGCAGCACGAACCCCAAACAATCTGCATATTTAAGCCCACATCGCCACTAATTGTAGATCCCCGAAAATTTGGGACGTGCGAAGTCCTGAACCCACGTCGCCACTAACTGTAGATTCTCGGGAATTCGGGACGTGTAGGGTTATTCAACTGCATCTCAGACTTCTATAAATACCAAGGTTTTCCAGGTATAAAACATGTTTTTTTTTTTTTTTTATCTCCATAAAATTACTCTAATCAACATCTCTCGAATCTTGTGCTGACTTAAGCATCAGAGTGGGATTGTCGGCATCCTCCAATGCAGTTATTTTTTTTCAGATCCCAAGAGAAGGAAAATACAGATGAATAGCAGGGTGACATGTCATCAACTAGAAATCTGTATCAACAGCAATCAACTTTCTAAAAGCAAAATTTATTGAGAGATATTCTATGAGACTCGGAGTTGAACCATATGTAATTGAAAATTCTTTAGAATTGATGACCATGGGATGCCACCTTGGTCAACACCATTGCGTCACTCATACAACCATTAGGTTTTGGCTATATAGACTAAAGTGAGAGTTAGATAGCTAGTCAAGCGACGTGAAAAATCCCATATCTGCTACTTATAGTCAAGCCCTTCCCTACCTCTATATCTTATAAGAAGCCTTCTCTCTGATCTATGTCTTATCGTCTTTTAAAGCCTAATGATATGATTAGGGGTGCATCTGCACTTTTGGCAATGCTATTCAATTTAGGTGAAACCCCACATCCTACACTAACCAGGAGGTACGATGATCGTTGCTAGCTCTAAATTTTTAATAATTTTTCTTAGGAACTTTTTTTCTCAGAGTGATTGTGCATGATTGGATGCAAGTAAAAAAAAAAATAAAAAATTCTACTTGCTACAATGTTCGGGTTTAATACAACCTGAATTCAATCCATTGTTTCACCTGAATTCACCCTAAATTTACAAAAAAAAAAAAAAAAACCCGAACTCCAACACTTCAAGAGGTCATAATTGCATTTCAAAAGCAAAAGGTACACTTCAAGGCGTCTTAATTGCATTTCAAAAGCAAAAAATGAACTCCAACACTTCCAGATGATTGAATGACCGAAAATAATAATTATTCATATTTATTTATATAAAATAATAATTATTTCAATTATTATTTCACACTAATTTTCATAACTTCAATCATTTTACACAACTTTTTATACCTCCAATCATTTCCTACAATGGTTATCCGTGAAAAAATATTCTCATACAACTATCAACTAAACATGATTTCAAGTACAATTTAAATTCTATCAATCAACCAAACATCCTTTTTGCCTCTGAGTTTGTGCACTAAATAATTGTAACACCCCGGTCCCATATTGGGAAGATTAGTAGCCCACGTAGAGTGGGTAGTTTATAAAGATAGTCATGAGTACTAAATCCCACATTGCTTAGTTATTAGGTGAAATTGGGTTTTATAAGGAATTCTAAGGGAACTCCAAATCGACTAGACCTTTTGGGGTGATAGTGCAGATGTGACAAGCGATTTTCCTTAGGTTGTTACAAATTATATCAGAGCCACCTAGTAACGCCAGACCATGTGGTACTGGAGCGCTGCATGACATGGCCCTGATGAAGACGTCAGGAGTTTAAGAGGGGGAGTTTGTAACACCTCGGTCCCATATCGGGAGGATGAGTAGCCAGCATAGAGTGGGTGGTTTATAAAGACAATCATGAGTACTAAGTCCCATATTGCCTAGTTATTAGGTGAAATCGGGCTTTATAAGGAATTCCAAATCGACCAGTCTTTTTGGGGTTGTTAGGTTGTGATTGGCGTCATTCTGTGTTTGAACAAAATCACTTGTATGTAAAGATGCTTTATCAGGGATTCCACTATTCAGAGTGATGTCAGAAGATTCTGCACTGCTTACAAGTTAGAAGATTTTGGTTCCCTGTCAGCCGTCCGGACGACGTGTTATCCCGTCCAGACGACCATCTGTCCACTATTCCATTCATCTGGACGACGTGCCATACCGTCCGGACGCCCCGACAGATCAAGCATCATCTGTCCGGACGACGTGCTTTCCCGTCCGGACCTTCACTGTTTCGAGAAGCTACTGTTCTAGCTTCCATCCATCTGGACGTCTCAGCAGTCCGTCCGGACGCCTCAGCAACCTGTCTGGACGCCTCTCAGTGATTGATCAGCTTCAGATTCTTTCCAAGTTCAATTTAAAGGAAGATTGCTTCAACCGCCCGGACAACGTGGATTCCCGTCCGGACTCGCTCATACATAAGGCAAGAATCGCAATTCAAATATCACCGTCCGGACGAGAGTCAACCAGCTTCAGATTCTTTCCAAGTTCAATTTAAGGGAAGATTGCTTTAACCGTCCGGACGACGTGGATTCCCGTCCGGACGTGCTCATACATAAAGCAAGAATTGCAATTCAAATATCACCGTCTAGACGACAGTCAGCCTTGGTCCGGATGCGCGTTCAATAGTTAAGGAAATTGCCGATTCGACTTCAATTGTCCGGACGACTGCCTATCATGGTCCGGACGCACGCATAGCAGATATGGAAATTGCATGTTGAAGATTAGCCGTCCGGACGCGCGAAAGCCTTATATGGAAATTACTTGCAGCGGACGTGCGACCATCTGAACGACAGTGTCTCACCATCCGGACGACAGTGTCTCACCATCCGGATGTGGCTCTTAAACAGGAAAGATTTCTCAGCGAAATTTTTGAAAAAATCTGTCGCACAGTTGTCCATCCGGACGGCCCATGTCCACCGTCCGGACGGCACACGCATATATCACTGAAGTCGCCCATTCTGTACCTCAGCCTATAAATAGAGGCCCCTGGGCATTGAGAACTAAAAGAATTCGGTATTGAATTCCACAAGTGCTCAGAGAAGTTATTTTGAGAGATTGTTGAGCTGATTAAGTTTCCTCTGAAGCCATTGCAAGTGTGTTGTTGCTGCGCTACAACTGAAGTATATTTTAGGGGTTGACCCTAAGGTAAAGGATTCCATTGAAGACCCCTTTAGGTAGGAGACCTGGTTGGGAAGCGTTCGTGTTGGGTTACACGTTAGAGAGCAAGGTACGACCACTGCATCGGGAATATGTGAGTGTTACTATCTTGTATCTAGCTTTGTCTTCTGAATAGTGGATATCCTAGGTTTGGCTGCCCTGGAGTGGTTTTTCTCTTAACTGAGTTTCCACTTCGTTAACAAAAATCCTTGTGTCATTTATTTTCCGCATTGTTATTTTTGTTGACACGTTAAGCACGCACTTGCCATTTTATTAGAAGTCAATTGCATTTTTCAATTGGTATCAGAGCTTGGTACACTTTGTTGAGATTTATTTCTAAAGTGTTATTATTTTTGACTTCTATATTTTGATATGTCTCAAACTCTTAATTTTGTTCCTGCCTTTGATGGTACGAACTATGGCTATTAGAAGGCACGTATGCGTTTCTTTCTGAAATCTATTGACTGTTGGAGTATTGTTGAAACTGGTTGGACCAAACCAGAGGATGCAGCACTCGAACTAGTCCCTCAGAAAAATGCACGTCTTTCAAATGATAAAGCCCTCCATGCTCTGTGTCAAGCACTTTCTCCATCTGAATTCGCCAAAATTTCAAACTACAAATCAACCAAAGAAGCATGGCAAATTTTGGAAACAACATATCAAGGCACTAAGCTTGTTAAATCTGCCAAACTTCAAATGTTGATTTTGAAATTTGATGAAATTAAGATGTTGGAAGAAGAGACATTCGAGGAGTTTTACTCCAAGATGAGGACCTGAGAAACTCCATGGTGAGTCTTGGGAAACCTATCTCGAATGTAAAACTCATCCGAAAAATTCTAAGATCTTTGCCTGAGTGTTTCAAAATCAAGGTGACCACCATTGAAGAAAGCAAAGATCTTGAAGAGATGAAGATTGAAGAGCTTATAGGATCTCTTCAAACATATGAGCTGTCTCTGCCCCCGGTCAAGAAGTTGAAGACCATTGCCCTAAAGGCTTCCAAGAAGAAGGTAGAAGCCTCATCTAAAGATGACTCTGAGGATGAAGAAAAAGCTGTGGCTATGTTAGCCAAAAATTTCAGAAGACTGATGAAAGATGATCCGTTCAAGAAGAAGTTTTCTGAAAAAGTAAAGAAACCTCTCAGAGAAGCTGAACCTGAGGAAGAAGAGAAGAAAGATCCCAAAGGACCCCGATTTTTTGAATGCTCAGGCTTTGGGCATATCCGGGACGATTGCGGAAATCTTAAGAAGGGCAAGGGGAAGATGTATAATGTGACTCTCAGTGATGAGCCATAAGAAGAACCTTCGGAGTCTGAGAAATTTCTGGCCTTTATTGTCCCACATGCTGAAGAAGAAGACTCTTACTATTCGGAGCACAATGACAATGGGGAAGAGCTCAAGGAGGCCTACAAGACACTCTATATAGAGTATGAGAAGGTGAGGGAAGGTCGCAAGCAGCACCTCTATGATCTGAACGGTTTGCAGACTGAGAAGAGTTTATTGCTGCTCTTTATACAAGAGCTCGAGGAGAAGCTACTAGAAACTCAGCTCCTGTTAGAACGAGTTACTGATGAGAAGCTGACTCGTATGTTGTCTATCCAGAAGAGTCCAATTGACAAGACTGGTCTCGGGTATGTAGCTCCCTCTTCTGATTCTCCCTCTACTTCAAATACTGTATTTGTGAAACCTACAGTCCAAGAGTCTCCTCCAACTGCTGAAGATAAAGGGAAGGACAAGGTCAATGATGATGTTCCAGGCACTCAGAAGCCTCATTCCATCAGAAGACCTCCTATATGTCATCACTGCGGCCTAAGTGGGCATGTTCGTCCTCAGTGCTCCCTTCTCAAGGCTCAGAAAACCAAGGCCAGAAAAAAAGTACCCCGACAGGAAAATTATGGCACTAGACCTGCGGCCCAGTTTCAGACTCCATGGTATCAGGCTCCCTTTTATCAAGCACCAAGATATCAAGCTCCTTGGTCTCATGCACCACGATACTAGGCATCTCAGCACCAGCAGCCTCAGCAACGGTTTGTACCAGCCAATCACAGTAGCAAATCCTCAAACAAACTCAAGCAGTTTAGAAGGCCCTAGAAGGTGGAAGAAGATCAATACCACAGTAAGCCACCTACCTGAATGCAGAGCATGATGGAGTGGATGATGTCCTGCCAACAACCATCCTCAGAAAGGTAGACTTGGATCAAAAAGGACCGTCACCCCATGAGGGGGAACAAACGCACCTAGCAAGTTCGGGTGTTCATGCCTAGGATTTGGTTCCTAATCCTACGGCATCAGGTTTGATTGCTTATTTTGCTGTTATATTTTATATGCAATCTAGGAACCAGTGGTACTGTGTTTTGCCCCTTATATTTTGTTTGGAGATCTTTGCAGGTATTTATTAGGGAAGACAGAAAAAGCAGGTCGAGTGACTGTTTTTCTGTAATGGCATCATCAGGTTTGATTTTGCCTTGCATATGATGTCATTTCCATATTGCATGTTTGGTTTTCTTATGTTTTTTTTTTTAAAAAAAAAAACAAAAAAACAAAAAACAAAAAAAATTGGGAGAATTTGCAGGATTTTTTTTCTTTTCTCTTGGCATAACAGATAACTGCATGTATTTTCTCTTGATATCTCAATTCTTTGGGTATTGATTTACTTTGCTTAAGATATAATTGAGAGTGTTTGACTATAATTTTCCAAGTGTTTTCCTGTATATGCAAAAGTAGGATAACTTCTTTTCTCATACGATGAAAAATGTGCACTATCCACGACTCCCCTAAAAGGTACTTCTCTCCTTCTCTGACTTTGTGTTTCTAGAAATTTTGGATAAGAGAAGAGGTCCTCGATAAAATGGCCAAATTGACCACATGCTAGTTGAACCTATAACCTAAAAACTCTGGCATTCCCTCTAGATTACAACATCATAAGAATCAAGCAGTAAATCATATGAATTATGTGCTTTAATTATTCACTGCTTATGTGCTGAATTTGATTTATGCCTTGCCCTCTACGTGCAAGTAAACCATTTACTTTGTCCTTCATGGTACAAGTAAAATAATTAGGTGCTGCATCTCAGGGGGAGTGTATCAGATGAGGGTGGCTAGGCCCTAGTAAGTTATAAGGTTTGACTTTTGACTAATCTATCATTAATTTTCACTATTTTCTAGAAAATCTGGTTACTATCTGTCATGTCATTGAAAGTCATACCTTGTGGGTTAAGTCTTCACACACACACGCATTGCATGAGTTGAGTTGACTATTTGAATTTTCTACGTCCAGGAAAATATTTGTGCTGATTAAAATCTCAACTCTCTTTTATATCTCTGCTTAGTTTTGAGATGCTCTCGGATTATGTTATCAATGGTTTATACATGCGAGTTCTGAAACTGACTTGGAAAAAAATTGATTTCTGTAAATTTTCCTCAGTTTTCTGATGTTTCAGTGTGGAGCGTCCGGACGGTAGTTTCTTGGCGTCCGGACGGGGATGGAGCTTAGACGTCCGGACGGGAGTTGTTTAATGTTCGGACGCGCGCGGCCAGCATCGGGCGGACGATTAAGATTAATCGTCCGGACGCGCGTGACCAGTCTGCTCATTTTCGAGGCAGCACACGTCTGGACGGCATTAATACACTGTCCGGACGGGGACCCCACAAGTGCTACATATACCTCTGCTCGCCTCTTTTCTTCCTACCCCACCAAATCCTTCTTTTTGGCAACTTGTGAGTAAAGTGAGCCTTTGGATTTTTCTTACTCCTTTTTGTCTTTTTACATCTCTCTCACATTCCAGGTATTCTTCCAGTCTTTCTCTTTTCAGTTTATTTATTTTTAAACTGGTAGAATTTTTGGGAATGTTTTGAGATTATGAGATGCATATATCTGCCATGTTGGGATTATTTGGGATGATGTTTTTAGAACTTAATTGTGATATTCTCTGTCTTTATTTTTATAAAAGTCTATTTACTGCTGTTATTCTGCCCAATTTTTATCATGACCTAACAAGCACATTTTTGGACTATTCCTGGCAAAATCTTGTTGGTCTTTTTGTGCAGAATCATGTTTGCCATCAGTTCCCAGTGCATGGTTCGCCAGAGGACAGAAGAAGAGAGAAGCGCCCTACAGACCAAAATCATGGATCGTACAGTCATTGCGAAGCGCAATGTGGTTCGATCTGACATCATGGTGCCTCCGCTTGATAGTATTTATGAGACTATTCAGACTTACCACTGGGGATACCTCTACACCTATGCCTGAATTGTTCTCACCAGGCTGGTCAGACTCTTCTATGCCAACCTGGAGGTGGCACAGGACGATGAGCGTGGATTGGTATTGCAGTCCACTGTTGACGGACATCTCATCACTGTTGATCCTCAGATCATCGGTCACTTCATTGGGGTACCAGTCCTCGATTTGGCCGACAGTCCTTATAATGAGGTGGTGCTTCCTCCCTCTCTGGACGATCTCCGAGAGTTCTTCCATGCAGTTCCACAGGGAGAAGAGCGTGCTACCTCCATCCGGATCGGCTCATTGTCTCCTTCTCATCGCTTGCTGGCCAAGATAGTACAACACAAGCTATGGCCAGTTGTCAGGCGCAGTGACTTGATTCTGAAGAAGGCGCAATTTGTTTATGCCATCCACCTCCGCTTGCCTTTTTGTCTGTGCAAGCATATTATGAGTGTCATGCTGGAGGCTCGTGATGAGGGTAATACCGGTCTCCCTTTTGGCTGCCTGCTCACTCAGATCATTCTTCAGTCAGGCATCAACATAACTGGAGAACCGAAGTGAAGATTCAGCAGCCCATCAGCAAGCAGACTTTGATGAAGTCTAATGCACAGCTGCGGAGAGATGACTCCGATGATGAGATGCCCATTCCTGCTGCCATGCCAGTCGGTTTTCCAGATATGGATTCATCCTCTCAGACAGTCCGGCCTTCAGAGCCGGAGATCAATTTTTCACAGATCATGGAGGCCTTGGCTGCTATTCAAGGAGGCATGAGCACCATGCAGCAGTCCATCACTTCTATACAGCAGGAGGTGCATTTGATAAACAAGCGGGTAGAGCAGAATCAGTTGGATCTCCAGTAGTGCCTCAAGTACCATCATCCTGGCAGTAGTAATGATGATGAGGATGCACCCATGGCAGCGGATGATTAAGTTTCTCGGCTGTAATTTGTTTTTGGTAGCTATTTTTTTTTTCGGTTTTCTTTTGTGACATTTGTGTTATATTTAGCTACTTTTAAAACTGTTGAACTAATATTACTCTGCTTCCCGGGTCCTTCTGAGACCGTTAGGGGGAGTAATTTTTATTACAGTTGGGTGTTTTATTACTCTGTTTTACCCTTTGTCCCTTTGTGACAAAAAGGGGGAGTAATTTTTATCTTTGGACCGGGAATGTATTTCCAAACCGGTCAAGTGATTTTTGTCCCAGAATGGCCAAATGGGGAGTTTGTTAGGTTGTGATTGGCCTCATTCTGTGTTTAGACAAAATCACTTGTTTGTAAAGATGCTTTATCATGGATTCCACTATTCAGAGTGATGTCAGAAGATTCTGCACTGCTTACAAGTTAAAACATTTCGATTCCCTGTCAGCCGTCCGGACGACGTGTCATCCTGTCCGGACGACCATCTGTCCACTATTCCATCCGTCCGAACGACTTGCCAAACCGTCTGGACGCCCCGACAGATCAAGCATCATCTGTCCGGACGACGTGCTTTCCCGTTCGGACCTTCACTGTTTCGAGAAGCTACTTTTCCAGCTTGCATCCGTCCGGACGTCTCAGCATCCTGTCCAGACGCCTCTCAGTGATCGATCAGCTTCAGATTCTTTCCTAGTTCAATTTAAGGGAAGATTGCTTCAACCGTCCGGACGACGTGGATTCCCGTCCGGACGCGCTCATACATAAGGCAAGAATCGCAATTCAAATATCATCGTCTGGACCACAGTCAGCCTTGGTCCGGATGCGCGTTCAACAGTTAAGGAAATTGCCGATTCGACTTCAACCGTCTGGACAACTACCTATCATGATCCGGACTTGCTCATAGCAAATATGGAAATTGCGTGTTGAAGATTAGCCGTCCGGATGCTCATCCCCCATGGTCCGGACGCGCAAAAGCCTTATATGGAAATTACTTGCAGCGGATGTGCGACCGTCCGGACGACAGTGTCTCACCGTCCGGACGTGGCTCTTAAACAGGAAAGATTTCTTAGCGAAATTTTTGGAAAAATCTGTCGCACAGTTGTCTGTCCGGACGGCCCATGTCCACCGTCTGGACGGCACCTGCATATATCAGTGAAGTCGCCCATTCTATACCTCAGCCTATAATAGAGGCCCCTAGGCATTGAGAACTGAAAGAATTCGGTATTGAATTCCACAAGTGCTTAGAGAAATTATTTTGAGAGATTGTTGAGCTTATTAAGTTTCCTCTGAAGCCATTGCAAGGGTGCTGTTCCTGCGCTACGACTGAAGTCTATCTTAGGGGTTGGCCCTAAGGTAAAGGATTCCATTGAAGACCCCTTCAAGTAGGAGACCTGGTTGGGAAGCGTTCGTGTTGGGTTACATGTTAGAGAGCAAGGTACGATCACTGCATCAGGTATATGTGAGTGTTACTATCTTGTATCTAGCTTTGTCTTCTGAATAGTGGATATTCTGGGTTTGGCTGCCCTGGAGTGGTTTTTCTCTTAACTGAGTTTCTATTTCGTTAACAAAAATCCTTGTGTCATTTATTTTTCGCATTGTTATTTTTGTTGACACGTTAAGCACACACTTGCCATTTTATTAGAAGTCAATTGTATTTTTCAGGGGTGATAGCGCAGATATGACTAGCACTTTTCCTTAGGTCGTTACAATAATAGTTGAATTCTAATTTTAAAAAATTGAACATCCAAACGTACCATTAAGTCATTATGTATTGTTTTTTTATATTTTTGTTGCTATTCATCTAATTATATTAATGAAAGCAGAAACCTTAGATTGTACGAGCTTCATATTGTTACTTGATAAAGCTTATTAGTTATTGTTAACCATCATATATATATATATTAAGATTCTCACTGCAAATTAGGCCCCTACAATGCACAAGGATAGATAATTATTAGTACAAATATCACCCTTTTTTTTTTCTTTTTTCTTTTAAAGATAATTTTAGTGATATTATGTATGACTATTTAACAATTATTACTTTAAATATTATTGAGATGTTTCATAACTAATGAATTTCTCAAGTATTTTTAATCTGCTATTTTGTAGTGCACCCCTCTTCTTCTCTCCTTGTACTTGCTTAATGGAGTTTTTAATGGATCAATTTGTGGCCATGTAGATGAATATGATATAATGGAATAAAATACCACCACTGAAGGAGTGAACAATAAATCTTGCTGCTTAGTTTTTCCCATTTTCTATACTGTGTTTTTAGTGGCTGTGTGACGTCCCACATCATTTGGATATGAGAATGGGATGTGCTCATATGTATATTTGCATCCTTCTTGACACAACATGTGGGCACTCGCTAGGACCCCAAGAATGAGATGATCCCAAGAGGGTCGCCAGCGGAGACGCTGGGTCCCAAGAAAGGGTTATTGTGACGTCTCACATCGTCTGGAAATGAGAATGTGGATGTGCTATTATGTATATTTGCACCCTTCTAGACACAACGCGTTTTAAAGTCGTGATGGTCATGAATCTATCAGAACTCCGCAGTTAAGCATACTTCTATGAGAGTAGAACCAGGATGGGTAACCTTCTGATCAGTCTGGTTCAAATGAGCCAAAAGTGGACAGTATTTTGTCATTTGGGGTGGGTCGTTGTTGTGAGTTTTAAATGTACTTGCAAGTGTACGAATCGTTTACAATATAGTGTATGCAAGTGCGAGATCAAATCCATAGGGAAATGGTAAAAAATCAGGTTCTTGCTTAACTAATCTCGTTTGAACATAGTTCCAAAGTGTTGAGGTTTAAACATGCAAAATAACAACTAGGTTAAAGATGATGATACAAAATATGTAAAAAAGAACTACGGCTAAAGAATCCACCAAACCAAGTCCAACAACACACACTCTTGTTTTCCATTAAAACACCCCAAGAACATTTGAGCTTTGCATTATTAATCAAGTACTTAAGCACATGTGTTAGAACTATTTAATGAATCCAACTTAGATCACAAAGAGTACCCATTTGAAATCAAATCATCCATTACACCTATTCAAGGAACAAATCACAATGGATACCCTCTCTCAAATCAACAACTCTATGTACCCATTGGTTGCAACACATTAAAAGCCCTTCCACTTCAATAAACACACATTCACTCTAAGGCATAAGTAACAAAGAGAATGAAACTTGAATCACATATTAATAAAAGTTGGAATGTACAAGTAGCATAACAATAATGTGAGTGTTATCAATGGTGAGGCTTCATCCTCAACCTTAGTTGAGGGTTTTAGCCTACTATGACTAAAAACACCACAAAAACTTGAAGAAGACTTAAAGAAAAGAGCCACAAAATGTAAAGAGTTTCTGAAACTAAGCTATTACAGAAGATAAAATGGCCTAAACCTACTGCCCAATTCGCTGGTTTACAAAAGGGAGAATGTTATGGCTTTATAGAGGAGCATTAGGGTCTGAATTCCATGTAGAAAGACTCCTCTACCCCCCTTTAGGGTTCCTCTCTTGCAAGAGACAACCAAAAACACGAAACCAGGGCGTTCTGCTGCGAAAATCAGAGGGAGAAGTGCTTTTGTGAAATGAAATGGTCTGATGGGAGTTCTAGTGCAAGTCTGCATTTTTGCCAGTTTTGCAGGGTGCCTTCGAGCACAACAGGCCTGCGCTTGAGCTCACTCAGGCTTGAAAGACTTCTTTGCGCGCATCCTAGTGCTCTGATGGCTGCTGAAGGGCAGGTGCACTCGAGCCCAGTAGGGCTGTGCTCGAGCTCATGTGGCTAAAAGGCTCTTTGAACGGTGCGTTGTTGAGGGCTGATGGCATGCTATGGGTGCGTGCGCTCGAGCCCATTGCCTTAGTGCAATTTTGCCTCAAAACCTCCATTTTTCACTTAATGACCTGCAAAATGCTAAAACATCAAAATTACAAATTACATCAGAAAATAACAAAGCTAAAGGCCTAACAAGTGTGAATTAAAGAGTTCAAATATACAATATTTGGCACTCATCAAATACTCTCAAACTTACATTTTGCTAGTCCCTTAGCAAAACAAAATGAAAAACATCAAAGCATGAAACACAAATCCTCTTTCGTGGGAGAGACGATTGCATTTAGCATATGCAACAAGCCTTTTAAACCCCTAGGACTCCCTAGTGGACGAGTGAAGTCTCGTGAGGGTTTGCCAGAAATGATACCCACAAACATTGCAGTGTTATATTTCTTCAATTAAGCAAAAAAAAAAAAAAAAATCCCCACACAAACATATGGTTTATACATCATGAGCATGTTTAACAACATAAACATCGCATCATTGGGACATAAAAAATCGATAAACTCATAGTTAGAATAATGAGACAGCACATGTTTAAATAAGTGTAAGGTGTGATTATCATAAACTCATGAGGCTTCAACTATTCTCAAAGCATGTGTACCCAAAGACTCAAAAGAATTCTATCAGATGAAAATAACCAAGGCTTGAATCAAAATATGTAATATTTTTTTCTCTCTACTTTTATATATATATATATATATATATATATATATATATATATATATATATATATATATATATATATATATTGTGTAAGTTGTGCAATGCTTGACTCCCTTAAGCTTTCTAATTGACCTGTGTAACGAGTGTTAGGCCAGTGACTCCCAAACCAGATTATTTTAGGGCACTAGATGTAGAAACATCCTTAAGGGCTTAATTACTCAAGTCAAAAAGGGTATGAAGTCAAACTAGCCATACAATCATCCAACCTGAAATTCACATCTTTTTACATGAACGCTCAATGCTTAGTGAGGCAAGAGGCTTGGTTACTCAATGAAAACTCAAATTGATGATATTATTCTATATATATTTCTTTCTTCTTCTTTTTTCTTTTTTCTTTTTTCTTTTTTCTTTTTTCTTTTTTTAATTTGTTAAGCCAAAGCTTCATCAACAAGTCATCCAACAAATCTCAAGAAACACATACTCAAATCAAATTTCATGCCTCACAGATCCTAAGCTAATGTGCTTGTGATAAACAATTCAAACACGTAAAGTCTCAGTAATCCAATAGCTAAGTCAAAAGATTTTAGATTTTTAATGGCATGCAATGTTCAACATGTTAAACAACCAATGATATGCAAACCATAGTAAGATGTAAACATGCTTAATCAACAACAACAAAGTTTTTTTTTAAAAAAATATATATATACACAAAAGCACTAAAAACAACAAAAATAACAGATAGAAATGTCTACCCCACCCCTAAACTTAAATGACACATTGTCCCTAATGTGACCAAAAATACAATACCGATAGAGCGATGCAAGTTGGGCACAACGTAGGACCAAGTGCTCTACCATCGGCCAAATGAATGGGCGTAAAAAATAATCCTTCCTCATGGCAGCATTTACTTTGTGGTAGTCTATCCAGGCTCTCTATATACGAGTAGGCACAAACTCGTCATTCGTGGTCTTCACTCTCAGCAATCCGGCCGGCATGACATGAATTGGGCTCACTCATTTGCTATCAAAGATTGGATGGATGATTACTTCTACTTTTTCAACTTCTTGAATAGTCGGGTTAAGCCTTCTCTATGGCTCAGTATCCTCAATAGTCCAGCCAATAGCTTCCTTGTGTTCTCTTAAAACTACCAATACATTCTCCTCTTGAACACCAATCAAATCTAAAGCTATACTCACAGGCAAACAATCTGCTGGACCCAAGAACTCATACTCGAGATTGTCTGGTCTAGGCTTTGGTTCCTTCTTGGTGGGTTCATATACTGTCATGTCCTCCTTCTCACTGCTCACCAGAGTAGCAGACTCCAAAATGGTATCAGCTTGCTCAAGTAGCTTATCTAAATCCAAATCCTCTCCGAATTGAGCAAGGCATGCCTCTAGGGGGTCCTCTAAACTTGATGTTTCTATAGCTTCTTCAATGATTTCCTCAATCAAGCAGGCACTTCTAATCTCATCACAATCCCTCGGCTTCTTGCTAATGTCAAAAATTTCCAACTCCACCGTCATGTTGCCGAAAGAAATCTTCATCACCCCAATTCTACAGTTGATCAGGGCGTTAGTCGTAGCTAAGAATGGTTGCTCTAAGATCACTGGTATATGAACTCCTATATTCTGCACTGGCTCGGTATCAAGGACAACAAAATCCACGGGGAAACAAAACTTGTCTACTTTTACCAATACATCCTCAATGATTCCCCGAGGTTTCTTCACCGACCTGTCAGCCAACTGAATTGTCATGGGTGTAGGCTTCAATTCTCCTAACCCCAATTGCAGATAAACTGAATAGGGTAGGAGATTTACACTAGCTCCAAGATCTAATAAAGCCCTCTCAATTCGGCTAACTCCTATCATGCAAGAGATAGTAGGACACCTAGGATCCTTGTACTTGAGGGGCAGCTTTTATTGGAGGATTGAGCTGACTTGCTCGATCAAACAGACTCTCTTTGGGACATTGGTTTTTTTCTTAACTTTAATCAAGTCCTTCAAGAACTTGGCATACGATGGCACTTGCTGGATAGCATCCAAGAATGGAATGTTGATCTGAACCTGCTTGAAGACCTCCATGATGTCCTCAAATTTCCCTTCCTTCTTAGGCTCTAGTAATCTGTCTGGGTAAGGCGCCTTCGGTACAAATGACCTAGGAGGAATATCAATAGGGGGAGTGGCTGTAGATGGCTCCACATCTCTCTTCTTTGTGCTGCCACTTCCTTGCTCTTCTTGTTTAGCAGGGTTATCATCTGGAAGAACCACTTAAATGTCCACTAGTCTCCCAGACCTCAGTGCGACAACAGCTTGCACATGCTCCTGGACGTGCACAGCATTTGATGAACTTCCCCCATGGAACTGCAACTTTGGATTGGGCACAAGCTGACTAGGGAGATTTCCCTTCTCTCTCTCACCCATATGGTTAGCCATTTGACCCATCTAAACCTCTAGTTTGGCAATCACCTGGGTGTTCAATATGGTGGCATTCTTCACTTCACTAATAGATTGACTTGCAATCTGCATGAAGGCCTTGAGAGTTTCCTCCAGAGTGGGTTGTGAAGAAAAGGTTGGCCCTTGAGTGGGTGCTTGATATGCCAGTGCTAGCCATATTGGACGATCCTAATGATGAACCGGTTGATGAAATCCAGGGGGGTATTGATTATGGGTTTGATGAGGGGCCCCCCCTTGATTCATTTGTTGGTTCTGCTTCCAAAACAAATTAGGGTGGTTTCGCCACCTAGGATTGTAAGTCTCAGAAAATGGTCAATTGGATTGCTTCCTATAGTCGTTGAAAGCGTTCACTTGTTCCATTGGTGACTTGACAAAGGTCGGCAAAGATGGACAAGTTTGTGCTAAGTGCATGGGACTAGCACAAATGGAACAACAATTAACATGGAAAGGGTTCGCAGCATTGATGGACTTGCTTACGACGAAAGCATCGACCTTCTTTGTGAGGGCATCTATTTTCATCTTCAACTCAACATCTTCCTTCACCTCATAGATGCCTCCTTTTTCTGGATGCGAGCAGCCTTATCTCGACAGCTTGAAAAATTCCACTGCTGGGAATTGTCAGACAACTAATCTAAGGTCCTATATGCTTCCTCTCCTGTCAAACTCATAAATGTCCTTCCATTCATTGACTCGATCATACTACGGTTGGATTGAGTCAATCATTGGTAGAAGAATTGCAAGAGTCTCCGCTTCTCATATCCATGTGGAGGGCACTTGACCAGCATATCTTGATATCTCTCCCAACTCTCAGAAAATTTTTTCATCCTCTTTTTGAGTAAACGAACTTATTTCCTTCCTACACTCATTCACTTTTGACATTGGAAAAAATTTATTATAAAACTTGTTAAGCAAGTTTTTCCAAGATGTGATAGACCCAGGTATGTTTGAATCCAACCATGCCTTGGCTCTATCGTGAAGTGAGAAAGGAAAAAGTATAAGGTGCACAGACTCCTTAGAAAAGTTTTGAAATTTGAAAGTTGCACAAATGTCTTTGAATTTCTTCATATGGCTATAAAGATTCTCAAGGTCTAAGCCATGGAATGTAGGTAGGAGCTGGATGACATGAGGCTTTAGGTCAAAATGGGTGGCATTGGCCGATGGCAAAACTATACACGAAGGAGAGTTTGTTGCAACCGGTGCGAACAAATCCCTAAGTGATCTAGTGTGGTCTACATTTTCTCCCCTATGACGCTCATTCTCACCTGCATGCATGTTATCTCTCTTCTCAACAGAGTTTCTAAGCCTTCTCCTAAGAGTCCTCTCTATTTCGAGATCTAAAGATGTCAAGTCTAGGTTCAAGGATCTCCTACCAAGCATACACCAAAAATCCACAAAACTTTAACCAAACTAAAAGAAATAAAATAAACAATAAAATAATGTGAAACAGTAACAAAATAAACTAAACAGAAAATAAAAAGAAAATTTTTCCGTATCTGCTTCTAGTCTGTTGAAGCTGCAAACGTGCGCTCGAGTGTGGTCGAGCGTGCTGGCCGTGGCATGGTGCGTTCGAGCTCACCAAGGGTGCACTCGAGCTGAGTTATAGAAACTCTCGGTTCTGCAGAAAATGTAGAAACAGAACATAAACAATATATATATATATATATATATCTGTTAGTAAACATAAAACAAAATAAAACTAACAGAAAATGAAAATCTACCTAATTAGTAGAAAAACAAAATCAATCAAACAAAAGCCAATTTTTGAACCAATTTCCCCTGCAACGGCGCCAAAAACTTGTTGTGAGTTTTAAATATACTCACAAGCGCATGAATTATTTGCAATATAGTGTATGCGAGTGCGAGATCAAATCCACAGGGAAATGGTTAAAAATCAGGTTCTTGCTTAACTAATCTCATTTTAACCTAGTTCCAAAGTGTTGAGATCTAAATATGCAAAATAACAACTAAGTTAAAGATGATGATACAAAATATGTAAAAAATAACTAAGGCTAAAGAATCCACCAAACCAAATCCAACAATACACACTCTTGTTTTCCATTCAAACACCCCAAGAACATTTGAGCTTTGCATTGTTAATCAAGTACTTAAGCACGTGTGTTAGAACTATTTAATGAATCCAACTTAGATCACAAAGAGTACTCATTTGAAATCATCATTCATTGTACTCATTCAAAGAACAAATCACAATGGATACCCTCTCTCAAATCGACAACTCTATGTGCCCATTGGTTGCAACACATTAGAAGCCCTTCCACTTCAATAAACACATATTCACTTTAAGGCATAAGCAATAAAGAGAATGAAACTTGAATAACATATCAATAAAAGTTAGAATGTACAAGTAGCATAACAAGAGTGTGTGTGTTATCAATGGTGAGGCTTCATCCTCAACCTTAGTTAAGGGTTTTAGCCTACCATAACAAAAAACACCACAAAAACTTGAAGAAATAACATGAACTTGAAGAAAACTTAAAGAAAAGAGCCACAAAATGTAAAGAGTTTTTGAAACTAAGCTATTACAAAAGAGAAAATGGACTAAACCTACTACCCAATTCGTTGGTTTACAAAGGGGAGAATGCTATGGCTTTATAAAGAAGCATTAAGGTTTGAAGGCCATGTAGAAAGACTCATCTACCCTCCTCTAGGGCTCCTCTCTTGCAAGAGACAACCAAAAACATGAAACCAGCGTGCTTTGCTGCGAAAATCAGAGGGAGAAGTGCTTTTGTGAAAAGAAATGGTCTGATTGGAATTCTGGTACAAGTCTACATTTTTGCCAGTTCTGTAGGGTGCGCTCGAGCACAACAGGCCTGCGCTTGAGCTCACTCAGGCTTGAAAGACTTCCTTGCGCGCATCCTAGTGCTCTAATGGCTGCTGAAGGGTAGGTGTGCTCGAGCCCAAAAAGTCTGTGCTTGAGCTCATGTGGCTGAAAGGCTCTTTGAACGGTGCATTGTTGAGGGTTGATGGCATGCTATGGGTGCGTGCGCTCGATCCCCGAGCCCATTGCCTTAGAATCTGAATTTCCAGCCTTTGTACAATTTTGCCTCAAAACCTTCATTTTTCACTTTATTGACCTGTAAAATGCTAAAACACCAAAACTACAAAATACATCAGAAAATAACAAAGCTAAAGGCCTAACAAGTGTGAATTAAAGAATTCAAATATACAATATTTGGCACTCATCAGTCGTTACAGACTATAAGCTAAATTATCTTTTGTTAACATGTTTGTTGTGAGTTTAAAATACTCACAAACGTACAAATCATTTGCAATATAGTGTATGTGCAAGTGCGAGGTCGAATCCACAGGGAATTGTGTTGTAAAAATTAATTTCTATTTAAACTAATTCTATTTTAACCTAGTTTTAATTTTGGGGTTTTAAAATAATAAACTAAATAAAACTGAATTAAAAAAATTAAAAATAAAATAAAAGCACTAAAGTTTTCAGAATCCACCTCGCCAAATCAAAGCACATATGATGTTTGTTCATACATGCGAATTGCAATAAAATCCTATACATGTTCTAATTTTCATAAAATTACCTATTGAAATATTTAATGAATCCATTATTTCTACAAATCACAATAAATATCCAATTTAATTCAAAAACATCTAATGTATCTGTTTGATTAACAAATCACAATGGATATGCAAATTAAATCAAAAAAATTCAATGTATCCGTTGGATAAAACACATTGAATATCCAACGTTTGCACATATATTAATCGAAAAAATCAATTAAAAAAGTATGTTTTAATCCTTTAATTGAATTGAAATGAACATACATTCGGATTATACGAACAAAACATGAAAATACAAATCTAAATAATGGCGAGGTTTTATCTTCAACCTTAGTTGAAGTTTTAGCCTTTCATGACTAAAAATAACATGCTAAACTTTATTAAAAACTAAGAGTCTTACAAAGAACAAAAGAAAACAAACAAAGAAGAAAACTCTCGGTTGGAGGCTGCAGGCTTACGCCTCTCCACACGCACTCTACTTTTTTTATAAATGAAAAGCTCCCTTTTTATATGGTGTTGTTAGGGTTAGAAATAAAAGACCAAAAATGACGCATCTAACTTCACTTCCCTCTTTTCACACTTTTCTTTTCTTTTATTTGGTCCCACCCACGTTGGCTTTTTTCAATTTTTTTTTCTTCTTCTTCTTTCATTTCTTTTTGGTCTTCTACAAAATAGCTTATTCATTTTTATTTTCTTTTCTTTCGGAATTTGCTCGAGCATCTTGGGCAGAGATGTGCTCGAGCCAACATATCAGAATGTACTTGTTTTCCCGTTTCTTTGCAATTCCACATAAAAATCGTTATTTTCTCTCAATGACATGCAAAACACCAAAACTAACAAAATATCAAAAAATAACAAAACTAAAGATTTAGCACATGCAAATTAAGGGGTCCAAATATACAATATTTGGCACTCATCAATGTTCCTTAAATATCTTTGGCGGTAGCCCTTTTGTTAATGGATTTGCAATCATGAGCTCTGTATTAATATGTTCTATAGACACTCGTTGTTTCTGAACTTCCTCCTTAACGACAAATTGTTTAAGCTCCATATGGTTAGCACCAATAGAATATCTGTCGTTCTTGGAGAAAAACACAGCTGCAAAATTATCACAATAAATTCTCAGCGGCTTGGCAATAGTATTGACAATCTCAACTCCTAAAATAAAGTTCTGCAACCATAAACCATGAACTATGGCCTCAAAGCATGCCACAAATTCAGCTTCCATTGTGGATGCAGCAATGATGGTTCGTTTTACACTTTTCTATTAGATTATTCATCCAACTAACAAAAATAGATAACTAAGAGTTGATTTTTCTACTATCAACACATCCGGAAATGTCTAAATTGGATTAGCCAATCACCTCCAAATGATCAGGTCTCTTAAAAGTGAGCATGTAATATTTGTTCCTTGCAAGTACCTCATCACTTTCTTTGCAACTTTCCAATGATCCATTCTAGGATTGCTTTTGTATCTGCCCAGCATACCAACTACAAAACTGATGTATGGTGATGTGTGTTTTAAATAGTACTCGCAAGTGCACGAATCGTTTTGCAATATAGTGTTATGCAAGTGCGAGGTCAATCCCACAGGGAAATGGTCAAATATTAGTGTCTTGCTTGATTAACCCCATTTTAACCTAGTTCCAAAGGTTTGAGAAATGATTGAAGAACAAAAGACTAATGGAAAGAGATGTAATGAAATATGCAAATTAAAAGGAACTAAGGTTGAGGAATCCACCAAACCAAATCCTACAACTCACACTCTTGGTTTCCACTTGAACACCCAAAGAACATTAAGCTTAGGGTGTTATTCAAGTCTCTTAACCATAAACCCAAGAACCATTAAATGAATCCAACACATTGACAAATCACAAAGAGTACCGATCGAAATCAAAACATCCAATGTATCATTCAATCACAATGGATATCATCATTCAAACCGATAAAACAATGTATTAGTCGGTTGAAACACATAAAATGTCCTCTATCCACCACTAACCACATTCATTGCAAAAGATAAAGCTTTAAATGAATGGAACTTGAACAACTAATATGATATATCATTAAATGTGCAAGTGGTACAGCAAGATTGTGAGTGTCATCAATGGAAAGGTTTCATCCTCAACCCTAGTTGAGGTTACTAGCCTTCCATGACTAAGAACACCACAAGAAAATGATGAACAACCATGGAAATAAAAAAAAAAAAAAAAAAAAAAAAAAAAGCTTTACAAAGAGAAAGTATCTGAAAATAAACTACTGAATTACACTACAAGAAGCACGAAATTAAACCTATCTACAGAGTTTCTGCTCTATTCTTTCCTCTCCTATTCTCTCTACTACTCTCTCTTTCAACAAGGGGGTGGCCATGGCTTTTATAGAAGAAACCTTAGGGCAAGAAATGACTCTTCTACCCTCCTCTAGGGTTCCTCTGCAGCTAGAGACAACCACAAACACGAAACCAGCGTGTTCTGCAGCGGAAATCAGAGGGAGGACTGCTTTTTGGCTTCTGATTGGGCGTTCTGGCGCGCTCTGCAAAAGCAGTTTCTGGGAAATTTCGATCGATCGACTTTTATTTCGATCGATCGACTTGTCAGGGTCTCCGAATTTCCAGCTATTTCTTTATGAAATTTGTCATTCCTCTCTTATTGTCCTACAGAAACAGAAAACACAAAAACTAACCAAAATATTAGAAAATAACAAGGCTAAAGGTCTAACTAGTGCAAATCAAGGGGTCCAAATACACAATATTTGGCACTCATCAAATACCCCCAAACTTACATTTTGCTAGTCCCTTAGCAAAAACAAAATGAAAAACAAAATCAAAGCATGAAACATAAGTCCTCTTTTGTGGGAGAAACGATTGCATTTAGCATATGCAACAAGCCTTTTAAACCCCTAGGACTCCCTAGTGGACGAGTGAAGTCTCGTGAGGGTTTGCCAGAAATGGTACCCACAAACACTAAAATGCCGTATTATCAATTGAGCGAAAAATCATCATTCAAACACATGGTTCACACATCATGAGCATGTTTATCAAAATGAATATCACATTATCATGTTATCAAAAATCGATCAACTCATAGATGGAAAATTGAGACAACACATGTTCAAAAGTGTAAGGTGTGAATAACATAGAGTCATGGTGTTTCGGTTTTCCTCAAAGCACATATATCCAAAAATTCGCAGGACTTCCGTCAAATAACCAAGGCTTATCTTACATTTATTATCATTTATTATTATTTTGTGTCGGCTGTGCAATGTTTGACTCCGTTAAGCTTTCTAATTGACCCATGTAACGAGTGTTGGGCCAGTGACTCCCAAACCAGATGGTCTTAGGGCACTAGATGTAAAAACATCCCTAAGGGATTAATTACTCAAGTCAAAAAGGCTACGAAGTCAAACTAGCCAAACAATCATCCAAGCTGAAATTCTCATCTTTTTACGCGAACACCCAATGCTTAATGAGGCAAGGGGCCCGATTACTCAATGAGAAGTCAAATTGGTGATATTATTCTAAGCATTTTATATATATATATATCAATAAGTCAAGGTTTCATCAACAAGTCATCCTACAAATCTCAAGACACATAAATTTTAATTCAAATCTCATACCCCACAGAAACAAATGCTAATGTGCTTGTGATGAACAGTTTAAACATGTCAAGTCTCTTTAATCCAAAGATGAGTCAAAAGATCTCAGATTTTAATGATATGCAAAATTCAACATTTTAAACAAACCAATGAGATGCAAACCATAGTAAGATGTAACCATGCTCAACTAACAATAAAGCATTTTTTTATTTTATTTTTTTTTTTTTTTTGTGAATGAGTATTAACAAGGCAACAAAACAAGAATTAAATGAAAACAGACAGAAATGTCTACCCCACCCCCAAACTAGAATAACACATTGTCCCCAATGTGGCTAGAGATACAATACCGAAGGGTGATGCAAGTTGGGCACACTGTAAGAGAAGCGCTCCCCCAAACTTGAATGGCAGACACTGTCCTGAAAATCACAACTAAAACACAAGAAAATCAAATGATAGGAAAAAAATGATGAGGGTTGCCTCCCACAAGCGCTAAGTTTTCAGTCTTCAGCTAGACTTTCCATTCTGACGACAATCACTCCAAGTAACTCGGGTCCTCTAAAAGGGTCGTCTCAACCTCCGAGCTCTGTAACTCCAAAAATGGCTTCAGTCGTTGCCCGTTCACCTTGAACGTGCTGCCATTTTTTGGATCCTCAATCTCAATGGCCCCATAAGAAAACACTGATCAAACTATGAAAGGGCCTATCCATCGAGATCGGAGCTTCCCTGGGAACAGATGCAGACGTGAATTGTAAAGAAGGACTTTCTGACCATGCTCAAAAGATCGTCTCAATATGTTCTGGTCGTGAGCCTTCTTCATCCGTGCTTTGTATATCCTAGCACAGTCATAGGCATCGTTCCTCAGCTCTTCCAATTCATTGAGTTGGAGCTTCCTTTGTGAGCCAGCCTTTGTGAGATCAAAATTCAACTGCTTAATGGCCCAGTAGGCTCTGTGCTCCAACTCCACAGGTAGATGACATGCTTTCCCGTACACGATACGATAAGGTGACATGCCAATCGGTGTCTTGAACGCTGTCTGGTATGCCCATAATGCATCGTTCAACCGGAGAGACCAATCTTTCCTTGACGGGTTCACCGTCTTCTCCAAAATCCTCTTGATCTCTCTGTTTGAAACCTCCACTTGTCCACTCGTCTGAGGGTGATAGGGAGTGGCAACCTTGTGCGTAATGCAATATTTCTTCATCAGCTGTTCAAAGACCCGGTTGCAGAAGTGCTTTCCTCCATCACTAATAATTGCTCGAGGAGTACCAAAACGAGCAAATATAGTGTCTTTTAAAAACTGGACCACAACTCTGTGGTCGTTGGTCTTGCAAGCAACTGCCTCTACCCATTTGGACACGTAGTCCACAGCAACCAAAATGTACAGATAGCCGAAGGAGTTTGGGAAAGGTCCCATGAAATCAATGCCCCATACATCGAAAATTTCAACAATAAGAATCGGGTTGAGGGGCATCATATTTCGACGTGAAATACTCCCTAGCTTCTGACAGCGCTCGCATGAAACACAATAAGTGTGAGCGTCTTGAAAGATGGTAGGCCAGTAAAATCCGCACTGCAAAATCTTTGCAGCGGTCTTCTTCGCACTGAAGTGGCCTCCACAGGCATGATCATGACAGAAGGAGATGACGCTGGATTGGTCAGGCTCGGGAATGCATCTCCTAATGATCTGATCGGGACAATACTTGAACAAGTAAGGATCGTCCCAGAAAAAATTCTTCACCATGGACATAAATTTAGACTTATCTTGCCGTCCCCAATGCAAAGGCATTTGACCGGTGACAAGATAGTTCACTATGTCAACAAACCATGGTGAGTGAGCATGAGCGATATGCATCAACTGCTCATCGGGGAAGGTCTCAGAAATGGGGGCAGCTTCTTCCGTGAAGTCTACGGTAATCCTCGAGAGATGATCAGCCACCACGTTTTCGGAACCCTTATTGTCCCGAATTTCAATGTCGAACTCTTGTAAGAGCAAAATCCACCGGATGAGGCGAGATTTAGCATCTTTTTTGGAAAAAAGATACTTCAATGCCGCGTGATCCGAGTAGATGATGACTTTCGATCCTAATAGGTATGATCGAAACTTGTCCAGAGCAAATACGACTGCCAGCAGCTCCTTCTCAGTGGTCGAATAATTCAGCTGGGCGTCGTTCAGAGTCCGACTTGCATAATAAATGACGTGGGGGAGTTTGTCAATGCACTGCCCCAACACAGCTCCAATGGCGTAATCTGACGCGTCACACATGATCTCGAAAGGTGTGCCCCAGCTCGGGGGTCGAATGATGGGTATGGACGTCAGAATTGCCTTCAAGGCCCCAAATGCCTTCTTGCAGTCCTCGTCAAAAATGAAAGGGGCCTCATTTACCAATAGTTTGCACAAGGGCCGGGCGATCTTGCTGAAATCCTGAATGAATCGCCGATAGAATCCTGCATGGCCCAGAAAAGAGCGAACCTCTTTCACCGTTCGTGGGGGAGGAAGGTTGGATATCAGATCTACCTTCGCCTTGTCTACCTCTATCCCCCGACGAGAAATGACGTGCCCGAGCACAATTCCTTGTTGTACCATAAAATGGCACTTCTCCCAATTGAGCACCAGGTTCTTTTCTTTACACCTCTCCAAAACCAACGTGAGGTGGTGCAAACACTCCTCAAAAGATGACCCGAAAACCGAAAAGTCATCCATAAACACCTCCAAAAAACGCTCCACCATATCAGAAAAGATGCTAATCATGCACCGCTAAAACGTAGCGGGTGCATTGCATAAGCCAAAGGGCATGCGTCGGTAGGCGAACGTTCCGAACGGACAAGTGAAGGTCGTCTTCTATTGGTCTTCAGGGTCCACAGGGACTTGGTTATATCCAGAATAACCGTCCAAAAAGCAATAATATTCGTGCCCGGCCAACCGCTCCACCATTTGATCGATGAACGGAAGAGGAAAGTGATCTTTCCTGGTGGCGGTGTTCAGCTTGCGGTAGTCGATGCAGACTCTCCATCCAGACTGTACTCGAGTTGGAACCAACTCGCCTTCCTTGTTCTGCACGACTGTAACTCCAGCTCGCTTGGGCACGACATGAATGGGGCTCACCCATTTGCTGTCAGAGATAGGGTAGATGATGCCAGCATCCAACAACTTGATGACTTCTCCTCTGACGACCTCTTGCATGGTTAGGATGAGCCTTCTCTGTGGCTCCCTCGATGGTTTGGTGTCTTCCTCCAAGTGTATCCTATGTATCACCACCGAGGGGCTGATTCCCTTAATGTCTTCAATGGTCCAGCCTATAGCTTCCTTATGCTCCCTCAAGACATCTAACAACCTCTCCTCCTGAGCGGTGTGAAGATCTGAAGCTATGATTACAGGCAAGGTCTCTGCTGGACCGAGGAACTTATACTTGAGATTGTCTGGTAAGGGCTTAAGTTCCTTCTTTGGAGGCTCAGGTACTGCTGCCTCCTCTTCCTTCTTGCTCTCCAGAGGAGCAAACTCCAAAACAGCATTTGCTTGCTCAAGCAGTACATCCAGGTCCAGATCCTCTCCAAATTGAGCAAGGCATGCTTCCAGGGGGTCTTGTATGCTTGATTCTTCAATGCTTTCCTCCAAGATTTCCTCTATCAAGCAGACATTGTTGATCTCATCGCACTCCCTCGGCTGTTTGCTGATGGTGAAAATGTTCAGCTCTACCGTCATGTTGCCGAATGAGATCTTCATGACCCCCGTCCTACAGTTGATCAGGGCGTTAGCCGTAGCTAAGAATGGTCGCCCTAGGATTACTGGTATCTGAACTCCAACGTTCTGTACCGGCTCGGTGTCAAGCACTATGAAATCCACGGGGAAGTAAAACTTATCCACCTTAATCAAAACATCCTCCACTATTCCCCGTGGTATCTTCACTGATCTATCAGCCAATTGCAATGTCATGGAGGTGGGCTTCAATTCTCCTAATCCTAATTGCAGGTAAACTGAATAGGGTAGGAGATTGACACTGGCTCCAAGGTCAAGCAGGGCCTTCTCAATGTGGCTGACTCCTATCGTGCAAGAGATGGTAGGACATCCAGGGTCCTTGTATTTGATGGGCAGCCTGTATTGGAGGATTGAGCTGACTTGCTCGGTCAAACAAACTTTCCTCGGGACATTATTCCTCCGCTTGACGGTGATTAAGTCCTTTAGGAACTTGGCGTAAGACGGCACTTGCTGGATGGCATCCAAGAATGGAATGTTGATCTGCACTTGTTTGAATACCTCCCGAATGTCCTCGAATGTTCCTCCTTTCTTGGGCGCGAGAAGTCTGTCAGGGTAAGGCGCCCTAGGTATAAACGGCCTAGGAGGAGGAGTCTCTACGGTCGGAGCTAATGTAGATGGCTCGGCATCTCTCTGCTCGACGCTCCTGCTTCCTTGTTCTCCTTGTGCAGCAGGGCTCTCCTCTGGGTGAACCACTTGGTTGTCCACTTGTTTCCCTGATCTAAGGGTGACAACGGCTTGCACATGTTCCTGCCCATGCACTGCATTTGATGATCCTCCCTCATGGAACTGCAACTTTGGATTCGGCACAGGTTGACTAGGGAGCTTTCCCTTTTCTCTCTCCCCCAGGTGACTAGCAATTTGCCCGATTTAGGTCTCCATTTTGGCAATAGCTTGAGTATTTACCATGGTAGCATTCTTCACGTCATTGATGGATTGGCCGGTAATCTGGATGAAGGCCTTAAGAGTGTCTTCCAACGAAGATTGTGAAGAAGAGGCAGGGGCTTGAGTCGGGGCTTGATATGATGGTGCTGGCTGGGCTGGACGGCTTTGATGGTGAACCGGCTGATGAAATCCAGGGGGGTATTGAGTATGGGATTGGTGAGGAACTCCCCCTTGAGCCATGGGCTGGTTTTGCTTCCAAGAAAAGTTAGGGTGGTTCTGCCACCCTGGATTGTACGATTCAGAGAAAGGTCCACTGGCTTGCTTTCGATAGTCGTTGAAAGCGTTCACTTGCTCCATTGGTGTCTCGACAAAAGCTGGTAATGATGGGCAAGTCTGTGCTAAGTGCAAGGGACTAGCACAGATGGAACAGCAGTCAACATGGAACGGGTTGGCAGCATTCATGGATTTGCTAACAACTAGGGCTTCAACCTTTTTGGTAAGGGCATCTATCTTCATTTTTAATTCTACATCCTCCTTAACCTCATAGATGCCTCCCTTCTTCTTAATGCGAGCAGCTTTATCTCGACAGCTTGAAAAATCCCACTGTTGGGAGTTGTCGGATAACTGATCTAAGGTCCTATACGCCTCCTCTCCCGTTAAACTCAGAAATGCGCCTCCGTTCATCGACTCGATCATGCTACGATTGGATTGAGTTAATCCTTGATAGAAAAATTGCACCAGTCTTCATTTTTCGTATCCATGTGGAGGGTACTTAATCAGCATATCTTGAAATCTCTCCCAACTCTCAGAAAATTTCTCATCTTCCTCTTGAGTAAATGAGATTATCTCATTCCTACACTCATTGACCTTGGACATGGGGAAGAATTTGTTGTAGAACTTGTTGAGCAAGTTCTCCCAAGAAGTGATGGAACCAGGCATGTTTGAATCCAACCATGCTTTGGCCCTATCATGGAGTGAGAAAGGGAATAGCCTAAGATGCACAGACTCTTCAGAATAATTTTGAAATTTGAAGGTAGCACAGATGTCCTTGAATTTCTTCACATGGCTATAAGGATTTTCGAGGTCTAAGCCATGGAATGCGGGTAGGAGTTGAATGACATGAGGCTTGAGGTCAAAATGAGTGGCATTGGTTGGGGGTAACACGATACATGAAGGAGAATTTGTTGCAACGGGTGCAAACAAATCCCTAAGTGTTCTAGTATGATCCACGTTTTCTCCCTGATTCCTCTCATTTTCATTTGCATGCATGTTATCTCCCATCTCAACAGAATTTCTAAGATTTCTCCTAAGAGTTCTTTCAATTTCGGGATCTAACGATGTCAAGTCTAAGTTCAATGATCTTCTACCAAGCATACACCAAACATACACAAATGTTTAACCAAAAGAAAAAGAAACAAGCAAACCAAAAATAAAGAAAACAATTTGCTAATAGGGAACAAAGTTCTCCAAAGTACAATCTAGGCTAATTCCCAGGTAGGTGAGGGGGGTCACAATGGACACACTTAAATCCCAAGACCAATCCTTGCCAGAATTTACCTTGTCATTGCCCTTAGATTGCTAAGTACCCTTACTAGCAAAATATTTTCCTTTTTCTTTTTTTTTTTCTTTTTTTTTTTTTTATCAAAGAAAAATAACACAACTACGATAAACTGTAAAGACTAACACAAATGCATACAATTTACACTAAGACAGTAGTAAAAGTAAAGATAAGAATACTTACAAGTTGGGACCAAAAAGAATTTTTGGTAAAAAATTTCTGCTACTGATCTTATCCAGGAGCTGCCTTCTGAGTTGAGGTCGATCGATCGAATGTAATAGTCGATCGATCGAAAGTCGATCGATCGAACTAATATTCGATTGATCGAATATTCGAAATTTTGCAGGACCAGGAACAGAAATAGAACAGAAAATCTCTTCTTCTTTTTTTTTTTTTTAGAACAAAATACAGCAAATTGAGGATAATATAAAACACAAACTAAACAGAATTTGAACTAAGTTATAATGAACTAAAAGGAAATTAAACAAGCAGCAAAATACTATTAAACAAAAACAAAATATGAACAAAATGGATAAAAAAAAGGTACTGGAACAGAGATACTCACCTAGTTCCGAGCTGCTGCTGTGCAGAAAGTTGATCGATCGAAGTATACTTCGATCGATCGAATATATTGTCGATCGATCGTTTTTTTATAGTGCAGATTCTAAGTCGACCGATCGAAAGTCGATCGATCGAATTTATTTTCGATCGATCGATTCTTCAAGGCACCCAGTAAGTTGTAGAAGCTGCAGAACAGATCCGGGAAAAACAAAGGAAAGACTTAGAATGCAGAACAGAAGCTAAACAACAGTAAAAATGAAACAAGAATCTATCTAACTAGTAGAAAAACAAAATCAATCAAACAAAAACCAATTTTTGAATCGATTTCCCCGGCAACGGCGCCAAAAACTTGATGTGTATTTTAAATAGTACTCTCAAGTGCACGAATCGTTTTGCAATATAGTGTTATGCAAGTGCGAGGTCGATCCCACAGGGAAATGGTCAAATATTAGTGTCTTGCTTGATTAACCCCATTTTAACCTAGTTCCAAAGGTTTGAGAAATGATTGAAGAACAAAAGACTAATGGAAAGAGATGTAATGAAATATGCAAATTAAAAGGAACTAAGGTTAAGGAATCCACCAAACCAAATCCTACAACTCACACTCTTGGTTTCCACTTGAACACCCAAAGAACATTAAGCTTAGGGTGTTATTCAAGTCTCTTAACCATAAACCCAAGAACCATTAAATGAATCCAACACATTGACAAATCACAAAGAGTACCGATCGAAATCAAAACATCCAATGTATCATTCAATCACAATGGATATCATCATTCAAACCGATAAAACAATGTATTAGTCGGTTGAAACACATAAAATGTCCTCTATCCACCACTAACCACATTCATTGCAAAAGATAAAGCTTTAAATGAATGGAACTTGAACAACTAATATGATATATCATTAAATGTGCAAGTGGTACAGCAAGATTGTGAGTGTCATCAATGGAAAGGTTTCATCCTCAACCCTAGTTGAGGTTACTAGCCTTCCATGACTAAGAACACCACAAGAAAATGATGAACAACCATGGAAATAAAAAAAAAAAAAAAAAAAAAAAAAAAAAAAAAAGCTTTACAAAGAGAAAGTATCTGAAAATAAACTACTGAATTACACTACAAGAAGCACGAAATTAAACCTATCTACAGAGTTTCTGCTCTATTCTTTCCTCTCCTATTCTCTCTACTACTCTCTCTTTCAACAAGGGGGTGGCCATGGCTTTTATAGAAGAAAGCTTAGGGCAAGAAATGACTCTTCTACCCTCCTCTAGGGTTCCTCTGCAGCTAGAGACAACCACAAACACGAAACTAGCGTGTTCTGCAGCGGAAATCAGAGGGAGGACTGCTTTTTGGCTTCTGATTGGGCGTTCTGGCGCGCTCTGCAAAAGCAGTTTCTGGGAAATTTCGATCGATCGACTTTTATTTCGATCGATCAACTTGTCAGGGTCTCCGAATTTCCAGCTATTTCTTTATGAAATTTGTCATTCCTCTCTTATTGTCATACAGAAACAGAAAACACAAAAACTAACCAAAACATTAGAAAATAACAAGGCTAAAGGTCTAACTAGTGCAAATCAAGGGGTCCAAATACACAATATTTGGCACTCATCATATGGCTTAGTGCAAGTATGTGCATACATCAAGCTTTCTACAGTAGAAGCATAAGAAATTCTTTCCATTTGTGTACATTTCCATTCATTCTGTGAGCATGCATGAGACTAAACTTATCCCCTTTTTGAATTGGACCAACACTAATTGAACAGTTCTCCATGCCAAACCTCTCTAAAACCCTTTCAATATATCATTTTTTAGACAACCCTAACAAACCACGTGATCATTCTCAGAATATTTATATTCCTATCACATAGGCTGCCTCACCCATACTTTTCATTTCAAAGTTCTTAGAGCGAAATTCCTTAGTTTCGTGCAACAAACCAAGATCACTACCAGCAAGCAATATGTTGTCAACAAATAGAATCAGAAACAAAAACTTGCTCCCACTAATCTTCAAGTATATACACTGATCAACAGTATTGTCCTTAAAACCAAAGGAAGTAATAGTATCATTGAACTTAATATACCATTGTCTGAAAGCTTGTTTAAGTCCATATATTAACTTTTGCAAACCATGTGCTTTTTTCCCTTTATTGAGAAGCCTTCAAGCTGGTCCATATAGACTTCCTCCTCTAAACTCCTATTTAGAAAAGCAATTTTCACATTCATTTGGTGCAACTATAAATCATAATGAGCTACCAAATCCATAATAATTCTAAGTGAATTGTTCTTGGATATAGGAGAGAAGGTCTCTTTATAATCAATGCCTCATTTCTGAGTAAAACATTTGCCACAAGTATGGCTTTATATCATTCGACATTGCCATGGAAGTCGCGTTTGATCTTGAAGACACATTTACACCTAACTGTCTTATATCCTTTAGAAAATTCAACGAGATCCCAGACTTTATTTTGGTCCATTGATTTCAAGTCATAATTTGTGGCATTAATCCATTTAACAAAACCATTACTTTCAATGACTTGTGAAAACCAAAATCATGTCCTTACTTGTCCCTATATCAAAATCAGATCCATGTAAAATAATCACATAATCATCTGAAATAGCAGATCTCCATTCTCTTTGAGACCTCCTTAATGTTATTTGTTGTGATTCTTTTATAATTGGTTCGTTGGTGATAATGTCATCGTGGAGTGATTGGTCATTAGCTTGTTGTTCAACATTGTCAAACGATTCTACAATTGTAGGAACAACTTCTTTAGAAGTTATGAGTAGTGGGACTTGTACCCCAATTTCTTGAATAACCACATTTAATGGTTTATCATATCTACTGATTTCACCATCTTCAAGGAATCTAGCAATATCGATTTCAAAAAATTGTGTACTATGTGTAGGACAATAAAACCTATACCCTTTGAATTTTTCTGGATAGCCAATAAAGTAACAACTAATAATTCTAAAAATCCAATTTATTTTCACGTGGATTATAAATTCTAGCCTCCGTTGGACAACCCCAAACATGCAGGTGTTTCAAACTTGATTTCCTTCCAGTCCATAGCTCAAAAAGAGTCTTTGGAACTACTTTAGTAGAAACTCTATTCAATAAATACACAATGTTCTTAAGGCCCTCCATCTATATTGAAATGAGTAAAGAGGAATTACTTAACATACTCCTAACCATATCCATTAGAGTACAATTACGCCTTTTAACTACTCAATTTCGCAGAGGCGTATCTGGCATAGCGTATTGTACACAAATGCCATGATTTTCAAGGAGTCTAGCAAATAGGACAAGGCATTGACCCAATCCATTATACCTTCCATAATACTCACTACCTCTATTTGATCTAACAACTTTCACTGTTCTATATATCTAATTGTCTTTCAACCTCAATAATGTATACATCCAAGGCATCCAATGCTTGAGATTTTCAAGCAACAAATAGATATAACAGTAACATGAAAAGTCATCAATAAATGTAATAAAAAAAACTTTTCTCTACCAAAAGATGGTGAGTCAAAAGGTCCACAAATCTCTGTATGGACAATTTCAAGAAGTCCTCCACTTCTTGTAGCTCATTTATTTGTGTGTTTTGTTTGTTTTCCCTTTATACAATCCACACACACCAAAATGAGTAAAATCTAGATTCGAAAGAATCTCATTTTTTACTATTCTCACTAATCTTTATATATATATATATATATATATATATATATATATATATATATATATATATATATATATATATATATATGTGACCTAGTCATCTATGCTACAAGATTAATGAATTTTCATTAATAAGGCCATATAGTTCCAACATTATATGATTTAGGGTTAGAAGGTTTTTAGCAAAATGACTATTAATATTCAATTTATACAAACCATCACATAGTTTCTCAAAACCAACAAAATAGGTGTTTTTAAATAAACTGAATCTTTAATGTAAAGTAATAGCCATCAAGATCAAGTTTAGACAAAGAGACCAAATTTTGAGAAATAGAAGGAACATAAATTGTTTAAAACAAATCTAGGTAACAACCGGTATCTGTAAACAAACGAAAGGCCCCAATGGCAACAACTTGAACTTTAACCTCATTTACCGTGAATATGAAATTTTCATTTAGGTTTAAATTCTGGATAGTAAGGAAACCTTGCATCGAATTAGTAGTATGAACATTATAACCTACATCAATTCACCAAGTATTGGAATAAACTTCAATGAGATTTGATTCGAAACATTCGCAAGCTAAAGGCTTACCTTTATTTTCAAACCATGCATTACGCTTATGGCAATGCCCAAATTTTCTACAAAAACGACACTTGACACTGTTTTGTCCATTCTTATGAACCTCAATTACTTAAGGAGGCCCATTAACCTTAGGCGGCTTTACCTTTTTCCATCTTAAGCTTCTTCCACTTCTTTTTGGCCCCTTGACTTACAAGGTGAACTGAATGATGTCCTTGTTGCTTAAGCCTTGCCTCTTTTTGAACAAGCTTACTAGCCAATTCATTTATATTCCAATTATCCTTAATAGTGTTGTAATGAATTTGAAATGAAAAGGCTAGGGGTACCAAATTTTTTACCAAAAGATGGGTACCAAGATAATATGTAGCTTATTCATTTGATATTATCAAAACAATTAATAAAAAAATGTTACGAGTACCAATGAATAAGCTCCACATTATTTTGGTACTTATCTATTGGTAAAATATTTTGTACATCTAGCATTTTTCATTTGAAATTGCCCATACTGAGGAGGCAATGAGTTCAAATTAAATTGCACAAGTAAGAACTCATCCATATTCATCCCAATAGCCTTTAATTTAGCAGCTATATTTTACATTTCAAGGATGTGCTCATGCATCCACTACAAAATAAATAAATAAATAAAATAAAATAAAATTCAAATTCAAATTCAAAATTCAAAATTCAAAATTCAAAATTCAAAATTCAAAATTCAAAATTCAAAATTCAAAATTCAAAATTCAAAATTCAAAATTCAAAATTCAAAATTCAAAATTCAAAATATATAATAATAATAATAATAATAATAATAATAGTGACATGGATTTAGTGACGTGTCAGGGGGTCTGACATGTCACTAAATGTTAGTGACGGGCAAAACATGACGTGTCTGCAACGTGGTTAATGTGTTTGTAGCTAATTTGGATTTAGTGACGTGCCAAATATTGGCACGTCAGACATAGACACGTCCCTAAAATTAGTGACGTGTCAAACATTGGCACGTCATTAAATACATATAAAAATAAATAAATAAATCCCAATTTCTTTTAGTCATTGGAAGGGTTGGCAAAACGTATCGTGTCGGGCTCGGGTCGACCCGGTTGACCAGCCAACCCGTTTAGGCCAGCCTGAACCCGACACAATTAATTTATTGGGTCATAAGCATGTCGTAAACGGGTTGGCGGTCATAAATGGGTTGGCCCGTTTGACCTATTTATAAACGTGTCATAAACAGATCAACCCGTTTATGACCCAAACCCGTTTACCTAAACTCAAACCCTATAACTTCGTGTCGGATTCGTGGGTCGCGTCAAAAATTGTCAACTCTAGTCATTGGCTATGTTCGTTGGGGAGAAAAGCAAGAAGACAAAACCCAAGCTGCTGGAATGTATAGAGGCATCAAGACCTGAAGGCAACCGGCTGAAAATGTAGAGAAGACACTAGCTGCTGGAAAATCTTTAGACCTTTCAAAAGAATTGCATCCTTGTTAACAATGAAAGCATCAACCTCCAATATTAAACTCAAACCAAAACTTTCGCAAAATTCATAACGCCCATTCATCTTCTACAGAAAATCTTTCAGAAAACCCAAAAAATTTCACAATCAATCGACCCAAATCAAAACAAGATAAAGACCCAAAAATATTTTACAAAACCCATTCGGTTATCCAAAATGGCGCCTCACTAATTAGTGACATGTCAAATTTGATACATCACTAAATTTTGTGACAAGTCAAATTGGCGCGTCACTAATTCTTTAAATTTCAATATTTTTTTTTTTTGGAAAATTTAAAAATACGTGTAAAATTTAATTTGACACGTCACTAAATTTAGTGGTGTGCCAAAAATGATGCGTCACTACTTAGTGACATGTCAAATTGGCGCGTCACAAATTATTTAAATTCATTTTATCTTTTTGTAATGTGTTAAATTGGCGCGTCACTAATTATTTAAATTTCAATATATTTTTTGAAAAATTAAAAATACGTGTAAAATTTAGTGACGGGCCAAAATGGTGCGTTAGTTAGTGACATGCCAAAAAGTGCATTAATGTAGACATGTCACTAAAAAGTTTAGTGATGTATCAAATTTGACACGTCACTAAGTAGTGACGCACCAGAATTCACACGTCACTAAAAAGTTTAGTGACGTACCAGAAAGTGCATTACTGTAAACACGTTAGTAAATGAAACTTTTTTGTTGTGATCCCACATGTACCATCAAATTTCATGGTGGTAAGTTCAACCATTAATATCCCAAAAAGAAATTTGTTAGCTAATCAAAAACGTTCTTGCAGAGTGTAAAAAACAAAACTTATAGTACTTTCACATTCAAGAAGCATTAACCTAATATTGTTCGCAATGATCATTCGCATAAACATATATAATACTCAATCTGTCAGGACTGAAGATTCCCTTTTTCACTTGGGAATAATTAAAAATGCATATGTGATTTGATAGATTTGTTACTTTGCGGTATCCAATTCCAACTATCAATTAAGGATATACTGTCAAAAAATTTGGAGTGGCATTGTCTTAATATTTGAGATAGGGGTATAAGTTTCAAACATAAGACTTGAAAATCTATAAATTTAGTTAAATCATTTTGGTGACCATCAAACTATTTTATACTATAGACATCTATTCAAAACAATAACCAAGCAAAGCCAAGAGTGATAATAATATACAACACATTCATATTACAAGAGTAATAACATATAATATACAACACATTCGATCTAGGAGTAGGACCCATTTCCTCTTTAATTATCAAAGGAGTTTAATATTTTCGTATGTGCCATATCATGTGGGTAAACAAATTCTTACAGTAAATTCCAGAATTTATTCTTCTCACAAGTTACAATTACACCAGAGTGCAATGCAACAATGTAATCATTTATTGAATGTAAATTCCAATTCCAGAATCATATATATATATATATATTCTCATGCTGCAGCAGGTTCAGGAATTCGTTTGGCTTCCAGTGTTTTCTCATATTCCTCGATGGATTTGAAGAGCTCCGAGAAGTTGCCCTTCCCAAATCCTCCGCATCCGCCTTTTTGGTATTCCTTCCCATTCTCGTCCTTGAGCATGCATCCTACTCTCTGAATTATCTCTACGAACAAGGTTGGCCTGTCAAATATCAAATCACTCCATCAAATTCATCAAATTAATTAACTCAAATTAATTTATGCAAATATTAATTTCTGCCCAATTACCTATCTCCAACAGGCTTGGTGAAGATCTGAAGCAACGTGCCCTGATCGTCCTTGTCCACCAAAATCCCCAACTCCTCGCATTCCTTTATCTGCTCATCCGTCAACACGTTTCCGGCCCGGTTCTTCAGATTCTTGTAGTACGTCGGCGGCGGTGACGGCATAAACTCGAAGCCACCGACACCACTGCGCTTCCTCATCTCCCTCAGTGTCCTGAATATGTCCTCGGACACCAGGGCCAAGTGCTGCACCCCCGCCCCCTCGTTGTGCTCCAAGTACGTCTGTATCTGACTCTTCCGCTTCGTTCCGTGCACCGGCTCGTTCATCGGCAGCAGCACCATTTCCTCGTTGTTTCCCAATACCACCGAGTTTAACCCGCTCTCGCTCGTTCCCACGTCCTCCGCCGTGAACTCCGCGAACTCGTGGAATCCCGTGAAGTTTTTCACGTAGGAGACGGCCGGGGCTAGCTCCGGCACGTTGCCCACGGCGTGATCCAGCCGTCGGAGCCCGAAGTCCACCGGGTAGGATGAGAGCTCGTCCACGGGTTCAAATTTGGGCAAGAACCAGGAGTCTGGGTCGTGGGCCTCTTGCGGGTTGGGGTTGGAGCTGTTGTAGCTCACGTAGCGCAAAACGACGTCGCCGTAGAGGTGGACCTCGGCGATGGTGGCGCGGCCGGCGAGGACGATAGGTGGGGACACGGGCCTGGCGCCGTGGGAGACGCTGACGTGGAAGGCGGTGTCGGCATCGTCTACCTCGACGGCGATTGCGCGGACGCCGAGGCCGTGCTTGGCAGCGAAGGCGCGTGCCGCAGCATGGTCGAAGGTAGGGATGGAGGAGGTGGCTGTGGGGCCCACGCTCTCCATGGCGGCTATGGAGGGCGAGTAGGGGGCGGTGAAGAGAAAGCAGAGCTGGCCAGAGCGGAGGAGGTAGGAGGCGTGGGTCAGGTTGCCCGTGGACAGATCCGACTTGGCCGCGAAGGGCATGCCCAGTCCCCAAGAGAAGCGGCGGGCGGTGTTGGTGGCGTCCGTGCACCAGAACTCCAGGTGATGGAACCGCTTCACGCCGAAACGGTCGGATCTGGGGTTGCTCCGGACGAACTTTGAGAAGCCTACGAGCTTGAACCCGGTGTCGGCCGGAGCCCCGTTGTTGTGGGCGTCATGGTCATGACCCATGGCTGGTGAAGCTTGTGGGTGAAAACTGCAAACGGGGGAGGAGATTGGAAGAAGAGATAGTCGTCGTCAGTGGGCTTTAAAATAGAGCCACGTGAAGGGGGGTTCGGGTTAGCCGTGTTGGGATAAAAATAGCGGAGTGAGGTGGCATGTTTATCAGCATCTATCTACTATCTAATCAAATCAAAACCAAACACCATTACCTAAATTGTAATTTGTATAAAAGGAAGTGGTTCAGAAACGGGACCTACAAAGTAGTAAAGTACAAAACTAACCCATCCAGGGCATTGTTGACTTATCAGAGAACATATGTATCAGACTCTCTCTTTTGAACTTTTTTTTAAATATTAAAAAAACTTCTCAAAAAACTCCATGCATTGAACTCTATTATTTCTCCAAACTAACTCCCGTCATAAACTCTCTCTAAATTTAACCCCATTTGCTCTAACGCCATTCGCTTTAATATCATTTTTTTTCTCTTCCCGCGCGTCTTCACTTTTCCTCCGCGGCTTCAAGCTTTTGCATCATCTCTCTCAGCTCCGTGGGGGACGGTTGCTGAAACAAAGGACTTTGTGAGTTTGCAGACGGCGTTGTTGCTTGGAGAATGAGTGGGAAGTGAGAACTTGTCACGGGTAGATTCCTCATAAGGCAAGGAATGCGGTTATTGAGGAAGGAAGCTAAAACTAAAGTGAAGGGACGAAACAAACTGAAGTGAAGACTAAGGAGGAGAAGCTAGCCACCTGCAACTCTGGCAACGATCTCACTCGTTGGTTGCGACGTGTGCGATGACTACGGCGTGTGCCTTACAGGACTCTATTTCACTTGCATCCAATGTTTTGACAGCGATGACAACACCTTCTTACCGTCAAACAAAGTAGCAGTTCTTAGAATCGGAGACTACACACAGGGACTTTCCATCTCGCCAGATAGTCCGTGGAAGCCCCGTGGATTTGCTTCACCAGTAGGAAGGTCTCTCTGCGATGATAACAGTCAAACAAAGAGTACTACACACTCTGGCAAACTTCCTAGAAACAAAAAGTCAGATAAAAAAACAGAGAACTAGAAACAAAAGGTTGATGGAAAAGAAAGGATTGATGTAAATAAGTTGCCTACATGAGACTGCCATTTCTTTTATGCTCTATACTCTGAAGTGTCAGTGCTGGTAAACCAATATGACAGAGTCCATGCACATTCGGGCAGCTCCCCATGCTTCAAGTTGTCTCCAAACAAAGTAAACATCAAATTGACAGGACAGAAGAACTACGACTTCCTTCTAAGAAAAAAATAGGCCAATTGAAGTTTTGGTATCAAAATTCAAACACCCCAACTATTATATCTTCAACCACAATCCTGAAGGATCGTATATCCATCCACATACATCAAAAATCTCAAAATCATTTTGGTAGAAACTTAATTGATTCACACTTCCTCAATTTGTCCCTTGTCAAATTCAGAAAGCAGATACAGCCCCTTAAAATGTTCATTTGAAGATGCCATTACTCATCTTGCATCACAAAAATGTATAGAGTGCACTAACTTTGCAAGTTGGTGAGGACCAGTCTCTCAAGAACTATCATGCAGTGTGGCAGAGAGATCCAGGTTAGCCTCTTTTCTTTTGTTCCTTAAAGGCTTAATACACAGGATACACCAACAAAAATTACTTTCTTCCCAGGGTTGAATTGTCTCCATAACCACTTTTGATTCTTTAACGGCCATCGCAAGCGGTACCAAACGTAGACATCCCTCAACATCTTGGAAGTAAAAATCAAGAGCCGTTTTAATGGAAGAGATACTCTCCCCACCTTTGTTCTCACCCAAGCTTACATTAGCAGCTGCAAAAGCAAACCGTGATTTCCTTGAGGCTTCCATTGCAAAATTTACATCCTGTGCCTGCATATGGAAAAGAAGCCCAGTAAGACATTATAACGTGTGTGTTTTTAATGCTAGCGGAAGAAAAGGAATTAGTAGGAGTTAAAGGGGTTTTGGACTTACATTACACGAGAGAAGAGACAGGAAGCTAGCACAGAACATGAAAACATAACATGTTCTGTTTTAGAACATGAAAACAGAGGTGAACTGAGTCACTTGATTTCGTCTACTCTAATCTAAACCGTTGATCTTTCCCTCAAGCTGCCGCTTGTTGTAGGTCTCTAATCGAATAGGGAACGCCGCGTTTGAACGGGATGGTCTATTCTAAGTTTTCTAAGTTTTTTTCAAACCAATTTTCTTACGTTCCAAGGCCTTCTCGTCATGCTCATTTTTTGCATAACCAGTAACCATAGCATTAAAAAGTGCAATGCTCCGCTCTAAGATACCATCAAAAACTCGGCGACCACTTTCAATTTGTTGACAGTTGCAATACATGTCAACCAAAGCACTACACGTACACAAAAGAATTCTCAAGTAAGGTAGTAGTTTTCAAGGCAAAAGCATGAATTTCCTTCCCTCTATCTAACATCTCCAAATGAGAACAGGCAGGAAGTACGCTTGCAAAAGTGACCCCATCCGGTTTAGTTCCTTCATGAACCATAAGACGCAAAAACGATAATGCTTCTAAAAACTGATCGTTTTAAGAGAAGGAACTTATCATGGTGTTCCATGAAACCATATCACGGTCCTCAAATAACTCAAATAAAGCTTGCGAGTCAGCAACCCTTCCTAATTTTTAGCATACTTAACCATGAAAGCATTGATGGTATACGCTCTCCAAATTCCTGTTCTTAAACCATACGCATGCAGTTGCTTACCAAGCCGCAAACCATCATGCCTACGCAAATTTGAACAAGCTAGCGCGCCATTGATCATCGACGTAAACGAGCTAGGCGCCTCATTCTCAAACAGCATTAATCGAAACACATTTTGTCCATAAGTGCATTGTCCATCATGAAGTAAGCGAGCATTTTCGGTTTCAAGGGGCTGAGAATACAGTAAAAATGCAGTAGCAATTACGAGGAAAATGAAAATCCCATGGTCACAAAATAACAGGTTTGGTATTTACGTACTTAACAATAAAAGTTTTTGTAATTTCATATGGAGCACTAGAGTTTAGTATTTTCTATTGAATTCAACAGCAAAAAAGAACTTTTTGTCTCTATTCGGATCTCAAAAAGAGCTAGAGGAAGGTTGTACAAGCTAGATTTTGTGTTGTCATGCAATATTAAGTAAGATGAAGGCAAAAAAGAAATGGATTGAGATAGTTGGAAATAAAATGACACGTTATTTAATGAACAACCCAAAACAAGGTTGATTGCTAACAAGAATTAGTTGGTATCCCAACCTCTAGTTGCTGAAACAAAGGCACTTGTCATAATAATTATCAAGCTGTATTGGGTGATTACAGTTTCCTTTTCTTTCTGGGTAAGGCTGAATCGACCATTGCTAACAAGCAAGGGGATGTGTTTGGGTTCGGAATGCTCGTATTGAAAGCCGTTGTCGGACAAAAGTTGGACTTGACAGAAGGCGAGAGAGAGACGATGGGTCTATTGGGGTTTGCATGGAGCACGCATGAGAGGGGAGAGAAGGCGAAGGACGTAATGATAGGCAAGCCGTCCCCTGCCCGGCCATTTCCTACATGGAAAGCGCCTTTTCCCTTAATTTTAATATATTTTTTTTCATTTAAAAAAAAAAAAAAGAAAAGAAAAAAAGCACATATCTGATTTTGAAAAAGCGCAGTGCGTCTTCTTCTTCTATACCCATTTTTTGTCCCCAAAACCCATTTTCCCCCCAAATCTTTCCCTCCCTCTCTCTCTCTCCATCTCCTCTCCACAACCCCACCGTGAACCTGCCACCGTTGACGACTCACAAGCCCGCCACTGTCGACTACTCACGAGCCCGCCACTCCACTGTGCGTTCTCCATCTCTGACCGTCTACACCGAGTGAACCCATTTCCCAAAAGTCGACGGAGCACCAGCCACCAACCCACCGACCGATCGTAGCCCAGTAGACTGAGCGCTACTCATCTCCGACCAAGTCTCTCTCTCTCTCTCTCTCTCTCTCTCTCTCTCTCTCTCTCTCTCTCTCTCTCTCTCTCTCTCTCTCTCTCTCTCTCAGATTTTGGGTCTCTCTCATTGCAGACCCACCGACCGCCACTCATCGGAGCACCCCCCCTCTCTCTCGCCGTTTTCTTACTGTAAGTTTAATTTTCTCCTTCTCTCTCTTCTTTGTCTTCTTCTCTTTCTAGGTAATGTATTTGAGACCGCAACATCGAGAAATAGACGGTTTGTTCTTGATTTTTGGCTCAGATTGCAGCTACCAGAGGATGCATATCACGTCGTGAAAAAAGGTATGAATTTGGCCACTGAGAAAAATGGAAAAGATATACTTTCAATCTTTTGTTTCACGTTGCCGTTGTTTTGGTTTCGAATTATTCCGATAACGCTAAACTGTTTTTGCAAATCCAGAGTGGATGTGTCCTATGAAAAAAAAAAATATATATATTCTAAGATTCAATTCTTTTTTGTTCTTTTAGAATTTTTACTCTGCTACAGTTTCTCAGCCCAAAAATAAGAAGATATTATCAAGTTCTTTTCTAATGTACACGCTGTGCTGTTTGCAGGGAGTATTTCAAGTCACAATTTTGAGCACACGAGATCTATGAAACTATATTTAACATGTGGTGCGGTGATGTCATGGTGGTTTCCTTCGGTAGCTACATTTTTACTTCAGACATTGACAAGAACATACAGATTGGTACAATGTTACTTGTTTGATCGATAGGTTCTATGTTGTCTGGGGATGTTGGTTTTGGGGGGTTTTAGTTCACTAATCTTTCCAAGTAGACTCCTAGTAATTGTGTTGCTAATATTGTCAAAGTTGTTAAGCAACAGATGAATTTGACATGCCAATCTTGCCCTGCTAATGAAAAGTAATGCTATTGCAGCTGAAGAAGATGTGTAAAGAAGGCGCCTATTGGGGTAACTACGAGTCGTATTTAATGTTTATTATCAATGAGATAATGCAATTTTGTTTGGTAAATGCTTTTGTTGATTTTATTTTGCAAAATGAGGAGCCATACTAAGAAATCCCTTTTATTTACAGGAACTGTGGCCGGAGTTTATGTGGGAATGGAGTATGGAGTAGAGAGGATTTGTGGCACCAGAGATTGGGTATGTTTGCTATAAAGTGTTAATTGAATTTCCTCGTCCACACATAAACAAACTTTCTTTCTCTCACGGTTCAGAACATGGCCTCCTATTAGTTTCTTAATGATTTTTCAGTATATTTAACATGTTTATGAAGCTTCTGAAATTAGATCAGGGAAATAAAACCAGATAACCCCAACTAGTAATTTGTTGGCCGCACAATAAGTTGATACTTTTTTACTGACAAGATGTGTTTCTTGCTAGTGGAGCCTTGATTGAATCGGTTTAGTTCCTTTTCTTTGTAGGTCTAGTTTTTTACTGTTTGGTTGCTGGGAAAGCAGAGGAAAATTTTTGGGTTTTGTGTTTCTTTCTTTTTCAAATACCTCTTTTTTGCTATACTTGTTTTTTAAAGAGAAAATGAAAGACTGATTTGTCTGATTTATTAGTCGCCCTTTTTCTCATACACAATTGAAAATTTTCCATGTCATTCATGCTTCATTAGATTTGTGGGCCTGTGGCCATTGTTTTGTTTTGTGTTTAATGATTCTAAATTGAATAAATTTTCCGTTTAATTCATGCTTCATTAAATCTGGTCTCATTTTCTCTAGCTCTCTCCTTAATATGTTGAGTGTGATGTTAACTGTTGTACTTCTGTGATGCTTGCCATATGTGATGGTGATGCTGGTGCTGTTGGGTTTGAGGCTATAGCTAAACCCCATAAATTGAATGGTTTGGAAATTGTTGATTCCCCCTACTGGCATCCAGAAGCGGATGCAAATGATGATGCTCCCTTTATTCTTAACTCATTCTGACTTAGTTGTATTCTGTGTTTGGCTTACTATGTTTTGTATGATGAATGGTGGTAGTATGAACAATATGTTCTATATTTGCATTTCATTTATGAACACGTGTGGAATGTGTTTTAGCAGTGTACACTTTCATTTGATGTGCATGCATTTGTTGTAGTTGCATGGGAGTTTATGTGTACAAAATTCCATTTCTTTTAATCTTTATTGGCAACCAAATGGAAAGCCAAAGAGATTTTCCCAGTTACAATGATGATTTAGTAATTTCAAACTTAGCAAGGTATGTGCAACTTTATTTTTATTTTTATTTTTTTCTTGGTCAATTTTTTCCAGTATTAGTTTTCACCTTGAGAAATTTTTGTCAGGTTGAATGTTACGGTGGTCTACTTTAGCTTGTCAAATGGCTTCTGATCAAGTGGGCAACATTCAGAATGGGGTGAAGACCAATTCACTAGAGTGCATGACGAGATATGAGTTTATTAAAGGAAACATTGCATTGGTGCAATTGAATTTATGACAATTTCTTGCTTAAAATTTTAGAATATCTACACTTGTGATGATAGTAACCGGGTGTGGAGCAATACTAGGGTGTACATTAGTTAAAGCCGTTTGTGTACAATGTAAATGATGCTTTAAACTATTTCTTGATGGCATTTTTGGTTTATCTTAAAATTTGAATGGTGTTGTTTGTTGGAGGTAAAAAGGGAAACGTTATTGTATTGTATATGAATGTTAATCTTTTGTTCATGGTTGGTTTCATCATGTTTAATTGTATTGTAGTTGGTTGATAATTGCATTATGTTATGGAGCATTATGTTATTTACTTTCACTTTCAATGCTACACACATTCATTCAATAGGTGTACGGTTTACTAGTTGTATTACGTTACTAATGGTTCCTTTGTACTGATCCAATCTTTGCTCTTTTATAGTAATATCATATTTGCTATTGCTCTGTCTAGTGGATTCCTTTGTAGTGAAAGGGCAAGACATTGCTAGGCTTTTCAGTGCATATAGATAGTGAAAGGGAAAGACATTGATTCATGAACAACTGTGATAAATTTATCGACCATCTTGCATAACACATTCACGAAACAAAATGACAGCATCATTAGAACAAAAAATACAATATACAAGAGAAATTGCTTGTTTGTAATACTTAAAATTATAATAACTTTAATTTCTTGCAAGCACCCAAATACAAGGCTTATGTTGCAAACACTGCAATTACAAGAATTGAAATTATAATACCATAAACTAATAACAGGACAGGCACAAAAATAAAAACTACAGAATTTCCCCATCTTTGTAATCCACCAACCAAATGGCACAAGTTTCTTCAGCATGACAATCCCTAGAACGTGCAGAGCTGAAACACCAAGGAAGGTAGGGGTTCCACCATCTCAGTATCAACACTTTGAGAGCAATAATATGTTCCTTGTGAATACAACAATCGTTTGAAGGTAGAGAAGGCTAGTGAAATGAACAAGTCAAAAATGAATGAAGGAATACAAAAACAATTAAAAGGACCCAAATAACAAAAAATCTGAAACACCACACAACATATTGCACTCAAATAACCATTCCAAAGCTTGAAGCAACTAAATAGCTTAACAATTCTCAAACCCATTCCAAAGCTTAGAACTGTATTAAGTAGTGAAAATGGGCTAAGGTATATATAGCACTTCATTTACAGTCATAGTACCAAATAGGCCTGAGATTCCAAGATGTTAGAAGATGATCAAATCAATCAACTCCTCCATGATCAAACCAGTCTAGATATATGCCCTAAAAAGAAAAGCTTATACATTTATAGCATCCAAATGCCATATAAGGAGAAAATCAACAGATATTTCAAAGGAATTGGTTCTTAACAAACACAAGGATCCAAAACTTAAGACCATATGCAATTCTCTGAAAAGTGTATATATTGCACAAACAAACAAATACATGTACAGATAAACCCTACTTTTTAAGCAAAAGATGAGTAAAAACAAATCAAAAGCAAAACTTCTAATGAAACTAACCCATTATTCCCACTAACCTATACAACAAAACCGGCATCAGCATGCAACTAATTTTGATCTTTTCACCTAAAAAAAATCACACAAAACGAAAAGAAATAACTCTATTTACAAGAAAATAAAACTAACTCATTTACTTACACAACAAAATCAATCCCAAATACCTAGACAAGTCTGTTAAAAATCGAACATTAGCTTCAAACAAAAACTCGAAAAGAGCATTCCTTAAAACAAAGCACTTACAAAAGATTTCAGAAATCAGGCTACTTTTGCCACTTTTAGTAGCATTTTATAGACCAGTAATCCATTTAGCTATTAGCTATATGATTAACGTTTAGTCTAGAAAAAATAACATCGATTAAAATTGGTAGGCGAAATCTTGTCATTAGTTTCCAGAATAGGCTACAAAGATGGACAAACCTAATATGTAATTTGCATAAGATACCCCAAAATCTCACTTTTTTTTTCTTTTTTCTTTTTTTTTCCTTTTTTTTTTTCTGAATCTTCTCCTGAGCATAGTTAGTGGCTTTTCAAGTTAACAGCACCCTTAACTTTACCTGAAGGAGGTTTCTTGGAGGACAACCAGCATGCAAAGGGCCACTGTTTTTTAGTTTCATACATTCATGCTAATCAATTGAATTGATCAAGCTTACAACCAATACAGAAGAGAAATCAAATTCTCCATAGAATTGGGTTCCCACAATTTTTTAAGACTTATATTGTTTTTAAAGATAATAATTCAGCAAACGCAAACAAGAAAGAATACAATCATGGATTATTAACATACCATGATTAATGCGCTTCAGAAGTTTCAACATAAAAACCATTATCTTTCGGCCAAAACAAAGTAACAAACCCATAAATTTCAACCAGAAAAAAAAAAATGCTCAACAACCATCACCCCCAATTCGAACCCTGTCACAACCAAAATCCCTAAAAGGAATAACACCCAAAAATATCGTTCCCCTCCCCTCCATTCAGTTCTAGCCATGCAAAACTTCCAGCTGCCAAAAACATCAACCCAAAACAGTTAAATGTAATTGATGACAATGAAAAATCAGTTAAATTTGCATACCAGAACCAACTTACTTGTACTGTTGGGACTGTTTGAAATTTCACAACAACAAGGGTAGAAGCAATTTAGCATCTGGGATGGGTTTCTTTATTGATTTACCAATTAAGAACAAGATTAGAATAAAGAAAAGACTTTTATTCTTTGGAAGATACTTATATTCAAGATCATTTTCAAGGGTCGTGCCATCTTATAGAGGATTTTTATGTAAGTGCTTACTGCAAATATTAATTGATGAAGTAACAACTAAGTCCTCTCCAAACCGCAGGAGATGGAACATCAAATGCATTAAGTCATTGGTTGGTTTCATCTGAAAATCTCTTAATATTACTCTTAATGGTACTTCTATCAATAGCAAAAAATACAAGCAAATATTGCATAAACAAACATGTAATAAGAGGGCATTTTATAACCAAAAACCTAATCGCAAAAAACCACAAATCATAGCAAGCAACTAAAAAAGCCAGATCAAAAAACAACTAAAAAAATCAGAAATGGGGGAGATCGCTACCGATGTTGGAAATGGGGGAGATCTAGGCCGGAAATGAGGGAAATGGTCGCCGGAACTGAGGGAGCTCAAATCTCAGACAACTTTGTCCCTCTAATTCCAACATTTTCTCAACCAAAAACAACTAAAAATATGGGATCTGGAGAGAAAATCAAAAGGAAAGATAAAAAATTAAAATTTAAAATTTTAAAATTTTAAATTTTAAATTTTTTAAAAAAAAAACTAAGAAAACCTTACGGTGAATGGGCTCGGCGGCGGTAGTGGTGGTGGTTCGGCTGGGGCTACTCATGGCAGTACGATGGTTGGGTCGTCGAAACCGAACCGGAGATGGAGAACACACGGTGACTTTTGGCCGGAGATGGAGAACGCACAGTGGAGTGGCGGGCTCGTGAGTGGTCGATGGTGGTGGGCTCGTGAGTCGTCGACGGTGGTGGGTTCACTGTGGGGTTGAGGAGAGGAGATGGAGAGAGAGAGGGAGGGAAAGATTTGGGGGGAAAATGGGTTTTGGAGACAAAAAATGGGTATAGAAGAAGAAGACGCACTGCGCTTTTTCAAAATCAGATATTTGCTTCTTCTTTTTTCTTTTTTTTTTAAAAAAAAAAATGAAAAAAAATATATATATTAAAAGGGAAAAGGCCCTTTACACGTAGGAAAGGGCCGGGTTGGGGACGGCTTCCTATCATTACTCAGGCGAAGGTGGTGGAAGAGAAGGTGGGGAACGTGCAGTAACGATGGGAATTTCAAAGTGTTAGGAGAGAGTTGTTTTCGGACTTTTGGGCTAAAAGAGTCATGTGCCATGCACGTTACTCATTTTCCATCCACTTAAACGGCTTAAGCTGACGGAAGGGGCTAAAAACAAGTAATTGGTAGTTTGGATGGCCAAAATGCAAGCATTGGTAGTTTTGAGAACCATCCGAAAAATGGGTGGTAGTTTAGAGAGCTAAATTGTGTTTAACCCTATTACATATTTTTAAGACATGGGAAAATTACAATTCAATAAAACAAGTGAAATGGTACGCACATTATTCTCAAACAGAATAGTAAGATGAATTTGATTATTACGAGTCATTTTTTATCTTGGCAGACTAGGCTTTATAGAGTTTTTCATTCTAGCATGAATAGTAAATAAGCTCTTATGCCTATTCACTATTCACACTACAAATAGCTTTTTAATATTCTCTCTATCCTTTTCCTTCTACTCTCTCTCTTCCTCTTTCTTTCACACTCTCTCTCACACAAGATAATATTCAAAGCAAATAAATAATAGAATAGATAGTCCATTAAGTGCATATATAAAAATGAATAGTTAAAATAGACATTTTTTACTTTTTCAGTAATTATTTTAACTACTCTTGCTGAAGATGATCTGATTAAGCATCCAATCTAACGAGACAATAAAAATTCTCATTATTAAATTTTAAATTTAATAATAAATTTTACTACGTGAACTTAAGAGAATGCCCATTTTCCTGTCCATGTGTGAAAATTGAGCCTCGGTAAGTCGGTGGGTTTTAGCTTTAAATTTGAGTTGGAGCAAGTTTGGTGGTGCACTGGTGGTGGTGGTGGTGTCCAGTGTTGGGGCTTTGGATGAGGCTTCGAAAGAGCTAAGCAAGTTGCTTTTTGCTTCTTCATTTGTTCTTTGTGCCCTATTTTGCCATCTGGATTGCTTCTACGTGCAAGTTGTCATGAATTTTCCCACCATAGAATCGTAGTCATATATATCCAAACCCATGAGATGGAGTAGGTAGCAGTCAAGGTTATAAATACGGGTGGCCATTCGGTTCATAGTAGGGTTCGGTCGTGGTAGCTAGACAATCAATCACACGGGTTGTTGACTCAAAAATTGATTGTATTTAAATCCTCCGATCCTAATACTAGTTATTTAATTAAAGAAATAACACGACACGATTCGTATCACTCGTTTAATAAACATATTGTATTGGATTGACACGAACAACATTGAAAAAACTGTAATTCTTATTCAAATCGAGAAATCAGAATAAATAAGCGGCCATGGATGCTCTTAAAATATCCATTACAAATATTGAATTATCTAAATTCTTCAGGAATATCTGGTTCTTGGTTGTTTAAACAAGGTATGGTATTGCCATTTCTGGAATTTAATCTTCTTCTCATTACCCAAGAACGAAGAAAAAGTTTTTGTATAGTTTAAGCCCTATCTCATTTTCTTGGAGTCGTGAACTACCATTCATTTACAATTTGACTCTATAAAGTTATAAACGGACACATGTGACACAAAGTTGCATTGAATTACCATTTTATTACAAAAAATCATGTCATTAAGAAATTTCGTTACATTAGATGGAATATTTTTTTTTTAAGACGATAAATCTTGTTGGAGGAAAATACCCTCAAATATATATATATACACACACACACACACACACATTATTAACGTAAAAAATACCAAAATTAAAACTTCAGAATTAGATAAAAACTAAAAAAAAAAAAAATTCCTTGTGGTGGTTGTTGGGGGTGGTGGCCAGACCACCCCCAAGTGGTTCTGATGGTTCGGGGTGGCCACAACTCCCGAATCACATAGGGGTGGTTGATCCAGCCCTAAGCAGGGGTGAAAATGCATTCGTATAATGCGGTTATCATTTTTAAGTATTTGTATCCGCATCATGTGACTTTCTTTTTCTTTTCTTTTTTTTCTATTCAAATATGAGAAAATGGGGAAAGGGGAAAATTACAAAGAGAGATCTTTTCCACTCCTTAATCTGATAGAGGAAATGAAAGGTAAAAAAGTATGACTGCTTTCGAACACAAGGTGGGAAGCGGCACATCCAACTATAAAGTGTGCATCAAGATTAGCACATCTACATATCTTAAGAGCACTCCAAACATTTATGGAATGCAATTGAACAAGAGAGTCATAAATTATTGGTGCAGAGATCCCAGTCTGAGAAAAGCAAAGAATCCTTCAAAGCCAGAATAGTGAAGAGAGAGTCTCCCTCAATGATCAGAGGGGAGCAACCCATTGAGACAACCAATCTGGAGGGCAATAAAGCTGCATCGGCTTCACCCACCAAGGCATCCATAGGGGGCAACTTCAAAGTATTGACTGCTAGGAATTTTCCTGAGTGATCTCAAAGAACTACAGCAGCAACTGCAAAAGTAGGACAGATGGCCACATCAAAATTGACTTTAAAAGAACCTAAGGGAGGAGGATCCCAATCAGTCAAGTTACTATTTTGCCAAACCAGCAAGTGATGATGAGTAGTGTTCTTGATACATTTAAGAGTGTTAAGAAGTACAGGGGTAATGGCCTCATGAATAAGTTTATTCCTAGCAAACCAGAAATTTGAAAACTATGCACATCTTTCACCGATATGCCAAGAGACAAATGAGGCTGAAGTAAAGCCTTAATCTAATCAACAAAAGGCATATGAGAGAAAGAAACCATATGCAAAGGATCAACAAAAGGCATATAGGAGAAATAAACCGTATGCAAAGGCTAGAGGGAATTCTACCACATAATTCTAGAGAAATGGCAACTCAAGAATAGATGTTGAAGAGACTCCACTGAGAGTTGGCAAAGAGGGCAACAAAGCATATTCGAGTCTTGCTGAGGCAAAAACCTGAAAATGTTATGTCTAATAGGCAAGATATTCTAAGCTAATTTTCACAGAAAATGCTCAAGTCGAAACTAGATATTAAGACTCCACAACAACTTCCAATCCGAAGGGCACAGGGGGGAGATGGTGGATCTGGATAATGGATTAATCACTTCATGGGTTGATTTAACTGAGAATCTACCAGATGAGGAAGGGATCCAAGTTCATCAATCAGGAGAGGGGGTTTGAGGAAGGTGGATATCAAGGATCTTAGATGTTGTGAGGGCATCAAAGAGAAATTGTATAAATGGGGTATTCCAACCTCCATAGGGGTAAGCGAAGAGGTCATAAACATTCAGGTTGTAAGGGGAAGGGAGAGAGAGATGAGGGGTAGGTTTAAAACCTTCAATATTAAGAATTCAGGGTTCTTACCAGATCTTCAAATTCAGACTAGAGGAGATCATCTAACAAGCACCATTTTAAACAAAAGGCATACATTTAAGAAAACCTTTCCATAACCAGGAATCTGTGGACGAAGGCTTCGAATTCAAAAACTACTCATTGTGAAGATATTTGGAAGCAAAAACTTTAACCCAAAATAAGCCTTAATCATGTAACATTTTCCAACCAAAGCTTGGAGAGAAGAGAAATATTATGATATTCTAGAGACATCCGCGTGGTTATTACTATTATTACCGACTTTTAGAATCCAACCCTGAATGTCTTTATATCAACACCAACTTTGGTACCGAGCTTACCTCACCACATCACAGGGAATTTCAAATAATAATCAAAGTGCTCACAATTATAATTAACAATTCAGAAAATTATTAATAAGGTGCACATTTCCACTTTCCAAAAATTAAGTGTCAAGTGTCATTTTAAAAATGCTCATAAGTGACATTGGTCAACAAATGTTTTTCCAAACCAAACCAATTTGTACATTTACATAAATCCTTTAAACCTCCCAATATAATAAAATCCATAAATTAAACGTAATTATTCCAAGAACACTAATGTCACGCCCCGTGCTTTTCAACCAACACATTAGCCAAAACATTTATATACTCACAGGCGTGTGAATTTCTTAACCAAAGAGAACTACCTGGCACCGCCATGAACCAAAAACCTTCTGCTTTTGGTCTAATCACCCTTTTAGTTACTTTACTTCTTTTCTTTGTTATTTTTTCAAGACTAACGTGACTAAATTCAAACCATTAACTTTGAATGAACAGTATCTTAAGAATTGCAAACCCCTGCAACTACCCCCAATCCAAAAGATTACGAACAAGTATGAACTGAAAATAGAAAATATAGGATGTGATTCGCTAAATCCTCTGAAAGTTTAAACTCTAATAACTTTTTAAAAATTAAATAGTTTCAATATTACTACCTCTATATTTATTAGATTTAGAGTTCATAACTTCCATTTTTTTTTTTAAATAAAAAAATTATACATGAGTATTGTACAAGAAAACTGTTCATACCATATGCTATGGAAGAGAAATTTCAGAGAGAATTATTTAAATCCGGGCAAGATTTTTAAATTAAAGTTTAAACAAATCTATGACCTACAAGGACAACTATAATGCTTAGTAATTTGGCTTGTTTAGAAGAATACACAAGTTTGGTTTCCTTCATAACATATTGTAGAGAGGATCTTCCTCATCTTGAGGATTCTCAAGAGCCATGATGTGTTTCTTGAATGAAGCTGCAGCTTCTTCCCTTTCCTCTAGTTGCCCCAGTTTGTGATACACGATGGCCATCAAATAGAAAGCCTCAGCCGCCAATTCGTGATACTGTAGATCACAAAGCATTGTCATCTCATCTCTGAGAATACCGTACACACTAAAAAAAAAAAAAAAAAAAAAAAAAGAGAGAACAAAAACAGCGCACCAATCCATACAAAATAAAACTTTGGCATACTGAAAGCAGACATTGGAACTGGATGGGCTGGACGATTTAACTTGGCAATATTTGAGATCCTAGTATGCACCAAGATTTGAGGACTTGTGGAGGACAAGTTTTCTATGAGAGAGAGATTGGAATTAAATCCGGATTATTAAAAAAAAAACCAAGAGATAGAAAAACTATAGAAGATCTCTTGGTTTTTTTTTACAACACATAAGCCAAATTCGTGGATTTGAACCATTGTATGTTAAAACAACAATTCACCTCAACTCATACCTATGGCTAATATAAATAATTCATAATAGTCATTTTTATTCCACAATATTGATATGTCAGTCCCAATCAATCCTAATCCATGTAAAATAAATAACAAATAAAAATTGATTGAGATTGTCACGTCAGCATTGTGGGATAAAAATGTAGAATATAGCATTACTCAATTAAGTCGATTTTTAGAAAGATTATGCTTGAAGATTTCACTATTTACAGTATACGAGATCATGACATAGTTTTAGACTTCCATACCATGCTGTTCTACAGAGTTTAAGATAAAACACAAAACCCATAAATTTGGCTGAGAAATGCACAGATATCTCACATTCATACTCATAAGATAACTTTACCTCTAACACTTGAAGTTCAACAGAAGCTTGTCTCAAAGGATCCAGCACAACCTCAGAATCTGGTGAAAAAGTCCAACGGAGTTGTAAGTGTGCTAATAATACTTCCAAATATAGTCTACTTGACCAAAAAAATCAAAAACAAAATAAGGGCAAACATAAAATAGGCATCCATAATGAACACAAAATGACACCACACTAACTGTATCCACAAAGCATTATGGTATGTACAAATTCAACAGCTCAGGGAAAAATAAATGTACACATTCAATAGCTGCACCGGACATACTAGCACCACACATTCATATGGGTCTGGAAAGAAAAAATAGCATCATCTTCACCAAATTATAAATAATTTTCTTT